>NW_012137191.1:13913030-13937898 GCF_000956105.1 Propithecus coquereli
ATGAAGACCCATTATTACATATGTAAACATTTATTTAGGTAATGAAGGATTTTCCTGAAATTATAATATGTATATATTTACATCAAAATGAAAGCTACTAACTTGTTAAGTAAGTAATCACTCTAACAAGAAGCCCTAAGGGCAATATTTGCAGATTGCACTTTCCTATCAGAGCCTCGTCTATACTGTCCAGGGTGTATGGAAGGGGAGACACGTGGCTGTCCACATACATCTCTGAATGAATGAAGCATTAAAGTCTCAGGCTTACAGGAAATGCACAGGGATCCAGGATCCCAGCTGGGTCTGACAGGTCTTTGGGCTGTAACTGACATTCTTCTGGTAGCTGGGGAGGAGGTAACCACCCCTACAGCTGCAGGGGGCTGTGCATGTCTGAGAGTATATCAAACACAAAACAGAGAGACAGGAACATCTGGAATCACCACTGGCCTGATCCTAAGCTGCCTATCATAATCTAATGTAAAGAAACAGTCAGATTCAAATTATTTTTAGAGACATAAAGAGAAAGACAGACACAGAGACAGAAAAAGAGAGACAGAAAAGAGATAGAGATTGAGATTGAGAGATGCTTTACATGCCAATCTCAATCTCTGAGATTGAGGAACTCCCTCATCAACAAACAGCCCATGAAGGCTGACCCATTCACCTGGATCCTGTTTGCATACGTGTATTTTTACCATCTATTATCCCGCTATTTTCAATAAAAATGTGTCTTTGCTTAAATAATCACTGCCCTGGAAGAAGTGACAATGCACTGGCTTTTGTCTGTTGTGGGGATTTTGTTGTTATTCAAATTTAAGTTTTAGTTTAATTAATTCAATAAATAATACCCTAGCCTAGTACATAATTCAAAAGAGACAAAAAGCCTCGCTACAGCAAGAAGAGGATTCCCTCCCTCCCCCTCTCCGACCCTCAATTTCCTTTCCAGAGGCAACTGTTGTTGCTGGTTTCTTGTCAACTCTTTCACATCCGCTCTGTGCAAATATAACCAAGTGCTTGTGCGTCCCTCTTGTTCTGTTTTCATCGTAGCTACCATGTTCTCCACATGGTGTGCAACCTGCTTTTTTCACTTCAACTTTCTGGGCAACTATTTAGTGTCAACACTCCTAGAGCTCCCCAGTCCTTTTCGATGCATGCCAATGAATGGCCACCCCAGACCAGGTACCTTACCAGACCTCTGCCGCTGGCCACCCTTAGTCTATTCTTCTTGGGTTTGCAGGTAGAACCTCAACTTGTAGGCCTTACTGTTTTCTGCTTAAATGCCCAAATACCACTTACTTGATAAAACTTGAAAAATCTTATGGCTATGGAGCAAATGTGGCATTTGGAGAAATGACAAGGAGCACGGTGACTGCAAACATTTGTTGTCCCTATATCTCCATGAGGTCCAGCATTATTCATGTAGAAGGAACTTTATTTTTGTCGCTGTATGAAACACTAGTTGAATGAATGAGGAATAATAACCAAATATCACAACAAGGGGACTGGTATCGTGATGCACGTTCCTCCGCTGAGGAATCAGATTTGGACTCAACAAAACACCATCATCTTAAAAGCAATGTATTTCTGATTTGTCAGTCAACTGGAAAACTTTTGGCAGCAATAAAAGCTGCAGCAGAAACATCCTAAATCATCAAGTGTGTTTCAGACTCCAAGAGAGGGTAGTGAATTAACAGCAAATTCAAGAAAATGGGGCTTATTATTAGAAAGTTAATTGCATTCTACAATATTCTCAAGTTTCCAAATTCAGGGACTGCACCCATCCCTCAAGATTCCTTTGGACTCAACTAGCAAATCAATAAGTAAATACAGGCTCTGGCTTCCTGCATGCTGCCTTGTCTCCAGACAGCTATCTAGGAGGAGGGAGCTGCTGCCCTGGGAGGTGAATGCTTTCTGCAGTCCGAGATACGTCAAGATACCATAAAGAGGAGAAAATACCAAGCGGCTGGCTCATCACTTAAGTTAGGGCGGCTTCATTACAAAGCTCACATCTGGTGAGAATGACATCTTTTTGAATCACCCTAGACAAGCACTTTTGTTCTTCCTTTTCTGTTTCGTGATTTTTTTGTTGCTGTTGTTGTTTTGTTTTGCTTTAAACTCATGGGTTTAACAGTTAAAAACATGAGGCATTCCTCATCACCCTAAAACACAATTCGCTGTTGTCCAGGGTTCTACTTGCCTTATAATTATACAAATCACCAAGAGGGAGATTGCAAAGCATTTCCTCTGGAAGGGCCCATTTTCTTTCTGTCGCTGGTGCATTTTTCCACCACATTTGTTACAGCAACGACACACGCAAAAGAAATACCCCACCAGAGGCATCAGGATGACAAAGAGCAGTCCCAGGAGAGCGCATATAATAATTCCTATCTCATAGTTGAGGACCTGCAATTCAAACACAAGAAACAGCACATACTGTAATACGAAATAATAAGTAGAATGTTTCACAGTGTACATGTTTCATTTTTTTAACCTATTGGCCACCATGAGTTGAATCTTAATGTGTATGTGTGTGTGTGTATATATATTCCCCCCACACCCCATTCTGAAGATCCTTCTTGAAACAGAGGAAGCAGAAAATTTAGTTATTAGAACATGGGACCAAGCAGTTACTATCTTCCTTTCAACCCCCAGTAAGATGTCCAAATGCAGGGCCAAGCTGCAAATGGGTTAATTTCAACTCCGAAGGTATTTTGTTTGTTTTTAAGTGGTTTAATAAGTCTCGGCAGGAGTTGTTTGCATACCAAATAATCTACATATAAGGTGTTTACACCAGAAAGATAGGACAAGTAGAAGTTATTAAAAATTCAAAGCAGTTTGGATTGGATGGCAAAAAATCTGGAATATATCTAAATTTAGAAAGAAGGCTCAGACTCTCTGAATCAGGAATGTTAAACACAGGCCACTCACTGAGTTTCTCCATCAATACACTGGGAATAATAATATGTACCTTGTCAGGTCATTGTGAAAATCAGAAATAATCTATGATTAGATATAATGTGCCAAACAAAAGTACCAGGCACAGAGTAGACACCTAACAAATGGCATTGTTCGTGCCATGACCTGGTTGGCATATCCCGGTGAAGTATGGGGCTCCACAGCTCGTGTCTCAGAAGCTCCTAAGTTCCTGGGAACCAGCACAATTTCTAGATACAATCATATGACCTACACATATTTTCATGATCACCGCTGGCTTGATTCTAGAATAAATGGAAATTAATGCAACTGGATGAGGAAACTCGATCCCATTCCAATCCAAGCGTGCAGTTATTAACATTGCTAAAGAATGGCAGAGAATTACAGGTTGGCAGTTTGCAACTAAATGGACAAGCTAGATAGCAATGGATTCTGAAGGTACCCTGAGCAAAGGAAAACAAAACACAAGTCTTGTTCCCAGGAGCAAACAAGATGCCTTGGAAGAGAACACTGAAATTGGAATCAGAAGAAAGACCTGCTTTACATCCCAGCAGGGCACTTTAGTTCCCTAAACTGTAAGGTGTCACATTTAATTTCATAAGCATATTGTGAGGGACAGATAATGAAATGACTGAATGTGAAAACAGCTAGTCAAGTGCCCAGCACATAGTATATATTCAATAAATAGTAGTTAACTCTATGAGCAAACATTCAAGACTATTAAGTCTGGTGCACATGGAACTCGAATATTATCTACTTAAATATTAAAATTAAAATGCTTAAACGAAAAAAAAGTGGCTGAATTTTGCTGTATTCATCAAGTACATGCTCTTGCTGAAGCTAACCCCATCCTATGTCCATAGAGTCATTATTAGGTGACTCTTTAACCCTTCCTTGAGGACTAACATCATTGGCCAGTTAAGAAACCAGCCGAGGCATTCCAAACTCTTACATATTTTTCTATCATTTTTTCAGCAAACATTCTAAATTATTTACTATTTTAAAGGAATTTTAAATCCTTTCTGAATCCCAGAAGACACTAAACCCAAACCCAGGAGAGAAGGCATATTGAAATGTTTTAAATACACTGATTTTAGCTCCAAATGCAAATTTTATATTTTATACACAACCTTTCTGATGTTACTGAATAAATATCAGACACTATCAGAAACAAGATATGTCATTTCAAGAGTTCACTTCTAGGCTGAAGTCTAGCCAAGGTCTGGCAGTACCTAAATTGTTTTCTGATACACCAAGATCTTGGAGTGTTTTGTAGATTATATTGAAGACCAAGATTTAAATGTACAGAGCTGTGTCACTTAAAAGATTAAAGATTATGGCAAAAACTAAGATGAAACAAATAATTTAAAAACCATCACAGTGAAGACAACAGAGAAGAACAGAAAGGCTGCTCGCTGGCTTTAGAGTAACTTGAAACAGCAAACAAGGACTTTACCTTTAGAGCCAAGATTATATTTTCTGGCTGTAGAGGTCAATGCAGGTGAGGAGTTTGAGTTTGGCAGAGGCAGCATGCATTAAGAAAACGGACAGAAAAAGGCACATGAGTGATCAAACACAACCCAGAACATTAATATCCTATGCAGAGAAAATCAAGAGCTAGAAAGATAGACACAAGAAAGGAATATAAAACTTGAGCGTGCTTTAGAGAAACTGTTTTGAGTAGGGTCAAGTTCTAGAATTTACATTTACATTCTATTTGTATTTCATGAAAGGTTCTTTTTGTTTTGTTTTGTTTTGTTTTGAGGGACGAAGTCTCACTGTTTCCAGGGATAGAATGCAGTGGTGTCATTGTAGCTCACTGCAACCTCAAGCTCCTGAGCTTAAGCGATCCTCCAGCCTCGGCCTCCCAGAGTGCTAGGATCACAGGCATGAACCACCGAACCCAGCCATGAAAGGTTCTTAATCAGTATGATAATCGGTTATGGAGAGGAGAATTAGAGGGGAAGTTACAAATGCTTACTTAACACACTAACCATGTGATCTTCATAAAATAGAGAACCAGCCAAGAACCCCAGAGTCCAAGAGAATATTTTCCAAAGTGTCTTTCCTAAAATGAAAATCTGATGGTGTCATTCCCTTGCTTAATAGCGTTCAATGGATTCCTGCCATTTTTAATACAGACTTCTCAGGGTGGTCCTATGTTACCTAATCCTGGCTTCAGGTCCCCCGGCTTCTTGACTGCTCTTCACTATTCTAGGCCCCAGAAAGTGCCATGCGCTCTCTCCCCTTCCTCACTGTGGCTCTCCCATGCTGCCTCCTTGCCCTGACGAAACTCAAGTTTAAGCATAGGTGCTATCTCCTCCTGGAAGTCTGGGTTTGCTGTACATCCCTCTTTCCTGCAGCCAGGGAGCCCTATACTTACCTTCTGACCCATACAAACAAAAATAAAATCCTAAGCCCCCCAACTGACTGAATAGAGCTCCCCTCTTGACCAAGGGGACCCTGGAGGAACATTAAAACTGAGTTCCCAGCCATGGTGGGATGGGAGGTTGAACACACCTGATTATACCCCCTCCCTTGCTATCAGGCTTTTGTTCCTGAGGGGTAAACAGAAACCTATCTCACGATCTACTCCTCCCTATTTGTGGTTTCGGCACTACAATTAACCAGGGTTCTTTCCTGGTAAGAGACCACCAACCATGGAGTGGTTTTTACCAGTCTACAGAGCATGTGCAGAGAGGGTTTTCATGTCCTTGCTTCACCTTTTGACATAAGAGGGCCACCATGTTCTGAACATAGACCTCGTAGAGGGACATAAAGCTCGATTGTGTATGTGCATATTCTGCCTTTCATAAATATTCTTGACTCCTATAGTTTGTTAAATATGTATATCTGGCCATCCTGCTTAGTATAAATTCCTATTCCCATTGTCTCTGCCTTGAAGCACTTGTTCCTGGCTTGTTCTGGCCTATGGCTTGGCTTTCCAGCCTGCCAGGATGGCCACCCACAGACTGCAACCCTTTATGAGAAATAAAGCTCTCCTTTCCAAACTATGACTATTTCTTCAGTTGACATCCACTTAGAGTAACTGGCTCCCAGGTGACCATCTCCTTCTCCACACCATAATCCATGAGGCAAGAACCGCGACTGCCCTGCTCATCATTCTCTCTGGGGCACCCAGCATGGGCTCTGGCCTGTGACAGTCACCCAGTCAAAATCAGATCAGTTGAGGAACTGAGGGAATGGGGGCTGGTACCTTAGACCAGTGATTCCTAGACAGCAGCCCAGAGATTGGACAGTCAATGATGAGGACAGACCAACCCACAGCGAAGTGAAAAAAATAAAGCAAGTGCAGTGAGTTTTCCATAAAGCTAAATTTGCTCAAATTATAAGACTGGCCTTTTTGGTGATATATGTATGAAGGGGGACAAAGTTGTTATTGCTATAGTTGATTTTAAATGTCCTTATGTGGCAAAATAAAATTAGGTGGATTTATGTCATTCTCTAGATTACTTTTTTGAAAAGTGCTGGTCCAGGAAATGCAAAAGTTTGGAAACTATTGCCTTAGTTAGAATAATGTTTGTAATGCTAATCCTTTTTAAATGAGGCATCCAAAATGCTGGGGCTTGGGGGGCAGTTCAGATATACATGCCCCTGGGGTCACATGGGCATCATGAACAATCCCAGCCTGCCTTCCTGGGTGAGGGGCCATGAGTGTGTTACCACCCAGGGCACAGGTGCCCAAACTCGCCAATCATAAGCTCCTCCAAGTGTGTGCTAAAAACACTGACTTCTGGGCTCCGCCCCTAGAGCAGCAGTCAGATTTGGGGAAGACCAGTAGTCTGTGTGGGGTGATGGTTACAACGAGGCAAGTTTGGGGAACCTCTCCTTGCTTGGCTACAAAGATGGATTGTTCTGGGCTGTGGCTAGGGCAGAACCATCTATAAACTATAACAATCAGCTGATTCTTTTGTGTTTAATTCCTCCTCCTTCACTCCCCCGCAAGAGTGCAAGAGTCAGTCTGATCTGATACGTCCGATGTTTAGTAGGGTAAAAACAATCGCCTCCGTGGAGCTGGGTGCATTTTCACTGTTTCCCTTTCCATTCTGGTTGTCATACAGGTATGAGTTTATAATCTGTGTGATGCAGAGTTTGCATCCTGGCTCTACTTCTTAGCATCTGTGATTCTCTACTCCCGTTGTCCATATGATCACCTGAGGAGCTTTTAAAAAATACTAATAAGCAGCCAACCTTGACCAGCTACATGAGAATCTTCAGGGAAGGGGCCTAGGCGTTGCTAGCAACGTTACCCCGAGCTTCAGTGACCTTACGGACAGGATGAGAATAAGCAGAGACGATACCTTACGGGGTTATAGTGAGAACTACATGAGAAAACAGCAGTAAGTAACATGATTTGTGCAGTATTCTGTTCTAAGCACTTTCCATGTACTATTTAATGTATATTAAGTGGGCTGATACACATGAAGTGTTTAGACCAGTGTCTGCCGACCGGAGGAATACTAGTGCACGCTAGCGTTATTCTCGTCCCTGAGCTCTGGTGAGCCTCAGGCAATGACTTCTGATCACGTGCTGCTTTGCACTGCACTCGTTCTAAATGCTGAGATCCCTAGAATGTACTTTCCTCATGCACAAAGGAGAGTGTGCGTTCTTACTGTCAGTGTGTCACCTGGCAGGAAACAAGTAGCTAAGTCACTTACCTCTCGCAGACGTGCAGGTGGGATCCATACATCACAAACCCCCTAGTATGATGACCTGATATTTACTATGTGCCAAATCGGTGTCCAATGACTGTTAGTGCTAGTGAGGTTGTTAACAGCAGCAGGGATGAGCCCCAAAGCCTGCACCTGCCCCAGAGGAAGCGTCAGGTAAGGACGTAACTGGGGAATGAAATGCACGGGGAAGAGACAAACCAGCTAAATCTAGAGAGGAATCAAGTGGAGACCAATCCGGGAAACCGTGACAAGGAAACTCAGGTTCCGACTGACAGTGATGTGCAGAAATGACAAAGACACAGACAAAGACGTGGGGGGTGCTGGGAGAACTGCCTTCTTGAAAAGGTGTCTACAGGTGTGGGTGGCACTTATGGGTTATCGGTGGGAAGGGATTGTAAGTTATCACCCCAAATTGCCCCAAACCAGGCATCCTGTGACAGTAGGAATTGTGTCTTTTATTTAATTGAGCAGCCGCTAGTGGAACCGGGGCCAGGCCGCAAGGCTTTCTCTGCAGAATCCCCGGGTGAGCATGTAGGGAGGTGACGCTGTGGTGTTTCCCCTCATGTTCAGTCAGCCAGGATGTGGGGAATCTAGGAAGCGGCTCGCCCACATGCCATGGTCCCCAAGAGAATGTAGTCAGGCACTTTGCAATGCAGGCTGTGCATGGCATGGCTTGTGTTTATATCTTGGCATGCGGTGGGCACGCAATACACTAGATGAGTAAATGAGCAGCCCATGGCACCTCCACCTTAACACTGCCAGTGAAGACAGGCTATTGCTGTGAAGACTAAATGAGTTAACATTTGTAAATCACGTAGAAGGATGCCTGGAACACAGCATGTGCTATACAAATGCTACAGCTATCATTCCTGTTGTAGGAAACCAGGGTTAGAGTTGTTTCTCAGAATCTATAGCTTCATCTTCTGGTCCTCATTTTCCTCATGGGTCCCTAATTCCAAGCCTCATTCCCTTGGACTTGTCCTCACCCAGTACTCCACGCTCTGACTGTGGAATCTGTCACAGGTTCTCTGACGTCAAAGGCCTGGGATATACATGCTCGAATGGCCCAATCTGCAGAGCCACTGCGTTCAGCCCCAGTTCTCCTTTTATAGCAAAGTGGTGATTCAGTCACATAGGACTAGAGGTAACTTGGGATGGGACCATTTCTGCCCAGGGATAATTACCCACTATAATATCTTGTGGCTTAATATGTAAAATGTACAGCTCTAAGGCTGTTACTCTCTTTGCACACAGCTGAACATACTCAGATGAGAGCTGTTTCTTCATGTTGGTCATGTTGGGACTATAGCACAGTGACCTAGAATGAGCCTAATTTTTACTGGTGGTGTGTTTATCAGTTCAGAGTTAGACCGATCTGGGTACAAATCCCAGCTCTGCCATTTAGCCACCACGTGACGTCAGGCAAGCTCCTTAGCCTCTCTGAGTGCAGGATTTTCTTGAATCTACAATGGCAGAAAAACTTTCTTGTTGTGAGGATTAGAAACAATATAAAGCTCCTAATCCAGTGTTTGGCACGTGGCAGACAAGAAATGATGACTCTTATTATTACAGAGAGGAAGTGGACACAGTTTAAGAACGTGCTTTAGGAAGCAATGGAGAAGCTTTGCGCTTTGAGTGTTTTCAGATAAGACTAAGGTTTTATTTCTCGTTTAAGTGTCAGCTACACTGTGGAGTCTTTGCTGATTTCCTGAGTGCAAGGACAGTCTCCCCCTCCTTAATGTTCACAGCCCTTTGTCGGAACTGCCCGGGTCCATCCTGCGTTCCTGTTAGCGCTTAGTCTGCTCAGGCTGCCACAACAAAGTACCACAGACTGGGTGGCTTCAACAGACATTTATTTTCTCACAGTTCTGGAGGCTGGAAAATTCCAGGTCAAGATGTCGTTGGGGCTGCTTATGTGGCTTCTCTCCTTGGCTTGTCAATGGCCACCTTCCTGCTGTGTCTTCCTATGATCTTCCCTGGGTGACTGTGTCCTCATTTCCCCTTCTTATAAGGACACAGTCATATTGGATTAGAGCCCACACTAATGAACTCATTTTAACTTAAATCACCTCTTTAAAGATTCTATGTCCAAATACAGTCACGTTCAGAGGTACTGGGGGTAGGACTTCAGCATATAAATTATGGACATCCCGTGTCAAAACAACGTCAGAGAGAAGAAGGGGCCCAAAGACCTTAAAGTACTACTTTTAATTTGCAGTTAAAGTGCAGTTGTACTCACTTCAACAGCACATATACTAAAATTGGAATGATACAGAGAAGATTAGCATGGCCCCTGCACAAAGATGACATGCAACTTTGTGAAGCGTTCCAATTTTTAAAAAATTAATAAATTAATAAAAGAAAAAGAACAAAGGGTCTGCACCCCTGGATGCTTCGGCACCCCCTCGGGAAGAAGCTCACTGAAAGGGGCCCCAGTGATAAGGGCACGGGCTCAGCTGCCCCGGCTCCCTGGCCACCAGAGGGCTCACACAGAAGATGAAACCCAGAGCTTGTGCAACGGGAGCTCGACCGTTCCCGTGGGACTGCGGGCAGGGGGCGCTGGGGAGTATGAAGATGTTGTCGGTGCCCGCCTGTGTCCCCGGGGCCTCAGCCATCTCAGTGTGATCCTCGTACTTCTAACTACTGGCATCTTCAGCTCTGTGCTTGGAGGCTTATTCCAGATCCAGGGAAGGTCAGAAGTACTGGGGACTTTGCGCTGTCCCCGCACCCCAAACAGCCCTCTGCCAGGGCCTCTGCGGTCTTGCTGTATAGACTGCTCAGCTCTCTCCCCCTTCCCAGGGGATGCTGGTGCTTCGCCTGGTTCCCACAGCAACTCTACAGGAGGAAGCTCCGTTGCACCCTGGGCAGGTGGCGTGAGGGCACCTCCTTTATAATAGGCTGCCTTCCCCACTTCCTGGCCAGTGTTCCCTGCACTTCCCAAATAAATGACTCACCCTGGCTCAGAGTCTGCTTCAGGGAGAATCGAACCTAACACACCAGCATTTACCAGACTAAATCTGGTCGGACAGCTCCCCTGCAAAGGCGCCCTGGCTTCTCTGGTGTCTTTGCTTAACCAAACCCCTCTTCCTCAGATAACTGTAGAAAGCGCGGTCCGATGGCACATCTAGGGTTGGATTCATTCAGTTCACTCATGTGGACTCTGTTTCGCATCCTCTTTCCACGTCACCCTCACCCCCATGCTTTTTATCCATTTGCAAAAGCAAGGAGAGGAAATCAGCAGCCAGATTTATAAACTAAGGTTATAGAAGCTCCTAAGGCAAGCACAAAGGAGTTGTCCAACTAAGACCCTGCCGGGGACAGCTCCAGCTCAGAGTCATCTCGGTGTCTCAGGACCGTGTCCTCCAAGGCCTGGATTTGACTGAAGCACTGCCTCCTGCTCCACCCATTCCTTGGCAGAACTAGTTGGCATTCAGGCCCGGCTGCTAAAGGCACGCTAATTTCGAATGTATTAATAAGCACAAGAGCAACTGTCCTTTTATTCTGCCAGGGATGCAGGCCCGACACGCAATCACGTTTGGGAGATATAAATGAAACCAGTGGCACTGAAGAATGAAAATGCTTTCCACAGTCCTAGGAACAGCTGTGAGCACCAGGGAACAGCTCATTCATCATCTTCCATATAGTCTTCCCTGTTGCTGGATGTAAACGGCCTTTAGATAAGCCTTTCCTCTTGAGTATCATTTCATTGCAAATGAAGAATTTGATCGCCATTTGTAACTACAGTCTCTCAGGGAATCATTCACTGGGCAAGAGTTAACCACCCTCCCCTCCACTGGGAACATTCAGATTTGTTGTGCTGGCCAGTAAAAATGCCCACCTGGACATCTTCTTAGGGTTATCTTGGGAACCACCTTCACACCGGGGAAGGAATGAGCATAGTGCCTTACCCTGCAGGACTGAGAACCTGGCAGATTTAATTCATTTTTATTATCTGACATTCAGTGTAATAAACTTTTGTCTGTTTGTTTCATGGGCAACCTACACTCATAACAAACCAAAATCAAAAGAACCTTCTTCTGTTCAGGTAGTCGGTCACGGAAGCGAACGGGTGAGTGAAGTGGCAGCACCTTGGGTTTTTAGCAGAGAAATGCAAGGTGCCTTGATACTTTATGAAAATACCGTCCACTCACCTTAGCGAGGCATTCAAGGCCCTCTCATGATCGGGCCTCAACTCACCTTCTTTCCTTTCCCTCTGACCAGGGGCTTGATGGTTTCTGCAGCCTGGAAGATGAGCACAGCGCCTGCTCACCCACTCCAGCCCTCTTAGTATCCTTGTCACAGTGAGCCCCAGAGTTGCCTCCTCTAGGGAGAGCTTCTGGTCAGAATTCACCATTTTTATTTACATTCCTCTGCACATTACTTACAGATCTACTTATTTCCTTCTTCTCTCTCTTTGAATCATTAGGTACTGTCCTTGCCATCTGGCTCCTAGCCCTGGAGACCAAGGGCTATCTCCCTCATCCTCACCTCCCTTCCAGTTCTAGCCAAGGATGCACACATAGCAGGTGCTCGATAAGCCTTGTTCAAATGGAAAGCTGCTTTTTAACAGACTGTCTATTAAAACAGAGTACAGGCCGGGCACAGTGGCTCACGCCTGTAATCCTAGCACTCTGGGAGGCCAAGGCGGGTGGATTGTTTGAGGTCAGGAGTTCAAGATCAGCCTGTGCAAGAGCGAGACCTCGTCTCTACTAAAAATAGAAAGAAATTAATTGGACAACTAAAAATATATAGAAAAAAAATTAGCCGGGCATGGTGGCACATGCCTGTAGTCCCAGCTACTCGGGAGGCTGAGGCAGAAGGATTGCTTGAGCCCAGGAGTTTGAGGTTGCTGTGAGCTAGGATGACGCCATGGCACTCTAGCCCGGGCAACACAGTGAGACTCTGTCTCAAAAAAAAAAGAGTACTGTTTCTAGGGAATTTCAAATAATGCTACTTAGTTAGGGGGTTCTCTCCCATTAGCTAAAAAAGGTAGGATAACATTTCCTTTTTAAGAAACTTTAGTTTTTAAATAACATACAGCTTGAAAGGTTTTCTTCAAATGCTACTTTTGAAATTTCTGCTGTATTTCAAAAGGGATCCATAAGGTGGTTGAATATTCCATAAAAGTTCTTGCCAAAAAAGGTTACTAAAATTGCACATTAAATAACCAGTTGTTTAAAGATTTACTTTTGAGTCATCTGAAATTTTTCTCATACTTTGTATTTTTGATAACAAATACATCGATAAAAAAATTACCTTGTCGAAATCAACTGAGGGCTCAAACATCTTCTGTATGACTTTTCTGAAAATATCTGGAAGAAAAAAATGCCAAAATATAGCAAAATTATTTTTCCAGTAAACATATAAAATGTATATTTATTTAAAAAGAGGTCTATATGTGCTTACAAATTATTATACCTATATGTTTAATGTTATTCTTATACTTTTATTCTTATTTCTTAATGTAGGTAAATAATTGAATTAATGAGCCTCTAGCCGGAAACAAAGAATAGATGACAATTTTTTTAAGACAGAGGCTTGCTCTGTTGCCCAGGCTAGAGTGCCATGGCCTTTGCCTAGCTCACAGCAACCTCGAACTCCTCACACTCCTCAAGCGATCCTCCTGCCTCAGCCTTCTGAGTAGCTGGGATCACAGGTGCAATGCTATGACTTTGTCTCTCACACCCAAAGTGTACTACTAGTGGGCAAAAGGAACCCCATGGTGAATCCTGTTTCGAAGCAAAGAAATTCAGATTTATACGCAGGAAAACCAAGCAAGGCACTCCCCCACAGGGCTTTCTGCAAAACAGCGCAGGGAGACAGAAACTGTTCAAATACTGCTGCAGGAACAGGGCTGTGTGAGAGAAAGATAACGCGAGCCACTTCGGCAATTTTAACTTTTCTAACAGCCACACTCTAAAAAGTGAAAAGAAACAAGTGATCAATTAGTTTATTTTAAATTAATTTTAGTAATATGTTTTACTTATGCTGCTATATCCGAAGTATTATCATTTTAACATGTAGTCAATATACAATTGATGGGATATTTTATAGTCCCATATTCTTACTAAGTGTTCAAAATCTCATGTGTATCTTACGCTTCACTTCCGTGGATCTCAGTTTGGATTGGCTACAATCCAAGTGCTCAGTGGCCACCGGGTGCCAGTGGCCTCTGTGTGAGACAGCAGAGGTTTGGAGGCTGCGGTTCCCCTGGCCCACGCCCATCCTGGAGTGATTCCACTTCCCCCAACGTGGCAAAGACTCTGTCCATTCCTTTATTCTCCCCGCTCCTTACATACAGTGTCGCAAGAGAAACACAAGATGAACATCCTTCATGCCCAGAACCACAACATCCCAGAAATGCCTGTAGTACATATCCAAGCATCTCTATTTGGAAAGCCCTGGCCTTACCATTCTGCAGCTCACACCTCATCTGGGAACTCCTGGAAACTCACACTAGGAAATTCTATTTCAGTTCTAACACGTCCGCTGCTGGTGAGAATGTTCCACTGATTATGATCGATCTCAGAAATCATGTGGAAGAACCAGGGTCCCACCCCTGGGCTCCCTGGCTCAGTGGTTTACAAGTGTCACATGCATTGTGCTGCACTACAGTCCTTTGTCTAAGCGTGCAAGCTTATAAAAGACTTCAGGTGGAAACCACCTCAACCTCAGGTCTCCGGCATCCACAGTAGTGCCAGGGCTCCGTAACGGTGTCTGGTATTGATGCTGTCTAAACACAATGTCACTCTACCAGAAGGGCCTGGCTTCTACTCTGGAGATAGGATGGGCACCCTGAATTCTGCAACTAGTTCTTTGTATTGCCTGGGGAGCAAAGTACCCATCAGAATGCGGGTGATGCATAGCACCAACCAGCAACCATGGAAACTAGAAAACCTCAGTTTACCCAGATGCTTGCCAGAGATAACTGTGTCATGACTAATACCAGTTCTGATGGTTTCCAAATGAACAGATTTTATCCTAACATTTCTCATCCTGTTTACCTCTTTCTTTTCAGCCCTGATAAGGAGTGCATAGCCCTGTGTGGGTTATAAAATCAGGTAAGCCAAGATAGCAGCAGCCTGCATTTGTTATAAGTGTGCTGTTTACTTAAGCCTGACCCAGTCTTCTGGGTCATTCAATGATAGGCAACCATCTATCAAGTGCCCATGGTGTGCCAGGCAATGTGATACATGACAGGAGGGGATAAGCTCTTGATCCCATCTTTGAGGAACCGGTCTTATTCTACCCTTCAGGTGTATGGAGATAACAGTGACCGCCTTATGGGTCCTGAGCCGCTGGGGGAACCATGGAGACAGAGCCCATGAGGCACTTAGCACTGCACCAGACACCTTGAAGAGAAGCCAGTGAGTTCTCCCTGCCCTAAACTCAGGGCACGTTTGTCACATGGCTATTCATTTTCCACATATTAACATCATGCTCTTTTCTGCAACATAATATTCGCCTCTTGAGATATAAGAGTGGGAGGGAACGACTTAAGCTAGTTGATGGGAGCTGGGTGCGGTAGCTCACACCTGTAATCCCAGCGCTTTGGGAGGCCAAGGTGGGGAGGATCACTGAAGGCCAGGAGTTCAAGACCGGCCTGGGCAACATAGCGAGATTCTGTCTCTACAAAACATAAAAAATATATTAGCCAAGCACAGTGGCATGCACCTGTAGTCCCAGCTCCCTGGGAGGCTGAGGAAGGAGGATCACTAGAGCCTAGGAGCTCGAGGCTGTAATGAGCTATGATCACAACACTGAACTCCAGCCTGGGTGACAGAGTAAGAGCCTGTCTAAAAAACAAACAGATAAACAAACAAACAAACAAACAAAAAGCTAGTGGAAGAGGAAGTTATTTTCATAGTAAAAGACTGTTTCTCAGTATCTGGTCTTACGGAGTCATGTACCAGACACTCAAAAAAGGGACTCTGTGGATCTCTTCAGAATAGTGGTGACTGTGAACATCTCTCTGTTCACCTCCTAGACAGATCTTTCAATGTCTTCTGGCCTGGGATTTGCTTTAAATTTCATGTGATGATGTAAATCAAGAAATATAGTAAGCAGCAAGGGGCTAATTCTATCCTCTTGTGTTAGTGAGACCATCAAGTTAAAAGGTAGTTTGGTTTTGTTTTGTCTTAGTCAAAACTTATCTTGACTAAGATATTTCTGTTCCCTAACTCTCTTCTTTTAATACATATGTGGGTTCTGGCCCAAGCTGGGCCTAATGAAATTCCACCCTTGTAATGCTCTCTTATAAAGTGGATAGAGAATGTAAAAATTCCTTTTGTTTGCAGTTGATTTATCAGACTTGTGCCAAGCTTAGGTGCTCTTGGAAAGATTTTCCTGATGATATCTGTAAGCCGGTCCTGTTGAGCATTTGTGTTTACTTGGAAATGTGATTAATTAGGAGCATAAACAGTGTTAAATACCTGTGAAGAGACCACAGAGGCCCTCTTTTGCTTTTAGAGCACTGTCTTAAACACGCACGACTTGGGGTCTTGCACGGCTTGGGGTCTTGCACGTGGCCCCACACTGAGAATGATTTAATCTGTTAACTCATGCATTGAATGAACACTGATCAAAGCAAAAGAGTTTTTTTTTGAGACAGAGTCTCACTCTTTGCCCAGGCTAGAGTGCCGTGGCGTCAGGCTAGCTCACAGCAACCTTAAACTCCTGGGCTCGAGCATCCTCCCACCTCAGCCTCCCAGAGTGCTAGGATTACAGGCGTGAGCCACCGTACCCAGCCAAGAGATTATTACATTTTCCTACAAGTATTAATTTATTAGTTCTATATATAGAATAAAATGATACTCAAGTTCAATTTAGAGATGCGCAAAAACTTGGTCTGTACGTGTATAATTTTAGTAAATTAAATACTAATTAAAGGCAACTATAATTGTTTCTTTCCAGGCACGCAAGACTTTCTCTGCAGGCACTTATGGATAAATTTAACAACTTGCCCTTGTCTAGACCAAATCCCAGAGGGGATAAGGCGCAATAGGCAAACCAAGTTGAACTCTTCATGCGTCGGTATAAAACACACATCTAGACAGTTCAAACAGAGTTAACTCCCTGGATGTGCTGGCATCACACAGCGGTGGAAGATCAAGACGCATTTTGCCCTAAGCAAGGCAGCGTTCAGCCCAGTGCCTGGTATATAAGACACCAACACAGACGTGTTAGAGTCTTTCACCTCCACCCTGGGACCACACAGCCTTCAACGCTCCACTCTTCCCCCTGAGTCCCTCAGCTAGTGTTGCAGAATTCAAGTGCTCAGCCGTATCCATGTGTTGTTTCTTCTTCCTTGGCCACTGCTTGACTATTCCCCAGCCCCCCTGCGGTAAGGAGAGACCATGGGACTTGAGTTCTGGCCAGTGGAACGTGGACAGACATGCACACACACCGCTTCCAGGCTTGGCTTCTGAAACCTCCCAAAAGACCCTTCCCATTTGCCCTGTTTGTCCAACTCCCAGCCAAATATGGAGGGTCCAGTGGAGAATTCTGAAGCCCAAGGGATGGCAGAAACATTAGGTAGAACAAGCCAGAGTCCCCAGACCGCCCCACCCAACTCACTGCAACCTCTACATTGGAGGTTGAGAAGTGAGCAATAAACATTTCGTACTGAGACAAAATGTTTGCACTGGGCTTAGTTGTTACAACAAATGGTGTTACTTACCCTAACTAAAATACACCTTACCTAATTAAGACCCCTGACATCTTCTTGCTGCATGCCTCCTCTGTCGGTAGCCTATCCTGCCAGCTTTGACCAAACAAAGAATGAGACAAAAAATCTCATTTTTCTCAGGAGAGGGTATACACACACACATGACACAGGCAGGTGAAGCCTACAGAATAGCACTAATGTTCACTGAGATTTTAAAAAACATCTTCATTCAAAGATCTGTACTGTATTCATAAAAGAAAATGCACGAAAAGGTATTTGAACCCATAAAAATCACTACAAAATACCGGGCCGTATAGCTCCCATGAAACACTCGTCCTGCCTGCTTCTCATCCGTTGCCTACGAAGCTTGGATAATCATCCACGGGCCTGACATATGCCCACACACCTTGCAAAAGCTTCTCCATCAACCAAATTGTCCTAACCTACAAAACACATGTTCATAATTGGTTTAAACCACTGATTCAAGCAGGTCCATACTGCCAAAATAGTTAAGGAAAATGTTCCCAGGTAAACAGTGTTATCCTGGGAAAGGTGTATCACATAGGAGTTAAGGCTAAATTGGCAAAAGATCTTGGTACCATCTCCAAGAGTTATGTGCACAGATGACAGTCAGATGGGTGCGGGGCACGAGCTTCCAAGTCAAGGCCACTCTTTGTGGAGGTAAATGCAGATTCAACTCAAGACGCAGAGCCAGCTGGTGAAAATATAAACACGTATGTGGTTTATGTGTGACTACCAGCACTTTCTCCAGAGCTCCCCTATGGAAGGGATCTTCGACCATAAGCAGAGGTAATTCACTGCAGTTGAATTGTCTTCCTTCACCGGCCTAGCCTTGCTGGGTTTTGTTTTTATGCTTTAGAACCTCCTGATTCAGATTTCTAAAAGGAAAATCTGTCTTCTCACAGCAGGAAAATACCCTGTGACTTTAAACAAACTCAGAAATCTCTGGTTATTTGGATAGCTTGACTTAGTTTACCTTTTATCAAGGAAAAAAATGTTTAAGGAGCCAACCGGTTGCATGAAAATGTTTAAATCTGCACTGAATCAGCGTAATAGATATGTTCAGTTTTGAAAGCTAATAGGTTAATTAAAAAAGAAAAAGAAGAGAATCATGTCTTGGACACTTTATTTTAACTTAAGGCATACAAATACACATTCATTGGCCCATCATTTGATGCAAAGCCTGTTACCTCATCTCTAAACCTCAGGCTCAAGGTAGATGAGAATGGCCTCATGAGCTCCCAAAGTCACAATGTCTACACCTAAAGTGAGCAGTTCAGAGAAGGCAGGAGTGATCACAGTCTCTGCCTCAAGATACAAGGGACCTGGCTCATTGGGTTCTTCAGTGATTGGGATGGGAGAGGGCTGGGCTTTTATCTACATACTCCTTCCGAAACATGGGAATAACTGCCTGTGCCTGTCAGGGTTCTCCAGAGAGACAGAACCAATAGGAAACAGAGATCTAGATACACAGATATAGAGATACATTTATCGTAAGGAGTCGTGGGGGCGGGCAAGTCTGCGATCTATAGGGCAGGCTGGAAACTCAGGCAGGAGTATGCCACGGTCTGGGGGCAGGGTTACTTCTTCCACAGGAAACCTCAGTTTTTGCTCTTAAGGCCTTTCAACTGATTGGATGAGGCCCACACACATAACCAAGGGTATCGTCTTTCATTTCATCAACTATTAACAATTGTAGATGCTAATCGCATCTACAAAATACTTTAACAGCAACATCCAGATTACTATTTAAGTCACTGGTTACTACAGCCTGGCCAAGCTGACACAGGAAACTAACTCTGCCCAAGCCAGCCATTGTTCCTCCTGAAACAGTTTTGCCCAGTAGGTGTATTGGAGCAGAACAGCTCTGAGCAGCCCTATTTCAGAGTAGGGACCATTCCAGACAACCTGAGCTCCCCCCACCAAACAAAAGGCAGCAGTTGGGGCCCATTTAGCATGACAATAGGAGAGCACACCTAGTCTCTGAGGACAAGAAATCTTGAATGATCCTGAACCACCCAGAAAAAGTTGGCTTCTGTTGGGTGTACACTGAATTAAAAGGCCAGCAAATAAATGTGTTTTGAAAAGATTTGCATTGAAAATGCCTGAACTAAAGAAGTTTGCCACTTGAAAGATGAAATGTAGCTTCTCAAAAAAATGCGCTTATCAGCCCCATCTTCCAGCAGTCTGTTTGCTTAAGCGTGTTCACCAGCACTACAATGCGGCGAACACAATCTGCCCACTCCTGGACTCACATTTCCCCATGGGTGGCATGGGTGAGGCTGAGACCAAAGAAGTGATTTTGGGGGGACCCAAACAAAGCCACTTCCTCAGGTCCTGGAATTCACCCAATTTCCTGACTGAGCGAATTTCCTTCTGTTGAGCTGAGTCTGTCTGAATTTAGTACCTCGGTGATAGACATTTAACGACCATCTCCTGCTGTAAGCAGGCTGCAATTTTCAGTTTCTTGAAGTACTTTCGTTTAACCCTTGAAATCCTCATACTAACATGACTAAACTCTTAGGTTTGGCTTTTCATAAAATGATTGAGGCTTCAGAGTTTTAGAAACCAAGTCGTGTTTATTACACTTATCAAACGTATCCCCCACCTCCAAGTATACAGGGAATTGCTCCAGAGAAGGAGAGCCCCCTGGTCTTTATTTAAATACAATTCAATCACCCTCGGGGTACTTTGTTCCTACATGACAGCTGTCAGCACTCTGAGCAGTCTCTCTCCTTTAACCAACTGGCATGCCCTCCCCCTGCAGGACTGACACACCATTGGCTTTTGCTAGAATTAACAATGGCACGAACTCTCTCTGAGTAAAGAGTTTGGAAAAAATGCTGTGCAGGAAGCTATTCTTGTGAAAACACCTGGGACCAGACTAGCCCTTCAGCTTTCTGCCAGCCATGTGCTCACACCATTGGTGGACTGTGATTTTATTTTAGAACGTAGCACTTGGTACAATCCATCCTGTCACTGAGCAGGTAATGCCCTTCGATCATTTCCAATTCCTTTAAAGGAAGTGGGCACTCAGGTTGCACAAGCCTATGGGTGGCTTCCAGGTCTCTTGGAGCTCAGAATCCTTGACGAATCTGCCTTGCAGATAAGGTCTGGGAAACCCCACAGCGCAGTGGGCTGGGTGCCCTGTGTTGCTGCCCCTGGCGAATGCAGGGAGAGGGGGCAAGGACCATCGCCAAAAGAGCCGAAGTATTTGTGGAATCCCGCGGCATTTCCTCCCCCGAGACATTCCTGGAAAGCGTAATTCCATTTCCAGCCTTTGTCTCTACTGGTCATCAGAAAAAGTTGGCCTAGAGGATGTTTGAAAGGAATGTGGTTTGAATCACATTTTTGAGTCCGTACCAGGTCCACATGCTCTCACAGACACAAATCAACTTAACCCCATTGTGTGCTTTTATGTGGCAAAAGGCTCAGCTGTTGACAATGGCTTCCTGGGTCAGAAGGTAGGATGACGCAGTTGAAGGGGGCCTTTTGTTCCCTTGTACATACTTTGAGCTAGGTTGAATATTTTTAAAATATTGAAAATTTTTTAAATAAAATAATTTTATTGATATACTCTTCTATCTACTCCCCCCAAAATAAAAGAGACATAGTTAGTTCTTGATATAATAAAGATAAAAATTCTGGTTCCTGTAAACATAAATCAGACATTACCATATCTTACATAGGTTATGTGTCCTAGAGCCATTTTTACAGTATTTCAGCACATAGTATTTGTCGTAAAAAACCTACCAACTTCCAGTTATAATCATGGTAAGTAAGAGGGATCTGGTCTTCTTAAATTTTTATACATATATTGTTAGGGACAGAAAAACAAGATGGAATGATAGGAGCAGAAAAACAAGAAGGAGGAAACAGTTAAAGAAAAACAATCAGAAAGAAATAGTTACAGAAAAATAACCAGGGAAAACAGTTATTTCAGTCTTAAAGAATGGGGTAATTAGACCACGGAACAGTGATCACCAATCAGAAAATAGAAAAACACCATGAACAAGTGACTTTCCCCATCACATGTATGGAGAAAGGAATGTCTGCAACCTAACCTTTAAGTTATGTCCATACCTGGAAAAATCCAGACCCCAAAACCCGTGACATACAGTCATAAGTAATTATAACTGACCTTTACATCAACATATACTACTAGCATATAGAAGGAAAAGCGTAAAAGAAGACAGGGTCTTCTCCATTGGTGGAGACAGACCTATTTCCCCTTAGGAAATGTACTTTCGCTTTGTATCCTTAAACTTTCCTTACAATAAATTCTTCACACATACTTGCTGAGTGTCTGTCATCTCTCTCCATCGCGTGGGCCAAGGCTTGTGATTCCTCCAAGCCAGGAGCCCAAGAACTGGGGAAACACTTCAAAGTCCAGCCATGGACAGGACCGTGACATATATTATTTATTATTATTATTAATTTTACCATACATCAGTCCAGTCACAATTCTCTGAGAATTCTCCCCTTCCATTCTAGCTTTTGATAGTGCTTTAGAGGAAAGGAAGGGAAGAGAAGTGAGCACTTCCCATGCACCATAAATCACCCACCCGGCTAAGGGCTTCAGCAGATGGCAGCACAGGGAGAGCGGGAAAATTGGAATCGGTCAGGACTGGCTTCAATTTCTGGCTCCAGCACTAACTGGTTTGAACATGAGTCAAGTTTCAGAAACTCTCTGGGCCTCAATTTCTTCATCTCTAAAATGGAGAGAGAGCAATCACTACCTTGGAAGCTTATCGAAGATACGATGAATGACTCACAGCGGCTGCCTGCCAGAATCCTTCCAGCAATCCTAGAAAGGAGGCGCTGCTATTCCCATTCCCAAATGAGGCAGGTGAGGCTCAGGAAGGTTGACGTAGCAGGAGACCACTCAGCTAACAGATGGTGGGGCGGGAATTCCACTCAGGGTCCCTTTCATGCTGACGCCACCGCTCTTTTCCGCTGTGTTCCTCTGTGTGGATTCAGATTCCAGTTCCACCCTTGACACACTTGTGCATGACGAGTGACTCAGGCCATTTATTAAATTCTCTGTGCTTCAGTTTCTTCGTCTATGAGAAGAGGGGCTATGGTTTGAATGTGTCCCCTTCGAACTTCAAGTGGAAAAACTTACTGGCCCATGTGATGGTGTTAAGAGGTGGGGCCCATACGAGGTGATTGGTCAAGAGGGCTCCTCCCCCGTGAATGGGTTTAAGGCCCTCATGAAAGGGGCTTCACAGCATTTGGCTGGTTTTCTCTTCCGCCTTCGCCCTGTGAGGACGCATCCCTCATCAGGCCCCAAACCTGCCAGCACCTTGATCTTGAACTCCCAGCCTCCAGCACCATGAGAAATTTCTGTTCTTTATAAATTACCCAGTCTCAGGTATTTTGTTATAACAGCACAAAATAGACTAGGACAAGGGGTAACAGTACCTACCTTACAGGATTATTCTAAGTAATGTAAATAACAGGTGTAAAGCACTTAGAGGAGTACCCGACGTGAAATAAATGCCCCAAAGGTGATAGTGGTGGTTGTAGCAGCTGTAGTAGTAGATAAAGATAAATATTGGCAAAATATCTGTTTGTAGCAGGTAAGAGGGTAAGACCGGGAGATGAGACATTTTAGTTTCTGTTCTGGTTCTCCATTAACTGGCCCCATTATATTGGGCAAGTCACTTACCCTCTTTGGGCCTAAGGTTCCTCAGATACATAATATGACATGGTCAGACTGTATTCTCAGAAATGTTGAATAGACACGAATATGTCCCAGACCCTGTACTGGGTGTTAAGGATACAGAGAAGACAAGATGCAATCCCTGTTGTTAATAGGCTCACAGACCACGGGGAGGACAGATAAGTAAATAAAATGAAGAAGGTGAGCTGTGCTGGGAGATGCGGGTACACAAGGTGCAACGTCAGCAGGCCTGTTTGGGGGTTCTGGGGAGTGAAGAAAGACTTACTAGAGCAGATGATATTTGGACTGTGTCTTTAAAATGGAGTAGAAATATCCAACTATCAAGTGAAGGGAAGGAACTCCAGGGAGAGGGAACAGCATGTGTAAAGTTACGGAGGCATGAGATAACATGACAGGTTTAAGGAACTGCAAATAATTGGCACTGCTTAAATAAACAGTACAAGATGGGAGATGAGGAAAGACAGGCAATTGGCATAGTGCTTAAGAGCAGAGAATTCCAGCCCTGCCATTTAGTGGCTGTGTAGGCTTGGGCAGGTGGCCTAACCACTCACTCTGTGCCTGGGTTTCCTCGTCTGTACATGTTAAGCTATTATTATCAATAACATCCTATTGAGTACTGGGGGCCATTAAGTAATGATTAGCTCTGAGCTCCCTAACGGCTCTAAATATCCAACATTGTGTGAAATAAAGAAGGCACCCACCGTGGGCCAAGCCCTCACTGAGCACGGAATGAGCTGGTTTTATGTCACAAGGTGCTGAGTGTGGGGCTTTGGCCACAGGCCAAGTGGGACATGAGGCTCATCAAGGTATGCTTTGGCAGTTCAGACTCCAGACGAGGTCCCTCCTGCTTTGTGACCAATAGCAGGGCCATTGTGGCTGACTGGTCAGGTAGTCAAGATCCAGGGCTCTCTTTGGACACAAAATGACTTTTCTCCAAGCCAACCAAGCTGGGACCAGATTTCTGACCGTGGCTTAGTGAGTCCAGCATTTTAACAAAGTCTTCCAATTATTCCTCGTGGCAGGGCTGAGGGCAGAGTTAGAAACTCCAGATGAGCCTGGGATTAGTCAGACCCCAGTGCCGCTGCCCAAGAAAACTTCCTAGAATCCGGTACAAACATGACATCTTCTTATTTGCTTTGAATCCCTCCTATATAAAGTTTCTTAATGTCAGAAAACAAAGCCCCAAATGAAAAGGGAGTGAAATGCCCAAAGGCCACCTTTCAATTTAAACACAAAACAAACCAGCTTCTGTTGGATCTGTATCTATGCTTGTTTATCAGCCGTGGGATTGGAAACCCTGCAGCCAGTGCAGAGATGAAAAGGAATGCTTTATGACAGCAGAAGCACCCAGCCTCTCCTCCCCTGCTGTTTCTAAAACTCCAGTCTCCATCCTTATTCACCGCACTCTGACAGAATCCAACGCCCTGAGCTCTGTTCAGGCTATTCACAAAATCACTGTCAAGTCCTTGGAAAATCCTGAAATATGCAGGTTTCCTCCATTCCTGTAACACGGTATCAGAATGCTCCTGATATAGCAGAAAGCCCACTAACGAATAGAAAGGAAATGGTAGAAATAGAACGTCGCCATTTAAAAACTATGATAGTGATGCTTTACTAAGGCACGAATAACCTATGGATGCTAAAAACATTAGTCTGGTGATTACTGGGAAACTGGATAGTACATAAAAAAACCTGGAAGATGCTGCCTTCACCAAATAATCAAACCTAATTTCACCAATAATGGCTCAAATTGACATCACGAACCTCCTGATGTGATGTACTGAGAAGACACATCATTTATGTAGTACCCCTGACAAAAAATTTAATTTGAATAAAAACCATAAAGAACATTAATGGGAAGACTTG
>NW_012137191.1:13938573-13941051 GCF_000956105.1 Propithecus coquereli
ATCCTGTCTTTTAAGTCTCATTTATTATAATAAAAAATCATTAAACCCTCAAGTACAATCAGTTCTAGATAATCTGCATACACAGGAGACCAGTGGGTAAATGGTTCAAAACCAGATGATCTAGAAATCTTTCTGTTTTCCTCTAGGTCATACCTTTATGCTTACACTGCGTATGGGAATACAGTGTGGTTTTAGCTATGTAAACAGCCACCACCGCCACCACTGCCACCACCACCAGTGGCAACAACAAAACACCTTTGCCTAGGGGAAAAAAAGTCTAGGGTGAGGATAGATGCTTTCTTATTTCTGTTTCTGTGTATCTTATTAAATATGTGAACATATAGTACTTGTTAAATGGAAATAAATAAAGGTATGTCTGTCATGTTTGCAATGAATAACATTACAAAAAATAGACAATTTGTTTCTTAGTCAACATAGCATATTGATACAACAAAAGCTCCAACTACACTGCAAGCACCAGGAATCAATTTGGAACAACAGAGGAAACACTACCTCCCAGTGTGCTAAGAAACCTCCCAGGCAACAACTTCCCCATCCTCTTTCCTGCTTGCTAACCCTACCAGCTCTCATCTGGCTGCACCGTCTTAAAATGAGCAAGCTTCCTCGCTCCGGGGCTTAGTGTTGTCACCTGTAAAACGGACATAGGAACTGGATGATCCTCTCTCCTACATGACAAATTCCCTACAACCAAATGGCCTAGTACCACTCACAGTACACAGGCTTGGCAAAGATTTCTGTATAAAGAGCCGTTGTCACAGAATCCATAATAAAAAGACCCAGACTCCACTATATATATAGGCAAAGGCATGTCACAAACTCCTCAGAAAAGAAACAGATGGGAAAACGGTCAACCTCGCTAGTAGTCAGATATACATATATTAAAATAATGTGATGTCATATCCTTTACAATTAATTCCATTTTTTAAATGTCCAACACATTACTGGAGGTTGCGTAAACATTCCTGACCTACTGGAAAATTGACAATTCTTTCAAAAACTTTGAAAATGATCCTATCTTTTGACTAATATCTCTACTCAGGGGAAAGAATCCTAACAACAACAACAATAAAACTTTTATGCACATTTAACTCTAGTGAAAACCTGGAAATAAAGTTAGGAATGGATAAGTCAGTTTTCATGTGATTCTATTTTCTTCATGAAGAATGAGCTCCGTGGCTGGCAGAGGAGGGTTAGGGGCAAGATCTGAGAAGAGAAGAAGAAATGTGCATGCAGGAAGTAGGAGAGAGGATTTATTAAGAAACAGGTCAGGACTGTCAAGGGGTCTGAGCGTCCCTGTGGGGCTATGGATATACTTTCAAAGTGAGTCCAGTTGGCACAGCTGCGGTTCTTTCTAGAAGTCAGCCGCTTGGGTACAGACCCAAGAAAATGGACTAACCAGAAAATGCTGTAACCAGATTTAGGATTTTGCCAGATGTCAACCACAGTGGGAGAATAGGAAAAGGGGATTTACATTTACATTTATAATGCAGGACTGTGGGTGCTCATAAAAGGAAGAAGAGGGGAGCCCCAAGAGTGTACACGAGAGTGTATCTGCCTCTGCATGTAACACATATATATTGGGTGCATGCTGCACGTTCTGGGCACTGTTCCAGGCTCTGAGGATACAGTATTGAAGAAGTGAACAAAATCAATAGAGTTCTACTCTCAAGAAGTTTAGATTCTAATAAGCAAGATAAGCAAATATTTACTGTAATACCAGAACAAATGCTATAAAGAAAAATGAAGCAAGGTAAGTGGGGTGGGGCTGTGGGAGTGAAGGGTGGGGGACACTCTCCCTGAGATGACATCTGAGCAATGACTGGAGTGAAAAGAAAAACAAGCCACGTAGAAGAGGGGTCCAGACAAAGGGAGCAGTCAGAAGCAAAAGGACCGAGGCAGGGCAGTGCTTGGCACGTTCCAGGGCGAGCAGGAGGCCAGCGCGTGCAGCTGGGACAGCGGCTCCGAGGCTACTATCGTGCACCGCTCCCCATTCTCTCTATATGGTCCAAGTGACTGGCAGCCTCCGCTGGGGAGGGCAGTCCTGACAAAGAGAAGGGGACAAATTTGAAATAGACTATCATGCAAGAACATCCGATTTCCACGCAAGCAAATTAGTGTTTAGGAAGACCGGCCTGCTCTCTGTCATTGTAATGCAATGCTTGCTAAGCTCTCCTTCCTGAAGCCAGGGAGCTATTTACTTGAATTTCAGAAGGAGGTATTAATTTCTGCTCAGCTTTATTGCCATGCACAGGTTATATTTGGAACGGTTCTTTAAAGAAATGCAATTCCTTGCCAGGCAGGCATTCGGGTATTCAGTTATTTACACCACAGTAGAGCTGGCCCATGAAATGCAGCATGTCACAACGAGTTGCCCTCCCAGAAGCCTGCTGTCCAAATCTCAGGCTGAGCTTCTGGGTCAGCCAATTTCCAAGAGGATATTAAAACATATACAAGCTC
>NW_012137191.1:13943786-13986997 GCF_000956105.1 Propithecus coquereli
CCACAGTAATTTCTTTCCTAGGGATTCCTCCTATGGGTCTGACTTGCCCAAGTACACAAAGATAGAAACTGAAAAGTGGTCTTTGCAGCAGTGTTGAAATGGCAAAAAAAAAAAAAAAAAAAAAACTGAAAAAGTCCATCAGTAAGAGTGAAATGAATTATCTAATCAATGGAGCACTATGCAGTAGTTAAAAAGATGAGGGGAAAAGACCTAAAAATCATCACTAGAGAACAAGATAAACACAACGTAACCTATTCAAATGCATCAGGACATCAGAGCACAGCTCAAATGAATGGATTAGACCAGCGGTCCCCAACTTTTTTAGCACCAGGGACCAGTGTCATGGAAGACAATTTTTCCATGGGCTAGGGGGCATTAGATTCTCATAAGAAGCGCACAACCTAGATCCCTCAGATGCGCAGTTTACAGTAAGGTTCTCGTTCCTGTGAGAATCTAATGCCGCTGCTGATCTGACAGGAGGTGGAGCTCAGGTGGTGATGTGAGCCATGGGGAGAGGCTGTAAATACAGACGAAGCTTCGCTCACTCGCTGGCCACTCACCTCCTGCTGTGGGGCCCAGTTCCTAACAGGCCACAGATTGGTACCACTTCACAGCCTGGGGGTTGGGGACTGCAGGATTAGACCCATGGGTCTCAAGATAGATAGAAACCAAAAACATCACCATGAGTGAAAAGAAAAAAAAAAAAACGAAACAAAACAAAACAACACTCTGTATAAAAATATGCATTAGGAGGATACAAGTTTTTGTGAAGAAGGGAAGGAAGGAAGACCGGAAAATAAGATTGGGAATGGCAACGTAAAGGGAGTCCCAATTTTGTCAGTAATGCTTTACTTCTTTTTTAAAAAAAAATCTGACTGCATGTTCACTCTGGGAGGATGAGTACACTATGGATATTTATGAAATTTTTCTCTGTACTTCTCTGCATTTTTTCAAATTAAAGAGAAACGGAGTGGATGTCTAGAATTACCTACCAGATATGTTAGGTTTTAAAAGCAAGGGGCAGAAGAGCATATAAAATAATTCCTTTTGAAAAAAAAGTGTGTGTGTGGATGTTTATTCCCCAGGGCCTAGAAGAGAGCCTGATACCTGGTAAGCACTCACTGAGCATCCACTAAATGAATGAATGAAGGAATGTCTACATACAAAACTCATTAGTGATCATTACCTCTGGAGAGTGGAGTGGAATTATTTTACTTTTCCTTTTTTACCTTTTAAGTACTATTTGCTTTTTTCCCTAACACATAGATAGATAGATAGATAGATAGCTTTTATATTTACAATAAATTTAGTTTTAAATTATTTTAACAAATATTGAGCATGAAAGCAACATATATAATTGAACTCATTTGATAATTTAGATTTAATTCAATGCTTATCATTTGTCATTTCATGTATCCACAGGAGCCCCTTGTCACCCTTGGTCTGAATCACACAAGGTATTCCTCATCTTGAACTCTTCACAGGTATTTAATTACTATTAAATTTGGGAATCTCATTGGCTTAAAAATTATAAACTTGAGTTTTCCCATGGAGGTAAAAAGGAGAAATCTTGGAAATAAATGTTTAAGTCTCTGAAATATAAAAAGCTATTACAAAGTCCATACGCTTTGAATTCTATGGGAAAAATGACATAAGCCACTGAAACTCACCCAAAGAGTTATTTATATAAAATGAATCATTAGGATTTGAAGAAAAGAAAGACGCATTAACAGCTGACAATAGAGAAAAAAAAAGAAAAAAATGTCAACCCCACAGTAAGGGAAGTTCTAGAAGTAAATTTAAAAGCAGAACAGCCAGCTCTAGAAAGGATCATGGCCCTGAGGGTGTTACTGTATGATATAGCTCAGTGGCATTATCCTGATCCATGGGACACTGGCATTTCAAAGAAGTACACAGAGCAAATATTTGACTTTTGTCAAGTGAGCGTACAAAAAAATTGGGGTGGGGGGGCGTGAGTATAATCTCTAAAAGTTCAAAATCACCAAAACAAAAGCGAGCGATTATAAAGGCTCTCCTCATGCACCAGGCACCGCAGGCTTCAATGAGTTTATAATCAAAGACTGCAACTGTGAAAGACGCTTAAACACGCAATAGTAAAAGTACATAAATGATACTGAAATAGCACAGAAAAAGCGATGACACGAGAAGGACCAGATTTCCAGAATAGACATCACATGAGGAAAGTTTTAAAGAGACAAAAGGAGTTTTCTAGGAGGCAAGTGGATGAAAAGTGGGTCAGTTAGGTCTCGAGGTGGATTAGGTCTTCAACACAGTGCAGGGAGAGAGGAACTATCTGTTGAAATCCCTTCGATCACATACCTCATGCAAGCAGTGGCAGTTTTTTCTTTTGTTCATGGGGGGGGGAAGACAAGAAAAGAAGTTGATGGAGATTGTGGCTTCTGCAGTCGAACACTACATGAGCACGGTGGGAAGAATCATGTGTACTGTTTTAGTTGCTTCTTATTTTCCTTTTCAGTACACACACAGTTAAGTCCCGTGATTAAACACATGGATGATGTGACTCGGATGTGTGTGTGAGTGTGGAGTAGAGACTCTGCTAGCTCCAGTCCACTTTCTGGGCTGAGCAGATTACATGGCCATCAGTTCCTGCCCTCAGAAAACATGGCTGCCAAACTGTCCCTCACCGTGAGGTCACCACCAGTTCACTTGTCCACTTGCCAGGTAAATTAGCCTGCTAGCCGTGTTGTAACAAAGTACCACAACAGAGTGTCTTAAACAACAGAAATTTATCATCTCATGGTTCTGGAAGCTAGAAATCCAAGATCAAGGTGTCAAGGGGGCCATGCTCCCTCTGAAGGCCCCAAGGAAGGATCCATTCCAGATCTCTCCTAGTTTCTTATATTAACAGTTCCTGGCCTTGGACAGTATAATCTTCACGTGGCATTCTCCTTGTGTGTATGTCTGTCTCCAAATTTTCTCATTTAAAGAACACCAGTCATATTGGATTAAGGGCCCACCCTACTTCAGGATGACCTCAGAGTAACTAATTGCTTCTGCAACAACCTTAATTCCAAATAGGTCACATTCTGAGGTGCTTGGGGTTAGGATTTCCACATAAGAATCTGGGGAGGACGTAACACTGGGTTTGCACCCAAGCCTCTTTATTCCTTTTTATGTATAAGTACAATTGCTAATGTATAACAATTAAATATTATACAAACTGAAGAAATATAATGTAAAGAGAATGAGCATTAAAAACTAACTCAAATGTTCTATAAAGACTTATTAAAGGCCAGTCATTTGGATGAAATTGTGTGTGAGTAAACTGAAAAAGTCTGGGGAAGAAAAAAAAAAACAAACTAAAAATTTAGAACTCTGAACTCTAAGTGTTTTAGATTTTGCTACACTTCAAAGAAACCAAAACAAAGAAACCGAAAATTTTAAAGGATGCATTTGGAGTGTGATTTTTATAAAAAAACACTAATTTTGAAACTTCAAACAATTAACTCTTAATAAAAACAAATTTTAAGCTTTGGCCCCACATCAAAAGATTGGTGAATGTTTTAAGTTCCTTGCTTTAATTTAGGTAACACCCTAAGAGGAACAGGCATGGAAAAATGCTCACAATATAATGTTAAGTAAAAAATTCAAGTTACAAAATATACAACATTTCTCATATTTTTTAAAAAAGTTTCAATATATTTGAGAGCATGTTTGTGAATGATTTTGAAAGGATTGAGTCTGTTATGAATGAATGAATCTAGACAGTGATTGTCAGTGCTGCTAATATCACAAAAAGCGATACATCCAGACATTATCCATCTCCTACAGTAAATGTATGTCACTATCTATAAATTGTTTTTGTCCCAGAAATGAACCTGAATCTGATCATTATAAGTATTAGTTTACAGGAAATGCAAGGTACAGAGGAACATGACAAAGAACACCATAGAGATGCAATCACCAAAGTTCAGCCTATAGCAAATACTACAGAAAAAGCAAGTTGGTTCTTCAATGAATAAATCACAAGGGGAAAAAAGACATGGAGGGATATCCTATAAATTAAAAATAGACATAAGGAGATATATCAGCCAATCACAACATATGGGCATTATTTGGATCCTGATTCAGACAAACAAACTTTAAAAATGCATCTATGAGAAAAATCAATAAATTTGAACAGTTCTTGAATATTTGATGGTATCGAAGACTTACTGTTAACCTTCTACAGCATGGTAATAGTGTTGTGTTTTATTTTTACAGACACGTACTGAAATATTTATAGATGAAATGATAGAACAACTGGGATTTGCTACAAAATGAAGGAAGGGGACAGGAGGAGTGATTAGAAAAAGACTGGTCATGAGTTGACAGTTGTCGAAGTTGGGTGATGGGTAAACCAGGTCACATCAGACTCTCCTACTTTTGTATACATTTGAAATTCTCCATAATAAATTAAAAAAATTTTTTTTTTGATTGGCATATTCACCTGGGAAAACTGCTAGTACTACTAAAGGGGAAAAAATGCATAGCACAGAAATTCATTCCTAGGCATATATCCAACAGAAATATGTACATATAGTCACCAAAAGTCATATAGAAAGATCTTCATAGCAGCCTGATGCCTAATGGCCCACCTGGAAACTTCTCAAATGCCAATCCAGTAGGATAGATAAATACACTATGGTATAAGAAAATATTTGAAAATTCCACATAATAGAATAGTATAAAACAATGAGAAAGAATATATACAACTACATGTAACAGTATGGATGAATCCCACAAATGAGCTGTTGAGCAAAAGACGTCAGAAACCGAAGAGTATATACTGTGTGATTCTATCAAGAATAACTAATCTATACTACTGAAAGTCAGGTGAGAGGTTACCCTTGGGATGAGTCAGGGGACAGTGGCCAGGAAACAAGAGGGAGTTCTTCTGGGGGATGGCTGTTTTTCTTGATCTGAACAATAGTTACACAGATGTGTGCAGTTTGTGAAAAGGCATCAAGCTATAAGCTTATGCAGGCTCTTCTCTATGTGTATTATACTTTAACATAGAGATTTTAAAAATATTTTAAACTAAAAAAATAGTAGATTCTGCTTTAGTAGATGTGGGATGGAGCCCAAGAATCTGCATTTCTAACAAGCTCCCTGGTAATGCTGATGCTGTTGGCCAAAGACTACACTTCAGGTAGCACTGAGCTAGGCCACCAGTGTCCAAACGCATGTAAAAATTTTCAGAAACAGGCCCAGTGGCCAATGCATAGTCCCCATGACCTCCTTCATGTAGCTTTGGTCAGGGTCACAGGTTTTCTGAGTGATGCCCTCTCTCCAATGTCTGCAGAACCCAGTGCAGATGTGTTGGCATGACATTCTAGAGCCTCTCTGCCATGTGTGGCCAAGCTACTCCCCAGCTCCTGTTACTGCAACCTCCCAGACATGCATGGCTCCAGCCTACTGCTTCCAGGCCATATCCTACGAATCCCTGCCTCAACTTGCATCACTCAGGCCTCTGCTCATGCAGTTCCCTACGCCTGGAATGCTCTCTGCGTCTTGAACTCTTCCACAAACTCACAGCTCAGTTCAAACGTTACTTCCTCCATGAAACCTTCTGATTGCCCTGCCACGATGAATCCCTCCTCTGGACAGCCATGAGCACACTATTCACACCTCGCAGTGAGTGTGAACCAGCCTGCCCAGTGTCATAGCTGAATGTGGAGGAGGAGGTCTCCTCAGCTGAATGTCCTCCTCTTGAGAGCAGAGGAACCCAGTCGATGCCATCTGCCAAATAACACCAGGCTTGGGGCCCAGTAGGAACTCACTACACATCTGCAGAATTAAAACATGAGCACTTGGAATCAGAACGTCAGGTTTCAACCTGGTTCCACCGTTTTCTAGAAATATGACGTTGGGCACCTTGCATAGTGTCTCTGAGTTGCATGGGGTACTGAGAAAACTATATAAGACTATATATAATAGGAGTAGTGGACTGAATGGTGGCCCCCAAAATAATACATCCAAGTCCTAACCCCCGGAACCTGTGAATGTGACCTTGTTTGGAAAAAGGATCTTTGCAGAGGTAACTGAGTTAAGTATCTTGAGATCATCCTGGACTTAGAATGGGCCCTAAATCCAACAGCAGGCGTCCTTATAAAAGAAAGGAGAGGGAGATTTGGACCAAAGATACAGAGGTGGCCACGTGAAGACAGCCAGAGATGAGAGTGATCCTGGCACAGGCCTGGGAACACCTGGGGCCGCCAGAAGCCGGAAGAGGCCAGGAAGGATCCTCCCCTCGAGCCTCCAGGTGAAGTGTGGCCCTACCCACACCATGATTTTAGATTTCCTGCTTCCAGAACTCTGAGAGAGTAAACTTCTGCGCTTTTAGGTGTGATAATTTGTTCCAGCTGCCCTAAGAAACCAATAACAGCGAGGGTCAAATAAATACTTCTATGTTATCACCAAGACTGAGGTTAATTTAAAAGCTTTGAATAAATGTGGATTTTATACATTCCTATTTTATTTGACAAACACTTATATAGCACTCCATTCTAAATGCTTTATAAATATTATTTATTTAAATAAATATTATGACGGCCCCAAAAGTAGGTAGTATTATTTCCATTTTACAGAGGGGAAACTGAGGAACAGAGAGTTTAAGTAGCTTGTCCAACATCACAGAGCTAGTAGAGGTTGGAACGGGGATTTGAACCCAGGCAGTGGGTCCAGAGCCACTCAGAGTGGAGGGCTCAGAGTGTCTCCAAAACCAGATCCCGGCAAACAGAGGCCTGCCTGCGGCCATCTCGCCTGTTAATACCCTTCCTGCTCTAGGGCTCTGATCTGGCCTCACCCTGTAGAGACCACATTTTCCAACTGCTTCTCCTGGGGCACAGGTTGAGATTTCACTTCTGCTCATCCCAATCACAAGCACCGTTTGATACCATGTCGGCTTCATCCGCAGCTGCTGGGCGGCCTGTCTGTATTTACATTCATACTTAATCTCCCGCTTCCCGCACGTATTTGAAGGCCTCCTGAAAGGACGTCATTGCTGGAGATCAGCAGAGCAGGAAGCTTGTCTTCTGGTCGTTCGGGGGACATTTCCCAGCTGCACACAGCCTGCCTCTACTGTATACGTATGGAAAGACAGGACTCCTTTCAGGGGACTTTGTAGACAAGATAAAGGGATAGCAGTCAACAGGGTGTTTTTCAGTTTAGCTAAAAGCTGCCCCATGAAGCTGCAGACAGGCAAGGAGGATTAGGAGTGCCTGTCATAATCTGCCCACACGTCACCTGCCACACAAACCCACCTCTCAGGTCACTGGTGGCGTCAAATGAAATCTGTACAGCCCGTCCCCTCCTTTATGGAAGCACTGGAAGCAGAGCCCAGACTTGGGAGTCACAGAGACCTGGGGCAAATCCCGGCTCACCCTCTTAGCCAACAGCATGTGTGACCTTGGGACTCCCCTTCAACCCCCCGGAGTCTCACTTTGCTTATCAGCAAAATAAAAGTGGTGATTATGAGCCTGGACTCTAGAGCCAGCCTGCCTGGATTCAAACCCTGCCACTGCCACTGGCTAGTTTTGGGACCAGGGGCGAGTTAGTTGGTCCTCTGAGCCTCAGCTTCCCCCTCTGTAAAAGGAGGTGGTAATAGCACCGAGCTCAGGGAGTTGCTGACCTGCCTAAATCCCTTAAAGCGGGCACATAACAGTGTTTGCTATTGCGATTGTCAGGATGTCAGCTGCCCGGCAGAATGACTGACACAGGGGAGGGAGGGAGGATCAATAGATATCAGTTCTTTCCTTTGTGACCTAATTTACAGCTGGGCCCACTGCCAGTATGAGCTGCATGTTCTAAAGGTGACAATGCTGGCTTTGTCTGAATTACATAAGGACATGCAGGTGTTGGAGCCCAATTCTACATGGACATGGGCACAGACACGCCTATTGGGCTGTGTGCCTGGCCATGCCTTTCCTGGGAATCGCTTCTCTCTGCCTCTGGGACCATAGTGACAGTGATGGCTCACAGCAGCCAGGCCCACACAGGACGGCCATGGTTACTCAATGGCTTCATGGTTGGTGACTGGCCCAAGTGGGCCAGAGGCCCTCCCTGGGAATTTAGAATTGGGATAGAAAGAGAAAGAACTCCCAGTCACTCTCCAGGAAGCTGGCCTGGAACCTATGATGTCAGCACCTGGTTCTCCACCTGGAGGCCTCCAGCAGTGGGGAAGCCAGAGGGAGAGGGGTGGAGACGAGGCTCAGTGCAGACGTGCAAAGAGAAGCCATGATGGCAGGATGGGAGGCAGAGGGAACCCTGAGAGCAAGGTCTAGTCCCTGGCAGTTCGTCCCTCTCTGAGAGCCATGAGACGACCTGGAGTCCTGATGACAAACTCCATTTAGTGATGCCCTTAGCTATGTTCCATAAAAATTATAGGAAATCATTTCAGACTAAGTACCTACACTAGGCTCCAACAGACCAGACTGAAAATCAAAATAGAGCAACCCATGCTACAGTTCCAAGACACCAAACTGAAACTGAGTTGTCATCAGGAGAGAGAGATAATAGCCGAGTTTCCCAAACTGGCGAGTTTCAATGGGCACCATGATGCAGTTCCCTCCGTTACCGTAGTCCTTGTAATCCTCACCGTGCAGTCACCTGATGTTAACCAATCAGTTATTTTTCTATTGTTCTGCTTCCCGGTCCCCGCCTTACAAGAAAAGTAATTTTGGAATTGCATGGAAACCAAGCTTCTACCAACTTAGCCAACGCCATTCCCACACACACCAAATCCCAGGAGCAAACCAGATTATCCTAAAATGCTTTTAGAAATAGGTCAACCATCCTAAAATCTAATTTAAAAAATATACCGAAACAAGATGGAGAATAATTTTAGAGAATTTCTGTAAAACTAAAAATGGGAGATCTTTTGCTTCGCTTGTTCCATTAGAATGGCCCAGAACTGGGTCATAACTTATGCCAAATTCATCACAACCACATAAAATTGAAAAAGGCATGACTCGACATCTGCAACGGATAATCTTCTACAATGCATACTTGTGTGCAAAATTTACTACTTTCCACACTCACTCATGGTCATTTTAAAAGCATCACAGTAAGATATTAATAAAAAGAAAACAAATTACTCATAAGGTAGCTGTGGTTTACAGGAATGACTAGTCCTAGAGAAAGGAGTTTCTCGATCTGCTGCATGCTAGTGTGTGCCTTGAACATGCAATCTCTTTCTGACTTAGTTTTCCAGTCTGTAAAGGGGAGTGTAACAGACAGAACAACACCACCACCTACCACCATCATCTCCCTCCCATAGTGTCCGAAGCGTTGCACCAGAGCCTGGCCTTCTAGACCTTGTTCTGCTGCTGTTGGGCTTACCAAGGGGACACAGCCCACTTAACCTCAAAAGCAACGGAACTGTTTCTTATGAGGCAATTTCATGTAGAATGTTCCTGAGGGAGCAAGGACATTTCAATGATCCCTCCTGGAGACAACTTCTTATTCCTAACTGCCCTCTCTACAACAATCTTGGCATCACATTTAGTCAATTCTTTCTCTTCAATAATAAAATTAGTATTAACTAATTGAGTATTTTTTTCTGTGCTTTTCTGACATGGATGTAGACATAGGCTTTACATACATCATCTCATTTACCCTCAGAAATAAGAGCTGTAAAGTGGGTTAGGAAGACAGTCATGTTATATTTGAGAGAAAAGAGGATCTAAAAGTCAAACAACTCAGCCAAGATCACCCAGCAGGTAATAGGCAAGAGCTAAGATTTAAACCGAGTTCTTTGGACACGAATGGATACTGCATCCACCTCCCCATTACCTTTTGTTTTGTTCTAAGTTCATTATAACCTCTCTCTGGACCACTGCAGGAGCCTCCACCTCCCTGTGATCTATCCCACCGGCACTGTTCTCCTCTTCCCAAAACGCAATTCCATTTACACCCTGGCTCACGGCACCCAGCAAGGTGCACCACAGAACACAGGGGCTTTCCATAAATGCTTGTCCAATGAATGAAACCTCTGTTCAAAGGGGACCTTGCCTTCTTCCCTCCAAAAAACTCCCTGGAAGTTAAGGTCCTCCAGCTCTGGCTCTCCTTAACCTTGGCCAACTTATTCCAAGAACACCTCCCTCACCCACTGTTATGGGCTGACTGTCTGTGTCCCCTCCCTGTCCCGCCAAATTCACATGTTGAAGTCCTGACTTCCAATGTCATGGTATTTGGCAATGGGACTTCAGGGAGGCAATTAGGTTTAGATTAGATCATGAGGGTGGAGCCCTCACGATGGGATTAGTGCCTGATGGAATTGAAGAAAGAGCCGGAAATCATTCTCTCTCTGTCTCTCTCCCCACCTCCCAAGCATGCATGGAGGAAAGGCCATTGACCACACAGCAAGAAGGTGGCTGTCTACAAGCCAGGAAGTGAGCCCTCTCTAGACAGTAAATCTGCCAGCACTTTTTGATCTTAAACATCCCAGCCTCCAGAACTGTAAGAAATAAATGTCTGTTGTTTAAGCCACCTAGTCTATGATACTTTGCTATAGGGACCTGAATAGACTAAGACAGGTATGTTGAAATTGCTGTCTCCTCCACTGCCCAGATACGCCATTCCCTCTGCCTAGAATGCCCTTTCCTCAACACCCACTGGTCACCTGCCACCAATACCCTGTCTGGTTTGAATGGATGAAAAGCAACTCCTCCCAAAGGTAAGGCATAGTTCTCTTAGTGAGCCTAAGCCCAGTGTGTGGCATCCCTCTTTCAGCTCAGGCCAGGGCAGGTTCTAGAAGACATTTGGCCACATTGACATAGGTATGGTTGCCTGGGTTCCTGGTCTAATCAAAACTAATCTCTTCTGCCCAGAAGTAAGGCTTTGTCTCAAGTCCTAACTGAACAAGGCCTTTCCATCTTGTATTTATTAAGGATATAACAAGGGCTTTTGAGTTTCATATGCAAAATTTGGTAAACCATTTTAGTTGGACACAGGACATAAAAGTGAAAAACTCCCCAGTCAGATGGGAAGAAAAGAGGGAGCCCATGCTCAGGGCTGGCCTTCCTCTTCCACTCTTCAACCTGCACTGGAACTTTGCATTCAAAGCACCTCTCCTCTTTCAAATGAAAGAATAACCTGTAAGATAAGATTTTCCATGAAGACATTACTCCATAGAGGATGAGTCCTGAAGTCTTCTGTTTGGTTAATGTACTGAACTAATTAAGATAATAAATAATAAATAGGAATTCATCACTCGCACTTGTGCTGTTTTTTGTTGTTGTTGTTGTTGACATTTTGTTGCTGTTGTTTTGGTTTTTTGCATCTTCAATTATGAGAACATCTATTTAATATCTATAATTTGGTGCCTGTGGCCAGGTGTGGTGACTTGCACCTATAATCCTAGCAATCTGGGAATCCAAGGTGGGAGGATCACTTGAGCTCAGGAGTTCGAGACCAGACTGAGCAAGAGCGAGACCCCAACTCTACAAAAAATAGAAAAATTAGCCAGGCATGGTGGCGCATGCCTATAGTCCCAGCTACTTGGGAGGCTGAGGCAGGAGATCTCTTGAGCCCAGGAGTTTGAGGTTGCTGTGAGCTACGATGATGCCACGGTACTCTAGCTGGGGTGACCGAGAAAGACTCTGTCTCCCTGCCCTCCCCCAAAAAAGAAAGAAAAAGAAAAATTTGGTGCCTGGGAAATGCACTGGCCCCAAATGGAAAAATCAGATTTCCCAAAATGTGTTTTTTACACTGCAAAGCACCCAGTGGGCATTTTGAGACCATTATGAAATACAGCAGTAACTGGGTGAAGGAATATAAAAAGGGACACATGAAAAAACCCAACACTTCAAGATTCATCTGTTAAATTCAATATTATATTCTTTAAGCAACCTAATAATTTTTCCCTCCAAAGGAGTAATGCTGGTCTTCATTGGTTTACTGCTGAAACTTTTGGGAATTTCTTTTGGCAATATAATCAGAATTGATGAAAGTCGAAAGACAAACTAGGCTAACACCCTCAGATTACATTAGGATTTAAATTCTTCAGATGCCTCCTTCTAGTCTGATAATGTTGTTGGGAGTTCAAAACCTTAGAATGCATTAGAATGGAAATTTGTGTAAAGCTAAAGGATGTCTTCTAGCCTGATCATCTGAATGAAGATCTTAAAAAATACTGCTTTCCCTTGTAAAAATAAGTATGATGAAACCTTTCAATGAAATCTAAAGGCAGCAAAATAGAACAACATATGGAAAGAGATTATGGGATTAACTAATTATTTGATATGACTTAGAATGAGACTTGGGAAGCTTTCCAATCTTTTCTAAGAAGTCATTGTAAATTCATACTAAACAACTGAATTCTACACTTTTTATATTAAAAAAAACAAAGAAGCAAAGACTAAAAATATTAGTAGGTATTTTTTTATTCAATAATACTTATATTAAGTCTACAAATAAACTAAGAGATATGTATTCAGAACAGTGAATTTGTATTTAACATTAAATAAACTCGGCTTATGTTCTACTTTCATCTTTTGCACTCAAAAGTTAGTCTTTTAAGCAGTGACATAAATGGTAAGCAGCATTAGTACAGGACTCTTTTTAATGACAATAAGGACTCAGCAATTTATTTCATTGCACTGAAATTTAAACTAACAAAAAATTGACAACTACACTTACAACTGTTTTACTCGCTTAATCTATGACAACTAAATATAAAAAATTTCAAGAAAAATGTATTTTAATGAAAATCTATAAACTCTCCATAATATAAACAAGTGATAAGGTTCACTAAATACATTTTCTCTCTCTTTATGTCTCTCTCCCTACCTCCCTCCCTCTCTCTCTCTCTCTCTCTCTCACACACACACACACACACACACACACACACAAATAAGACTGATAAACAGTAGCTCGCCAGCTAAGGAAAATGATAAAGCAAGATTAAAGCAAATTTTATAATCAATGGTTGTATACAAGGCTTTGCAGTTTAAAGAACAAGCGTAGGATAGATCTAACATTAAGCCAACCAACAATTTAGGCTGCAAACTCTAGTAGCAGATAATTCACACAGACCATTCCATTTTCATAATCCTGTTTCTGTGAACATATACCCTCTAGAGCTCAGATGAACAGAGAACAATAGTAAGAAGGCTGAAGTGGGAGACAGCACTATGTATGAAGAATGAACACACAATGCCATAAAAATCCTAGCAAGCAGCAATCCCTCTTCCCTTCACACCCAAGCTCTCAGAACTGAAGCAAACAGGTGAACAGGTGAACAGGTTTAATCAGGTGAACAGGTTTGTCCTTCCCCTAAGCAATGTCAAAATTGCATTTTCTGGTATGTGGAGGAGAGTTACATTTTTAAGTGCTAAGGTGGCCATCTGATGCCAGGTAATTATTGACTTCTCATTTGATGACAATTTGCATTTTTATCCTAATGGTACCCTAATTTTTGCCTTCGGAAAGTGCCTTGGACTAATTCATTGCTCTAATCAAATCAAAACAAAACAAAACAAAAAAAGGTAAAGAATTAGAAAACCAACACAGCAACACAGTTTGATTCCATTTCTTATAATCGCATTCCTGCCGACCTATTTAACCTGGTACACCTTCTTAACTTCTGTCTAAATACTCTCTGCTCCTGTGCGAATCAATCATTTTGAAACTCGTACTTTAAAATACTGAATATATTGTATATTGATTGTATTGACATTAAAAAACAACATTGTGGGTGTGTTTGGAGACAGATGCTACCTTTCCCCGAAATCGGCACTTACCTTCAGGGAAAGCATTAGGCTGCACCGTGTGGAGAAAGATGTGCACCATTTGAAAGAGAATGCCAATGGGTCCAGCTTTATAGGAGTCTTGGGTCTCATAATTTGCTGTAGGCAATTCATAATTCAAATCCCCAGGAGTGTTTGTGGATGAAGGCTGCCCTCCTGAAATGGAGTTCCCACATAGCCCCGGAAGCAGCAGCAGGAAGCTGAGTGTGCGTGCCATAGCTAGCAGGATCCCCTAAACATCAGGTAAAACCAGGTCCTCTCGCCTCAAAGCTTCAGGAAGCCTTGCTGAAGACAGGAGCTTCCCTGTGTAGAAGAGGCGCAGCGGGCACTGGATCTGCTGAATCTTCAGTTTTCTGGCTGGGCTGGCTTGAGGCAAGGGGCACAGACGAGCGTTCTCCAAGGGGGTCATTCACCAAGACACCATCCCTGGCCAGGAGAGAAACAGCACCAGCGTCACCAATGCATATAACCTGCCTGCACCAGGAGCAGTGCGGGAGAAGAGGCTGAAAAGCTTTAGGGCAAGCCCTTCAGCCTAATCCTGGTGGGTGGGAGGAAACCAAACACACAGCCGCTGGCGAGCCACAGGGGGAGGTGTTTGCATCAAAGCCATGACTCAGTGAAGGTCCTTCCTCAAGGGGACCAGACTCAGGACGCAGACCCTTTACGATTCAAAAAACACCAGGCAGTGTAGAGAAGGCTATGTGGCCTTGGAAACTAACATTTATTGAGCACTTACTGTACTCCAAACATTGTTCTATATGCTTCACAGGTGGGACCTTGTTTAACGCATTATCCCAGTTTACAGATGAGGAAACTGATGCAAATTTTGGTGATTTGCCCAAGTCACAGGAAATGAAGGGTGGGGCCAGAATTCAAATCCTGTAGTTTGCTTCAAAGCCCAAGTTCTAATCATGTTACCAAGACACTGTCCCTATAGAACCTTCCCGCTCAGGCTCTGGTCGGAACAAGTAATTAACTAATATGCTTATATTTTCTTCAAGCATGTGTTGTTCTATCTGATATATCTGGAGATATATCTTAACTCTAATTATTTTACTTATTTGCTCACTGATCTCATTTCAAACATCGCCTTGTCCACCTTACACCCAAACCAAACTAAAAGGGCATGGCCTCAAGGTCGGGGACCAAACTGAGGCTGTGCGATGCTGGAATCTGTCACACAGATACGCTCACCAGGTGATCCTGATGGAAACCTTCTCCCTAAGTCACCACCTCAACAGCTAGGGGTCTAGGAGCTGAGAGGCAATGCAAAGGGAGACTCCCACCTGCCCCTTGTGGGGGGAGAAAGAAACAGAAATCCTGGCAGTACATTGAGCTCCATAGAGACAGCACCGGGCCAAGCAAGAGCCGGACGGGCACTGGGCGACTCTGTGCCTCGCTGAGGTAAAATAACTAAATATGGGCAAAGGAGATCCTAAGAAGCCGAGAGGCAAAGTGTCATCACACGAATTCTTTGTGCAAACTTGCTGGGAGGAGCACAAGAAGAAGCACACAGATGCTTCAGTCAACTTCTCAGAGTTTTCTAAGAAGTGCTCAGAGAGGTGGAAGACCATGTCTGCCAAAGAGAAAGGAAAGTTTGAAGATATGGCAAAGGCGGACAAGGCCTGTTATGAAAGAGAAATGAAAACCTATATTCCTCCTAAAGGGGAAACAAAAAAGAAGTTCAAGGATCCCAATGCACCCAAGAGGCCTCTCGGCCTTTTTCTTGTTCTGTTCTGAGTATTGCCCTAAAATCAAAGGAGAACATCCTGGCCTATCCCTTGGTGATGCTGCAAAGAAACTGAGAGAGATGCAGAATAACACTGCAGCAGGTGACAAGCAGCCTCACGAAAAGAAGGCTGCAGAGCTGAAGGAAAAGTACGAAAAGGATATTGCTGCACGCCGAGCTAAAGGAAAGCCTGATGCAGCAAAAAAGGGAGTCTTCAAGGCTGAAAACAGCAAGAAAAAGAAGGAAGAGGAGGAAGATGAGGAAGATGAAGAGCATGAAGAGGAGGAGGAAGATGAAGAAGATGAAGGTGATGATGATGAATACGTTGGTTCTAGCACAGTTTTTTTTACTTGTCTGCAAAGCATTTAACCCCCCTGTACACAACTCATTCCTTTTAAAGAAAAAAATTGAAATGTAAGACTGTGTAAGATTTATTTTTAAACTGTACAGTGTCTTTTTTTGTATAGTTAACACACTACCGAATGTGTCTTTAGCTAGCCCTGTCCTGGTGGTATTTTTGACAGCCACTAACCTTGCCTGGTACAGTATGGGCGCTGTAAATTGGCAAGGAAATTTAAGGCAGGTTCTTGTTGGTGCACAGCACAAATTAGTTACATATGGGGATGGTAGTTGTTTCATCTTCAGTTGTCTCTGATGCAGCTTATACAAAATAATTGTTGTTCTGTTAACTGAATACCACTCTGTAATTGCAAAAAAAAAAAGTTGCAGCTGTTTTGTTGACATTCTCAATGCTTCTAAGTAAATACAATTTTTTTATTAAAAAAAAAAAAAGAAATCCTAAATGCAGCTCCCACTCCAGCGTCTGGGGAGGGAATGGGACAGAGAGCGCCTTCAAGGTGGGCCTTGCCCTACTTGTATTTCCATATCCAGAACCTAGCATAGGGCGTGGCATGCAGTGGTGTTTAGTAAGAGCTGATGAATATAAAAAATCAATCAATCAAAATAGCTGATCCCCTCGTGCCATTTCGCGAGGCGAGCTGAGTCAGCACCGAACCTGGGAGGAGGATCCGGGAAGCGCTGCTCTGCCTCTCTCTGTTCTGGCATTCTGGGGCACGTGGCTGTCATTTTATACGTTGGATACACACTGAAACACACACTGTGCTCCTAAAACACACACTGTGAGAAGGCAAAGGGGGATGGTCAAGAAAATGACACATTTTACAAAGGGCCAGAGGACCCACTTCCAATATTCCAGGGCAAAGAAAGCCCAAGACAAGAGGTGGGATTTCACGAGCTACTTGAAGAAAGATGTTAATTCATATCTAATCCCCTTAGATATTCCCTCATCTTCAAAGCCCCGTGCCACTCCAATTACTTCTGCAGAACTGCAAATAGCATGACCCTAAACACTCCAATCCCCAGGTGGCTCCCAGGACCGACCTCGTGCACCCACGCTTTGGTCCTCCTTTGGTCCTCCCTCTGTCACACCCACAACAGACACCATGACCCTGGTAACTGCTTCCAAAGGGCTCCCTTTGAACACACACACCCCACAAACACACCTTATCTTTTATTTTTGCTCCAGGACAGGCAGGGAGCTAAGCCTCAAGCCCAACCAGCTGGAAGGATTAAAGGCTCAGCTGCTGAGAAAGGCTCGCTTCCTGGTAATGCCACCAAGCCTCAGACAGGGACAGAGAGAAACAGACCCGGGAGGAGAACTATGAACAAACAGGCTTTCCAACTCCCTCAGTGAAAAAGCAGAGGAAGGGACACTCCAAATGAAATGAAACGCTACTGCTCATTGCGGCAAAGATGGAGCTATCAACTGAGTTAGATGAGAAATCCAGATTTCTTTACATCTTGCTCCAAAGTGTAGGTCCCTCTTCATTTTAAAATAAATTTTAAGAAAATATAAAATCTCCCTAATTGTGAAGCACTAGACAATTGATTAAAGTCAAGTCAAAGAGGAGTTTTTCATTTCGGTTTTAACAAAGTTGTGCCAAAAGAGAAAGTCTGGGTACTTATCTATTAAACCCCACTGGGTCCCCAGAACCACAGAGAGCAGTTCAAGGAACTGCCGGCATAAGATACAGGAAAGCTCTCATGGACCAGCATTTATACCTTCACGAAATGGGGTGTTTGCTGAAAATGCAGATTAGCGGGCCTAATTTCTGGGGTGAGCCCATTAATCTACATTTTGAACAAGCTCCCCTGGGGATTGATTCTTAAAACAAGTCAAGTTTGAGAATCCACACTGTTCCTGGGACACTGTTCCTGGAGGACACTTGTGCCTGGCCAATTCATGCTCCTTTCCAAGGACACTTTGGGTTTTCCAAACACACTTCAGGACAACCAATACAAGGTTAAAAACTTCCCAAATGCCCTTATCATATTGCTTTGAACTGATCTATTCCAGCTTTGCGGAGTCCCTGACTTACTTCTCTATACCCAGGGCCTGGCCCACTCAATAAAGGATTATTGAAATAAAATGGGGGTGGGGTGGGGGGTAGGACTGATGCAAAATGCTCATTTTTACCTATTTCAAAGTTGTATCAAGCACTTATTTATTAGCAATATTCCTATCCCCAGAAGGGATAGGAAGGATAGATCCAGACCTACCAATAGAATTGCTTGCAGCTATTTCCTCCAACACAGGCAACAGACGGTCTCCCCATTGGATTCATCCAGAGCAAAACAACTGGTCTACCATTCTAGGGGAGCTACCTTCTGCTGAGACCCTCAACTTTGCAGGCTTTGGAAACTGCATTCCCTTAAACAGGAACTAGACTAATCAACAAGACCCCATCTCACCTTTTCCTGGTTTATGGGCACAGAGTTCTGGTTTCCACTCCAAATGCACTGAATTCAAACAGGGAAAGGGGCCCAGGAAGGTCAATTTTAAACAAATACCTCACAAGATTCTGAGCCTGGAGTCCAGAGAACCTCATTTCAACACTGGTTTAAAGGCAAATATGATGATCATCCAGCTTCATTTCTTCTTTTCTTCTTTTGATGGAACGTCTCAAAATCTTTCTTTCTTAAAGGTATCTCTGTAGTAGATGTTTGTCATCTGGGGTGCTTTGGGTGGGGTGGATAAGCAATTTCTGAGCCCACCTTTTGAGTCCTGTGGGAGGTGACCCTGCCTTTCATTGTGAGGCCAGGAGGTGCCCACGCTATGTCATGGGGAGGGTGAGCCATGCTCGGCCAATCACATGCTTACTCCTGGGCCTGTGCCTGCGTGCACATTGAAGTGGGCAGTTTCTAATTCATTCTAGCAATGATGGCAGCAGTGCCAGCAGCCACATCGAGGATCCCTCACCAGTGATTGACCCCCATCAATCAGGGGTCCTGATGTATGTCCTGGGTTCCTAAGCCTGGCAAGCTGTCCTGCCACTTACCTAAGACACCCTATACCCCTCCTTCCAGGATGTCCGTTTTCTGCTAAAATTATACAGTAACCTCTACTGTTTGTAGCAAAGCATTCTGACTCTTAACAAATTTCAGAGATAGCCCCCTGCACAACCTATTTCTTTCATATTTTAAACAGTACCAACAAAACAATACTTAAAGTTTTATTACTTTCTTTGATGATGCACTGTCCTTTTATGCATTTGTTTACTTCACTGTACTAAAACATAGAGAAAGAATCCAGCATAGAAATCATAAAGAAGTTCACAAAAATTTTATGGGACACATTAAAAAAACAAAACTAAACTAAAGGGCACTGTTAAATAGACAACAGCCCAAGCTTTTGAGACAGGGCAGGAAGCTGGTTCCACTTACTAACAAAGACAGTTGCTTACATTCTCCAACCTTTCCTTTGCCCATCTGTCAAATGGGGATTTCGCACGGGGTTGGTGGGTTAGCGATCTAATAGGTAAAGCACCTGGCACACAGGTGGGCGTCAATAAGGGCCCCGTACTGCCACGGTGAGCACCGACACTCCGAGCTAAACTCCACCGCGGCTCCTAGGCTAAGCCTGACAGAGAGGACAGCTCCCAGGATATTGAAAGAGGGAACTCAAAAATGAGTGAGGAAAGGAAAGTAATGTCACACAAATTGAATCATACGAAGTTGCCAATATTCACATCTTCGATCCCAAAACTCGACAATTTCATGTGGTTCAACTCAACACATCGCCAAGGTTGTTCGAGTCTCGAAGGAGTCTCGGGGGGGCACTGAGGCTTATCTTAACAAAGGACCGCAGCCGCCCACGGGAACCACCGCGACCTTTCTCCAGCCGGGCGGGAGAAAGGTCCGTCGGCACCGCGGGCTCTGGGGAGCAACCTGTTGCCGCAGGAAGCCTGGGGGCGCCGGCTTCCCCCGGCCTTTCTCTCCAACCCACCGCCAGGCCGGGCCCCCGCCCGGCCACGCTGCCCCCTCGGCAGGAGCCTCTCCTGAACTGCGGGACACAAAAGAACGGGCGGCGGGCGGCGCGGGAAGCCGAGAAACTCCAGGAATCCGCCGCCTGGGGGAGGGGTTGCCGGAGTAACTCGGCTGCCCCGAGTGCGTCGGCGCCAGTTCCCCGCCGCGGCCCCCGTCGGGCACGGATTGGGGGCGCTCCCGCGGGTCAAAAGGGGATCCGAAGCTATGCTGCACCCTCCGATCCCCTGCCTCTCCAGCCAGAGGTTCTCGGGGAAACTGATGCCGAGCCCCCGACTCCACTGCAGCGGCGAAGCTCCAAGTCTGTCCACGCTCCCCTTTGTTGTCCCAGGCGGCGCGACCTGGCAGGGAGCGCCCTGAACACCCCAGTTCTCGATCCCGCGATCGCCGAGGGTCTCCGCGCTGTGCACCCAGCAGGCTAACCCATGGACGCCGGGAGACGGCTACCCACGCACCCCACGTCCCCCCTCCCGCTACGGTCGGAGTACCGCACGCACCGCGTACTCGGTCCAGAAGGTTGGCACCTTGGCGTGCTCAGCCGGGGAAGCTCCGCGCCCCACGTCCCGGGGCCATGCCTAGCTCTCCCTGCACTGCAGAATAGTTCCTAGCCCCTGAGGACCTCCCCTGGTTCTGCTGCCCTGCACGCCCCCCGCCTTCTCCGGCACCTGGAGAGACTCGGCCGCCGGCTCCCCTCAACTCCCCTCCCGTAGATGGAAAGAGGACAACGGGGCGCGGGCCACCACGCCGCGGGAAAAGTTTGCGCGCGCTGGCGCCCTACCCGGATCTCCTGTCTGCAGGCACCGGGACCGCCTCGCCCTCCCCTCAGCCCCTGTGGCTGTCCCGCCACTCTCGGGCTCGCACCACCTGCCGCGGGGCCTGCGGGGCGCGGATGGCTGGGGTAAGAGGGCGCAGAGCGAACCCGTCCCCATTGCCACCCCCAGTATTCCGGAAGGGGGTGCACTCTGCACCGCTGCGGGGTCCCCAGACGCCTCTCCCGCTCCGGGGTGAGGACGCAGATACTCACGGCGCTCCCGCTCCAGCTCTCGCCCTAGTCCCCGCTGCTGCCGCCCCCTCCCCTACCAGCCCGGCTTGCCTGTCTCTGGCTCATGAATTATTTATGACCCGGCTTCGAGGGGACCATCGCCACGGCTTCCGGAGATCCCGCCCCCTGGCCCGCTAGCCGGCCGGGGAGGGGCGCAGGCAGCGGGGCGGTCGGACCTCCGGGCGCGGCGGAATGCAGGCAAGCGAGGCCCGGGTGCCCGTGGAGACCTGTTGCGGCCTCCCTTGTCCCCGCGCGCGGACCCGGGGATGGAGCCGCAGGAATGAGAATGATTCTTTAAACGTACTCACCCGCGGCGGGAGAAAACTGAGCGCCTGGCCGGATGGGGACCTGGCTCAGTAACTTAAAGGCCACTAAGGTGGGGCTCTGGGAGCGCTCTGATTGGACTCGTTGAGCTGCTTTGCCACGATGCCCGGGGCACCCACCGGCGCCTGGACAGCATCCATTTCCTGCAGTGGGAGCCCTGCTCACCCCGCACCTCTTTTACCCAGGCAGAGCCCCCAACTTGGAATGCAGCTACCCTCTTAAAAACTCCTCGTCTCTCCTCCCAGCCGCTTTAGACACTTCTGTTGCCCGATCCCAATTCTATTTTTTTTTTCACCAAAACAAAACAAAAACATTTGGTTCCTCAGTGTGCACCAGTCACAATGCTAGAGGTTGGAGGTATAAAAGATGGCATAAAGCAGGCCCCGCTCCCATGTGTACACACAGGTATCTGTTCTAGCAGGAAGCGCACTGCACCGTAATTACTCATTGCTTATCGGTCTTCTCCGGCTGTGAGTTGCTGGACACCCCCAGAGTTTTCACCCTGCTGCTCAGCTGAGTGGTGGAAACCTTCCATCCTAAGCAATCACTCCCTGGTCTAACTGCCCTCACCAATCTGCCCCTCTCTCACTCACTGCTTCCTATCTTGAATTGAAAACACCTGTGCTGTCTGGTAGGAAAAATAAGGCTGAGGGAAGAAAAGCACCTTCAGGATGGTATCTAGCATACAGTAGATGTTTAATAAATGTTTTCTGATATGGATCGATGGATGGATGTACAGAAGACAAATGAATCATGGACAGGAAGAGTAACTCAGTACCTCTCTCACTTACCCCAGAATCTAGTATATAACAAGTACTGCAAAAAAAAAAAAAAAGTTTACATTGATCTTGAGTGTGCATATTTCCAGGACAAAAAATGGTAGTTCAGAAAACTTCTGAAAATTACACTAGGACATGGCAAGGTTAGGTGGAATCTGACACTTCTGATCAGGCCTGCTGGCTCCCCCGACCCCTGCTGGCCAGAGGCCCTGCTTGAACACCTCCAGGGCCCGCACACCTGCTCCAAGGCAGCCCTCTTAGGCTGGAGCTGGTGGAAGAGGTGAGTTCTCCCTTCTGAGAGCAGCCAGCTCTGACTTGCCTCAAAGTTTGGGCCTGCCCTTTTTTAGCACTGTGACTTTGGCTGCTTTATCTCTCTGAGCTGCAGTTTTTGTTTTTTTTTGTTTGTTTTGAGACAGGGTCTCACTCTGTCACCCAGGCTGGAGTGCAGTGGTGTAACCATAGCTCACTGCGACCTCAAACTGTTGGGCTCAAGAGATCCTCCTGCCTCAGCCTCCCAAGCAGCTGGGACTATAGATGTGTGCCACCATGCCTGGCTAATTTTTTGTACAAACAGGGTCTCGCTGTGTTGCCCAGGCTGGTCTCAAACTCCTATCTCAGCCTACCAAAGTGCTCAGATTATAGGCATGAGCCACTGAGCCCAGCCAGCCTCAAGTTTTTTGGTCTGCAAAATGAAGACAATTATGGCTCACAGAACTCACTTTCATGCCTAATAATAATAATAATATCAATAACAGCAGTAGTGGTAGTGGTAAGTGTTTACAATTAATGAGCATTTACTATGATTGAGACATTGTGCCAAGTGTTTTAAGTGAATTACTTAATGTAACCTTAGCAACAACGGTAGTTTGAGATCATAATATTGTCATCTCCATCTTAAAGATAAGACTAAAACAGGTTCAGTAATTTGTCTGAGGTCACACAGCCTAGATTTGAAGCCAGACCCGGCCTCCGGAGCCTGTGATTACTAGTGCACCAGAAGACAACCTGAAATTTCCCCAGGCCACTGCTGCATGGGAATGCAACTGGTAGCCATCTGTCTTTTGGCAGGGCACAGAGTGCTTCAATTGTTTTTATCCATTTCATACCCCACCCAACACCTATTCTACCTGGACCATTGTAGGTGTTCAATAAGTGAATGAGTAAATAATAAACATTAGAACACAATAATAAGACCTGTTCTGGGCAGCCTTAAGCAGACAGCAACAAGACCTAATGATTCATTCCATTCAATTCTGCTTAGATCCATAATTCCACAGTCCCGTGATTTAGTTCAACTGAGTTTCTACGTCATTTGTTAAATGCAAGGCTGGGGTGGGGGGATCTAATGACACACACTCAGAGTCATTGGATGCAAAAATTAGATCTCCCTTTCTGAAATCACTCATTTTTCCTGCCCGAATGAAATCAAAACATGAGGCAGCATGGCGTTCTAGAAAGAGCAGCAGACCTGAAAGAGCCAGGAGATTCGTTCAGGTTCCATCACTAACTGCCAGTGTGGCCCCTGGTGCGTCTTGTAACTTCCCTGGGCCTCTCACTCCTCACCTGGACAACGGCTGTGCTCAATGGCCACAGGGGGCTAGTGGCTGTCATTTTGGACATCGCACATGCAGGACATTTCCATCGTTACAGAAAAGTCTACTGGATAGTGCTGGATTAAATCATAGTAGATGAAAGAGTCAACCACAATACAGGAAAAATTACAACAGGACTGAGACAAGTTTCAGCAAAAGTTATCGAGGTTATGTAGGATTAGCAATGAAGTGTTAATTGAGATTAATTATTGCCAGAATACACAGAACATGGTCACTCAACAACTGTCACTACTTGACAAGATGTTTCTTAGGAAGAGTTTTAGATATTTTTCTCTGAGTCACTAAAACTAAAACAATATAGGCTTGCAAGTATATTATTCTCGTTAACCTGACAATTTCTACCATGAATAACTATGTTCCAAAAAATAATGTGTTTTTATGAACCACAACCATGGTGGTATGTGACCCTGAGAGAAACAGAGTTGTATCATTTCAACACACACAAGCTGTTCTGCCCCTCTTAAGACTGAAATTTGTGTCAGAATAGTCAAGGAGAAAAGGAGAAAGAGGATAAAGAGGGTGAGGGGAGAGAGAGAGAGAGAGATAGAGAGATTTGAATAGCTTCATGACAGCCAGGGTTCTCTTGTTAATGTTTTACCTCATGATTTCCTATTCCTCTTGTTGTTTTCCTCCCTTTCCTCTGGGCTTGGATACCAAAATGGCATTCCTGGTGTTTAATAACCAAAAGCCAAGAAAACATTCTGCTTGTACTTCGAGCATCTTCAGGTACAATTTGTAACTCGTCATCAAGCCCATTGCATACTGATTCAGAGGCAGAAGAAGAAAACTTCAATCCAATTTGAACTAAGGGAGAGAAAGAGTGAGGAGGTGTCAAGGCAGGGACGGGGCCTCAAAGCTTGGATTCTGAACGTGAAAGCTGGTGAGAGGTTGGAAAACTCACATTCACAATCACACTTTGATGGGCGTGGGTGTGGAGTAGCTTTATCTTTTATGCACCTAGATCTGTCTTCCGGTAACTGTTTCAAATAGATGCCTCCTCGTGTCTAGAGCCTGCTTTCATCTGTGCATTTCCCTCTGACATCATTTTTAATACGCACTAACTCAAATGGGACTTTGTAATTTGCCTTTAGTGACCATATGGAAAAATGAGAGCAGCAGAAAGGCAGAGAATTAGAAAGCATTAAGGTTCTCCATTTCACTATCTCAAGGAAAATGAGGTTCCCTCCAATCTAAATGCTATGGAGAGATTACTAAAAGAGGTAGGCAGGAGAATTCTAGAATTTCTGATTCTATAGGTGTCAATTTTTATGATAACCCATGAAAGGTTCACCCAGGAACTTGTAATTTAGACAACAGAAAAACTTACATCTATGCTAGGCTGTGCTTCACCCTTCAAGGAATAATTACTATTATTACCTCCCTCTAAAGAATTAGTAATTTGCACTTTACCCTCATCACCATCCGAAAGTACTTATTAAGCATCTATTAGTCACTCAGTCATTCCTTCAGTAACGTTCACTCCTCACCGACTTCAGGTCAGGAGCTAGGGACTCCTGTTACTGACATGACCTCAGACCCAGAACATACTTATAAAAATAAACTTTTAATCAAATTCTGTCTTTCCCTCATATTTACCCCTTGCATACGTTCCCTGTGAGGGACTTTATTTTAAAGCACTCTCTGCAAAATTCTCTTCTGCTTCACATTTTTCTGCTATCTAAGCTGTAGCCAGATATTTATTTTAAACCCAGAAAACTTTCTGCTAATTAAAACCGTCTTCCTCTTCGCCAGAGCAATCAAAGGGTTAAATTATAGTCCCATCTAGCTACTTAGACCGGAGAAGGAAAAGGGAGTAGCTGTTTGTGTGTATGTGTGTGGTATGGTGGGGACGGGATGGCATGTGGAGGTCAAATAGACCTAGGGATGAGTCCTAACTCTGCTACACCATTCATTTACTCATCCATTCCTTCTCTCATTCATTCGCTTAGTCATGCACTCAACAATTGTCCAATGAGCACCTTCCGTGGGCCAGACTGAGCAATGAGATATGGCAGAGAAGAAAACAAACACCCTTGCCCTCCCAGAGCTTACTGCCTTACAGAGGAGAGCACAAAACAAGCCACCAGGCCACTGTCTGCTTGGACGTGTGCCTACTTCTACCATCTTGTGGAGTGTACTATCGCTTGCTAATCTTTGTTGACACCCACTCCATGTCCGGAGATACACTTGCTTAATAAACTTCTTTCACTTTGCAGAAATAAATAAATAAATAAACCAAATAAACAAGCCACCACATCAATAAGCATGTTTGCTGTAAAGCTTTGAATAAGTTACTTAACTTTTCAATTTCAATTTCCTCCCCTACAAAACTGAGGTTTTACAGAGATTAAACAAGATGACGTATACCACATGCCTGGCATGCAGTAGGCAATAAATGGCAGCTGTTACTTCTGCTCCTTGTATTTCTCTATCAGACTCTCTTTCACACTCATCGCACCCCCTTTCTTAAAAAAAATTTCCAATTTCATAAATTAGGAGTGCAGGACTATGGGACCTGCAAGCTCATTCATTCCACAAATGTTTATGTATTACAGCTCGAGGATTTAGAAGGCTCCGGGCCAAAAAGGTCTAAGGAGCTGGACATATTTTGACCTCTGCCCTGTGAGAAGAAATTGTCCAAGACTTGGAAGTGGACAAAGGAGATGACCGGGTGTCTTTTAAGGAGAGTGAGGAACGTGATCTAGTGGATCTTCTGGGAATTACTAGAGTCTGCAGAGGTGAGGGCTTTTGATCGTATTTCAATTGACTAGACCATGTTACAACTCTGCAAGAGTAGAAGTTAAATTGTAGAAAACCAAGAGCAATACAAATGAATGTTCTACAGTAGGGATCAATTCATTTCTACCCTATAAGAAAAGTTCACAAACACAGTATTTTCTTGCCCTACAGGACATTAACAAGTTTTGCATCTATTAGAAAATAGTCTTTTCAGATTCCCGATTGCATATATAAATGTCCGTTCTTCAAATCACCCTTTGAACCAGTCCAGTCATAACATCTTACTGGTTTCCTCATTAATTAATGAGTTGAGTAAAATCCTTGACATGTGTTCACTAAATTTACATGGGAGTCTTATTTTTAATTCCTTGAAAATTATAATTTAGAAGGCCTAATGGGTTTATCATCTCTAGGGAGGCAAATAGCAAATTTTAAACATTATACAATTAATTTTTTAATTAAATTTGAACAAATACTGGAAAGGTAAAATGTACATTTCCTCTAAACCTTTCAAGAGATTCTGTTGACCTGGGATTGTAGAAACAGCCTCTTCGCTGGGACAGAGATGCTGCAAGCCTTACACCAAAGGTTCCTGTCAACTTTCCTTCTAATCCCTTCCCAATAACAATCCCATTTAGAGCAAGCTTTGACTTGAGGACCCAAGGAACTGCTAGAGACAAAAAAGAAATATTAAAAGAGCTAGATTCCAATAAATTCCTTTGACTTCAGGGAACACAGAATGATCTCTGCAGCCTGTCCTGGAACAATTACAAAGTGAACTATTTCAGGGAATATGGCTCCTTGTCATCGTCACTTGGACATTTGCAACACATGGCGCTGGGTGGTGGTTCTGAATGTAGCCCAGCACTTGCCCAAACTCTGGACTTGTAAGTTTGACTGAGCATAGACGTTCTTAAAAAAAAGAATAGAAGGACTATTAATGAAATTTCCCATGGACTAAATGAGAAATTGCCTCCTACATGACACGGCTTCAATAAATCTCAGAGGAAAATGGCCAATAAAGTGAAATTATAAACTCTTTAAGAAGACAAATAAATGTAGCAACAGCAAAAGTGTTCTAAAAGATAGACGAAGTATATTCACAGGGCAGTTTGATGACTTGTTGCTGCCATTTATTGACTATCTACAATTTGCCAGGCACTGAGCAAAGTACTTTTCATCTATAAACCCTCATAACAGGGCATCCCTATTCTCATTTTACAGAGTTGGAAACTGAGGCTCACAGACCCTGGCTCTATCCTCTTACTTCCATAATAAGAATAAAGCAACTATTACTCTAAGCACTTTATGTACATATTTTATTTAATGTTTAAGACAATCCTAGGAAGTAGATATCCAAGTAAACTACACAAAAATACACTGAGCATCTGTTATGCACCAGGATGGTGCTAGGTGGTGGGGATACAACAGCAAACAGTCCCTGCCCTCATAGAACTTACAGTCTAGGAAGAACATTAGCCGTTAACAAACATTTCCAGATAAGGTGTTACGTAAGAGGACATATTCATGTATGTTATGAGATCACATAACAATGGTATCTGTATTCTTTTCGCGGGGCGGCCATAACAAAATACTATAGAATAGGTAGAAATTTATTGTGTCATAGTCTGAAGGCCAAAATCAAGCTATCGGTAGGGCTGACGCCTTCTGAAAGTTGTGAGAGAGAATCTGTTCCAGGCCTCTTTCCCAGCTTCTGGTAGCCCCAGATGTGTTTTGCTTTGCCGATGGAATTCCATGTCTTCACATCATCTTTTCTCTGTACACGTCTGTCCCTGTGTCTGTATTCCTCCCTTTTTATAAGGACATCAGTCATAGTGGATTAGGGGCCACCCTTGCAACTTCATCAAACTTGATCATCTGCAAAGATCCTATTTCCAAATAAGGTCGCATTCACAGATGATGAGCATTAGGACTTTAATATTTTTTAGGGGCACAGAATTCAATCCGTAACAGCAGCGTTTACAGATGGAGTAACGGATGCTCAGAGAAATTGACTTGTTTTGGGTCACCCAGCTAGCAAGTGGTAGAAGAAAGATTATGACTCTGGTCTAGCCAACCCTGGAGGCCAGATCTTTAACCATTATGCTAAACCAGCTCTCAAGGAAACAAATCTTGAGAAAGTGCTTCAGAAATTCTTGCTCAGTGATTAGTTCTTAAAGACACAAAATCATTCATTCATTCATTCATTCATCCAACAGTTAGCTATTGAGCACCTACAGCATACCTGTGCCAGTCTCAGTGCCAGCACTTGGGAAGCATCTGTGAATAAAACAATGATTCCTTGCCTTCATGGAGCCATTGTTCTAGACAGGAAAACAGACAATAAACATAAAAACATTTACACATGGTCTATTAGAGAAGGAGAAAGGAGAGAGCCTTGAGAGAAGGGGATCACAGTGGGCCTCACTGAGAAAGGGTTTCAAGCTGAGACCTGCAGGGGTGAGGAGAGAGCGGGGTGGCTAGGACAGAGGGGGCAACCAAAGCAAGGACCCTGAGGCAGGAGCAGGTCTGGCCTGTTCGAAGAGGCCAGATGAAGAAACTGAAGTCTGAGAGCTGGCAGAAAAGACCTGCTTGCCAAAGTCAAAGTCAATTAATGACTAATTTGTTTCCAAATTGCACCTCCTGCTTCCAAGTTGGAAGCCCTACAGGACAGCGGTGTTTGGATCCAGGGTTCGAAGTAAAGATGCTTTCTCAGTGAGCTTTTAATGCTCCCTGTGCCAGGTGGGCCTTGTCCTTGACACTGACGGACACAGAGGTGCCTTCAACCCCATCTCAGTGAGAAACTCTCTGCTTGGATCTGACTGCTCATACACTGCAGGTACTCGACTAAACTCCATTAAATGGCAAATAATAATGGTGGTTACAAAATAATATTTTTAAAAGAAAATGCAAGAGGAATAACAGCAACAAAACTCTGGATCTGTCTGAATGCAACAAGGCAATGATTATAAACCTCAGGAACCAAGGCCTTGGGAAACTGAGCTGAGGTTAGAGGATTCTAGAAATTAATTGGGCAAAAGAATAGTTAGAAATTTGCAGAAGGAAACATTTATATGCATGACATTCTGCACAACCTTTTGGGAGCCAGTTAATACTGTCAAATAGTACCAAAATACATAGACCTAAAAAGAGGATTTGTTGCTTTTAGAGACATCTAATTTGAAGAGAGGGGAAAAAAGCCAAAGAAAGTAAAATTAACATTGAATTCTAAGGAAAAAAATCCCCTGGTAAGGAGACCTAGAGATGAGAGGAATGCTAATGAACATAGTAAGGGTACACTGAAGTCAAATTTAAGTCAGTAATATTATTAAAGCTGGGTAATAGGTACCAGGGGTCTGTTTTGTGCAGGTTTGAAATGTTCTATTATAAAAAGGTAAAAAGAAAAAAGAGAAAGTTAATGGCTGGAATACTGGGAAGTGGAAGTGGCACCTGAGAACTAAAAATAAAACCCTAACCCCCCCCCACCCCATAACCACAGACCCCCTCTTGGCCGCAGGGACCCCAGGGAAACCTTAGAAACTGAGTTCCAGACCATGACAGGATGGGAGATTAGACAAGCCTCGTTATACACCCTCCCTTTTGTGGTGTAGCCACAACAACTGACCAGCATTGATATTAAAACAAAGATCATAAAACCCACAGAATGGATTCTTTGTGGCAATAAGATACCAAATTTTAAACAGGACCCCAGGCCATGCCAGGCAAGAGTTAAGTCAACACACACCCCTGCACTTAAAAGAATAAACTACGTTCTAACTGCCACAAGGGTTTTCTTTTTCTCTAGCAGCTAAACAACCACTGGACCTCAATGCTCCTATCCCCCTGTCTCACCAGCCATCACTACAGCTCTGATGGGACAAGAGACTGATTTCAGCAACTGTCTCCTGGTCAGAGACCACGGACCATAGAATGGTTCTGGCCAGTTTACAGATGCTGCATGCTTGAGTGCCTTAACGTCCCTACTTCGCTTTTTGACGTATACGGCCTAATTGTAATTCGTTAGAAGTTTAAATCCACCCCGAAGTGAGCATGGGTCATATGTAACATGCATGTTTGTTCAACATGCATGCAGTAGGACCCCTCATGAATACTCATAGCTCCTCCTATAACCTACTGAATATATATACTTGGCCAACCTGTTCAGCATAAACCCCCATCCACGCTACCCTCTCTTGAAGTGTCTGTCTCCAGGCTCTGCTGGAGGCTGCGCTTCCTAGCCTGCAGGATGGCCAACCTGCAGGTTGTAACCCTTTGTAAGAAATAGTCTCCTTCCAAATTTATAAATTGTGTGATTTTTCAGTTGATATACCAGAGCCCCTCAGTGGGCTGCAGTGAGGGTGTGCCAGCAGCGGGGTGCAAACCCAAGGGCTGGGGTGAATCTGGGGCAAAGACCAGAGTTAGCAAGCAAGGAGAGAGAGAAGTCACCCACCTATTCTTGGCTATTTTCATCACATTAATTTTTATAGAAGGAAAATGTCAAATGTCTTGAAAGCTTAATAAATAAGGGCCAGGCAGCATCATAGTCTCTGGGGTAGACCAACTTGGGTTCAAATCTGACTCTGGCACTAATGCCTCGAGCTTCTTACATTTATATCCCATGAGCCTCAGTTTCCTCACCTGTAAAATAGAACTAACAACGGCAGCAGTGCTGGGTGTCGTGAGCCTTAGATGAGACAAGGCACACATGGCACCTACATGTCAGAGGGCTCCAGTGAAAGCTGGGACTCTAGTCCCAGCCACGCTGCCTCTGTATTTGGGGTAGGAAAGAGATCCTTGCTCAGACTCCTGCCTGGCTCCCTGCCACCCGCAGGTCTGTGGCTGGTTGGAAAACTGGATGTGCAATATCACAGAGGAGCTAGAGGCACGGGTTACATCACAGCTTTGACCCCATCCCAGCCCACCCCCAAGAGAGGCAGCTCATGGGTGACACCATGCTGGGAGGCACAAGAGGGCCCGTCCTCCCACAGCTTGTCCTCACCATGGGACACAGTTCCGGTGTGTCCTGAAGGCCTCCACACGTGTGCATGAGGCCAGAACACATTCCTAAAAGTATAATCAATTTAGTATTTTCCTTCTGCCATTTCCCAAAAAAGTACAGGCTTATTCCTTCTTCACAGTTCTCTGTCTTAAGTAATGGCTTCAAGTAGTCTCCCAAAAGGAAAACGCATCCTCACCTATATTGTTGGTCGTTTGTTTAGTTGTCCACCTTGCAACCCCATTCCTAGCTGGGAGAAACTCCCTTTTGTGGAGAGTGGCAGTAAGACACAGTCTAGCATCTCCCACCAGGAAAGCCACACGATTGTCCTCCCATTCACCTGTCATGCACCCAAGCACGACCTTACCAAGGCCTGGCCAGTTGGCAGCTCCTGCCTGAGACTGGCCCTGGAGTGTGTGATATGACACATGGGGCCAATCAGATATCAGAGTAGCAGCAGTGGTGGCAGTGTGGGCAGTGCCAGGTGCCAGCAATAGTGTCCCAACCCAGCTGTGACCATCCTATGGGCTGATTCTGCCCTCCAACCTCCTGACAGGGCCAGGAGCCATCTAATACCCTTCCGACATGTTCCTATCCTGAGTGAGATTAGCCAGAGTTGGCTTCTGTTAGTCCCTGTTTGATACACTCACCTCCTTCGACATCCCCTCACCTTCACTTCCCTTTCTAACCCACCCCCTCCTCTCCAGTCTCTTGGTGGCAGCACTGCCCCAGCCATCAGTATGTACCGTCTGGAGTCCCCACTCTGAGCTCACTGCTTAGTGCCAGGATTAAGGGAGGCGAGGGAGGTGTCATGCAAGCGCAGGCTCAGATCCTGCCTTTAACATTCTGAGATGTGCATATCATGGAATTTTTGGCATAAATATGGATTTAAAAAATATTGCATTAAATATTATTTACCTTAATTAATGAGCTGCTTGGGCACCCCTTACATTTTGTAGTAGCCCTTGTGTGGCTCTATGCAGCACTGGCCAAGCCAGAACATAGCCACACACTTCCCTTCCTTTACTAAACAAATTCTTTAGAGCGCTGTTCTGCGCCCACCCGTACTAGGCTGTAAGCAGCAGAGGCAATTAACACCTTCACTGTCTAGTAGGAGAAACAAATAAATGCCTCCATGAATTCTAGATACAACCTATACAGGGAGGGAACAAGGTAAGCGTGGCCTAAGACAGGAATGGTCAGTTCAACCCCGGGTGGATCAGGTTTCCCAGGGCTGTGATGACCCAGCTGACTCTGTAGAACGAGAAGTTTGCTGGACGGAAGGGCTTTCTGGGCAGAGGCGTCAACACATGCAGGTGTGTTCAGATGCGGTCGGTGATATGGTGGGTCTGATTGTACTGTGCTGGAGCATAATATTGGTAAAAATAAATAATGAGAGATGAATCTAGAGCAGTAGGTTGGAGGGGCTCGGGTCGTAGAGGGGCTCATGTGCCATGCTGAGGAATTTGGACCATGTGAAGGCGATGGGGGAGTCCTCTAAGGCTGTAGACGAGAGGAGGAAAGGTTTGACGTTAGTTTTAGGAAGATCACTCCCGAAGCGGGGCTGGGGAGGAGAAAGGTGTGAGGAGAGAGGAACCTGCTGGGAGAGTCACCAGGTGGGTGCCCAGGGCTGGTTCACGAGGGCTGTGGTGTTCTATTGAGGAGTCTGGCCTTTCCCTGGAGATCGATGGGCTTTGGCTTTGGAATAATCTATTTTCTCCTCCCAATTGCTGGCAAGCAGAGTGCAATTGTTGTATGTAGCAAATGTCCACCAGCCGGAACAGCCTAGGTCTACAAGTAAGGTCCCATTTACACTTATATCCCAATTAGAAATCCTCCACGCCCCACCTCCACCTACCTAAACAGGACATTAAGTGCCTCTTAAAGTAGCTATGAGGTGTTTCTTAGAGTCCCCAATGGTGTGATTCATACCCAATCTGTCCCCTGCAGTCACCCACCACTCAGAGCTGACACATTCTTAGGCTCCTGCTCTGATGCCCATGGCCCACAAACCACCTGAGGAAGCCCTTTTGCTGCCCCTGCTAACAGAGCCCACACTGCGACACCAGCATCCCGGGGCCACAGCGATTTCCAGATTCTTCCAGACCTCAAAACTTGGAGTTCCAGGGGCTGCTGCACAGGTCTGGGGAGAATGGCCTCCTCCCCAAAGCTGGACCATACTTCAGAATTCAAAACAGTTATGAATGTTCCCAGAGATTCCTAAGGGTCTTGTGAACTGTTCCATTAGCTTCGGAATCTCACCCCTCTGATTAGAAGAGCTCAAAAATGCAAACCTCCCACGGGACAGGCAGGGCAGAGGCTCTGCGTTACCTTTGCCATTGTTCCCCAGGCTGGCCTGTTCCTCCCCAGGCAGGCCAGCCTGAGAGCCAGAACTTCCCATCATTGTTCAGGGCATGTTTGCTTCTTGGGGCCATGACCTCAAATACCTCCACCTCAGAAAAGTTTTAGTTTTCATTTGCATAGCTAGAGGCCCACTGGGGTGGTGGTTTTTCCAGAAAAACAATGAAACAATCGGAAGATAATCCAAATGTCCACTTCTCTCCAGAGAACTGCTCAGCTTTGACTTGCCCTCTGCACAGGTTTCAAAGAGCCCAGGCCTGGCGCGGGTGTAGACGGTGCTTCCCCACTCCTGGGTCTGCAGAGGGATCCTGCCATGCAGCCTGAGACACGTGGGGGAGCTCGGGCCAGGATGCAGTTCTGGAAGCTCCACCTTCCTCGTGCTCCGCTTCAGGGCCCGCTGCCCGGTTCCCTGTTCCACGTCGCCGAAACTTTAGAGTCCCACAAAATGCAAGTTCTGCAAGGGCAGGGGTCTTGATCTGTTTTCTTCACTAAAATACCCCAGGAGCCTAGAACTGTGCCTGGCACAGAGTTGGAGCTTAATAAATACCTGTGGAACAAATGAGTGCTTATGCTTGGCGAGCAGGTTGTGTAGCAGAAAGAATATGGTACAAGCGCCCAAACCCGGATTCAAATCCTGCTCTGCCAGACGGTGGCTGAGTCACTTTAAACGGATCACTTTACCTCTCCACGCCTAAGTTTCCTCATTGGAAATAGGCCCAACAGTGCCTATAGCTGGATTTTAGAAATAAAGTGAAGTATACATTTAATACACAAAGAAAATAAAATGTGACCATACAGAGAGTGCTTGGTGCCTAGTAGGTGCTAACAGATGTTTCTGTCCCTTCTTTCCTCCTTCCCTTCTCCTCCCACCCTTTCTTCTACAGGATTTACTAAACACCGTTTGTGTGTGCCAGGCATCACCCCAAGCGTTCAGGACACAGCAAATTCAAGACAGAGGAAGGGAAAGTTTAGTTACTGCCTAGTTTGGGAGATGGATGGAAAAGTCTGGAAACAAATAAACCAAGCAGATCATTTCAGAAGGTGCTAAGAACTATCTGGCCATGTCCAGATTTTAATTCAGTGGAAATCTCTTTTGTTCAGGGCCCGTGGGCCAATGCTGGGTGCTGGCTGGGGTCAGGGGCTGGGTTTCCAGGCCTGACTCTGTCCCTGTTGAGATATGTAGACCTAGGTCACTACGTCACACCTCTGGGTCTCAGCTTCCACGTTCAAGAGCAGAATTGCTGAGATTCTTCTCATAGTCCCATGGTCTGGCATTCATTTTTTTCTGAAGGTCGGCACTATGTTGGAGCAAGTCTATAATTTGTAGGAGCTTAATATTTAATTTAGGAAATGACCGTTAAATTACTTGCTAATAGATGCTGCCATGTTGCTCAGTAGCCCCGTTAGTCAGTCCAGCCTCAATCTTAAATGAAAGCCGGGAAACCTCAGGGTGTCACTCCGTGTTAATGTCTGAATAGTATTAAGAGGTTTGTAAGAGCTCATATTAAGCTTCCTGGCCACCCTCCGTCTCGAGTCAGCTTCCCTTCTGCTCCAGCTTTCTGTATGCCGCTCAGAGCGACCCACACTGGCGACGACCTTGAGGGTGGGAAGACACTTTAAGTACAGTCATGTGTTACTTAATGCTGGGGATACATTCTGAGAAATGCGTCATCAGGCGGTTTTGTCATTGTGCGAACGTCACAGAGTGTGTTGGCACAAACCTAGATGTCACAGCCTACTACACACGTAGGCTGTATGGTCTGGCCTATTGCTCCTAGCTGCAAACCTGTACAGTATGTTACTGTGTGAGTACTGAAGGCAACGGTACAAAATGGTAAGTATTTTTGTATCTAAACATATCTAAACATAGAAAAGGCACAATAAAAATATGGTATTATAATGTTATGGGGCCACCTTTGTATATGTGAAACAAAATGTCCCTGTGTGGTGTGTGACTGTAATTGTGTGCTGTAGGAGGCATTGCTTGGCAGCATCGGATCTAGCTTTTTTTTTTTTTTGACATAGGGTCTTGCTCTGTCACCCAACTAGAGTACAGTGTTGTCATCATAGCTCACAGCAATCTCAAACTCCTGGGCTCAGTAGATCCTCCCGCCTCAGCCTCCAAGGTAGCTGGAACTACAGGCACGTGCCACCTCACCTGGCTAATTTTTCTATTTTTAGTAGAGATGGGTTCTTGCTCTTGCTCAGGCTGGTCTCGAACTCCTGAGCTCAAGCAATCCTCCTGCCTCGGCCTCCCAGAGTGCTAGGACTACAGATGTGAGCCACCACACCTGGCCTGGTCGAGCTTTTTTAATGTGACAAGTCATTAAAAACTTGAGCTGCGGGGTCGGCTCAAGGCAAAAATGTGAAGTAGGTATGGGAAGAAGAACACAGGCTTTGGAGCCAAACAGACCTGCATTCAAAGCCTAAGTCCACGACATATTGTGTGACCTTGGACATGTTCTCTAATCGCTCAGAATTTCAGTTTTGCCATCAACAAAGTGGGAGTAACAACAGCTGTTTTACAGAGACACTGCGAGGATTTTATGAAAGGACAGTCGGTGCTCAGTAGGTGTTTCCTGCAAGGTCCTCTCAGATGCTGCATCTTCCTGTCACTCTCTGGAGTCTCTGCTCCGTCTGCTTTCTCCACTCTCCTCCCTGGGCTTGCAGTTCTGCCTCTCCTTCATTTTCCTTTGTCAGCCGTGGGCCCCTGAAGTATTTAGAGACCTGGGGGACATCCCTCTTCTTGGTCCCCATCCCAGCATTGGAAGTGACTTAGCCTCAAGCTGCACCCCATCCCCCCGGCCCCTTGCATAGGAGAAAAAGGAGACTCCAGGAAGTTGTGTGTGTGTGTTGAGAATTTACATCAGAGGGTTAAAAGTCTGAGTTTTGGAGACAGACTGGCTGTTACTCACAATCCACATCCCCCAGAGGAGTTATGTAACCTCTCTGTATTTCAGTTCCCTGGTCTGTGTATTGTGGCTAGCATCTAATACGGCGTAAGATTGTGAGGATTAAATGAATTCATACACAGAGCTTTGCGCAGTGCCTGACACATAGTATTTTCAACAAGTATTTATCGAGCGTCTGCCCTGTGCTGGCTGGTGTCTTCCCTAATGTCACAGTCTCCCTGTCGTACTACCATTGTGTTCATGAAGCAGTTTCTGAAATATTTCTCCCTGGGCTTCCTCTGCTCTGTCTCCCAGCTCCTGGGCACCCCCATTGTCGGGATAGAGTAAGGTAAGGCCACAAGGATCCTTGAGCGTGTCCCATCCAACGGTTCTCATACTCCAGTGCACCCACCACTGAGAGCTGGGCTGAGGGATTTCCCCAAGAAAACTCAATGTAAACGTGCATCCTCTTGCCCTGTGGGGCCAGCCGTCCCACGCTGTGGCACTCAAAGCACAAATCCCACTGACACAAGGAAGGCCGGGGAGAGGGTTGTCCAGCTCTGGGCGTCTGCGGCTTCACTGCAACCTCCTTGCCTCAGCCAGGGCTGCTCAGGTCTCTCCCCCAGTCTCTTCCTCTTGCAAGCTCCCCTCTCACTTGTTCCCTTGAAGCTGCAGGATTCGGTAGCCTGTAGAAAAAGGATCACTGGATGATAGGCACCCAGTGTTCTGGATTCCTCAGTTCAGAGATCTTTCCTCCAATCGCACGATAGTGGAAAACAGAATATGGAAAAAGGCCCAGACCAGGCTGGTTCATCGTGGAATGAGAGGCAGCATGGAGGGGAAAGGTGTGGGTGTTGGGTAAGCTCGTTCCATGACCTCATGTGAGGTACTTGCCCTCTCTGAGCCTCAGTTTCTGCTCTGCAAGGCGAAACACTTAATAAGAATGTAGCTCTAACAAAGCTAGTCCTCGTTCAAAGCCTACTTACTTGTTCATTAACAGAAAGCCTCTCTTGAAGGACTCACTGTTTAAGAGTGTAGCTTTCCACCTCTGCTGCATGGAGCCCTAGAGTTTGAGGAGGAAGTGTTCTAGGCTTCCCAGTCCTGTTTGAAAGTGAACAAATGCACATATGTTATATATGTTAGGTTACTAAATATGATTCTCATTTAAGAAAAAAGCATTCTGTTGTCTCCCCTGCAACTCAACATTTGAAAAAGCCTGGCGTAAGAAAAGCCCTGGCCATGTCTAGTATAGCAGCACACAAAAGTTACATTTCCCAGCCTTCCATGTAGCTAGCATGCCCATATGACTAAATTCTGCAGGCAGAATTAAGCAGGAGTGGTGTATGCGATCACTAGGAAACATCCTTAGAGGAAGAGAGGGCCTCCTTCTTCATTTCTTCCTCCTACCTACTGGCCAGAATTTGGATTTATAGCTGGAGCTCCAGCAGCCATTCTGGGCCATGTGTGGACTTTGAAAATAGAAGTCACATACACCAGGGCAACAAGATTGAAGGAACCTGGGTCCCTAACAAAGTGAAGCTCCACTTCAGCCCTGCACTTGCCTTCTTCTGCTACTTTGAACACGACTGACCCTTAAACCTCTATTAGCATTTACGCCATATTTCTTCTATTACTTGTAGATAGACTTCCTCCTAAGTAACAAAATGCCAACAGATCACAGTCAGTGGAATTTGCTGGGTTCTCTAAGGGCTTCATTATTTGTCATTCAGGTCTGCCTTTATTAGTATAGTGTGTTCGGACTCACACTCTCCCTTAACCACAAACTCTTTGTTCAGGAAGAGCTTGGGTCTTGTCGCTGCACAGTTGAGAGAGACAGCTCGAGGCTGGGAGGAGAGAGGACAAACCAAATCCAGGGCAGAACAATCCATTTCCTCCGTCTCATTCGCTTGCCTGTTCTTTCATTTAGCCAACGCTGCCTGACTCTGTGCTAGGTAACGAGCAGCATCTCACCTAACCTCCACTAACCACACAGTGATGGAGGCATCATCCCATTTTCCAGATGAGGAAGCTGAGGTTCTGAGAGGTAAGGAAACGGCAGAATGAGAAGCAATCTGTCTCCCTTAGTCCAGCACTGCTTATGTCTTTAATCATCAAACATATTTCCATTTGACTAGTGGGAAATTGTCCAAGATATTCCATAAATTTACTCCAACAAGGCAGAGAATGAAGAAGTGTGAAAAGCACCCTGTTCCTAGAGGAGGGTGGTAAGAGGATGGGGCTAGTGGATCAGTTATCCGCTATCCGAGAGTGCCTCCTACATGTCCTGTTTTTGGAGCAGGTCATCACTGATGTTACGTTTATAGAGTACCTTTTACTCCAACATGGTAGCATCATAGTTTTCTGTGTAGAACCAACATCACCCTGATTCACTTTTATGATTCAGAAGGAAAAATACCAGCCAGGGATGCAGAGAGCTAAGTCTGATTCCAATTCTACTACCTACCAGCTGTGCACCTTCAGATAAGTTGGTTAACCTCTCTGGGCTTCTGCCTCTCCTTTCAGGGCCTTTGAGAGGCTCCCACTTTGTGTGTGCTCCTTTTGAATGATTGAGATTTGGTCAAATCTTGTCAGGGCAGGGCCACGTTAGAATAGTCCAGGAAACTGCACTCTCAGTGGAAATTCAGGAACCTTCTGCGAGGCCCCCAAAATAATTCACATACATAAATATCAGGCTTCAGTTGCAGAGTTTCTTTTTATAAAAGAGAAGAGACATTTGAGAAGGAACTCTTGCTGTAGTTGAAATAGTCACTGTGATCATGTTTTTGCCTTCTCTTTAACCTTTCTCTTTTGGGAACCTCTTCCAGGAAGGAGCCCCACAGAAATGTATTTCCAAAACTTATTGGATAAGATAAGAATCCCCTGGGGCACTTGATTAAACAAACAAATAGACAGAACCAGAATCCCAAGTCCACTTTCTGGAGCTGTGATTTTGCAGGTTGGGGTAAGGCCACAAATAAGTTTTTTGTTTGTTTGTTTGTTTGCTTTGAGACAGATTTTCACTCTGTTACCTGGGCTAGAGTGCCGTGGCATCAGCCTAGCTCACAGCAACCTCAAACTCCTGGACTCAACAAACCCTCCCCCCCAACCCCCCAAAAGGCCGAAAATAAAAGGAAGGGCCAACGCAACCGGCCCAAAAAGAATAAAAAAGGGCCCCGGGCCCGCGAAAACCCTTCAAGCAAAAGAAACTGGGGAAAAACTGCAAGGCAAAAAACCCCAAAAAAGAAACCAACAACCAAACCCCCCAATTTAAAAGCGGGAAAAACAAAGCCCAAAAAAAACAAAAGGCCCAATCAACAAGTTAACCGGGGCCAAAACGAAAACTGAAGTCAAAACCCGAGGCAAAAAAAAAAATAAAAACAAAAAGTTGAGGCCGGACCCGCCGACTCACGACCGAAATCATAGCGCGCAAGGAGGCCAAGCAACGCGCAAAGGATGAACTCACAAGTGCCAAAACAGTCAGGATGGTCGTGGTGCGATCAGATTTTTGAGATCGTGCACCTGGCTTAAGTGCTGATGATAAACAGGAGAGAAGCCAACGTGCCCTTGGTGATTCAAGCCCGAAGTGGGGGGCAAGCAAAGAGCAGGGACCTCCAATGTGAGCAGTGTGACCAAGGCGGGGCAGGCACCCTGCAGATGTACTGAGCCCACCTGGCCAGGCCTGGCCTGTTGGGAGGAGGGGTGGCTTCCCTGAGAAAAAGATGGTTGAGGCCGTGAAAGGGGACTAGAGCTTATCCAGGTGAGGACGAGGAGGAGAGCACTACAGGCACCAAGAACTGCTCAAAGACTGGGTAAGTATTAGAGACTTGGCCTCTGCAGGAGCCCAGAGAGGAGTCCAGAAGGCCAGAAGGCAGCAAGGAAACGGGGAGGGAGGCTGGAGCAGATCAGGCAGGGGCTCCTCGGCGCATGTGTGCTCCATCCTAAAGGTGAAGGAAGGTACCCAAAGGTAGTGGTGCCATCGGATTTTGGAGACACGTTTGTGAGCCTCAGAATCTTCATCTGAATACAAGGGGTCCTAATTTGCCCCCTGCTTTCTCTCTTGCCCATCTATGGTCCAATTCTCCACCCAGCAGCCAGAGTGATGCTTTCATAATAGAAACCAAATCCTGACAATTCTTTGCTCAAGAACCACATCCCTCACTCAGCCCATTGTCTAAAGTGGCCAGCATGGCCTGTAATGATCTGCCCCCAGCCCCAACGCCCACACCCTCCCCATTCCAACTGGACATAGCCCTGCTGGCCCTCAACACTGAGCACCCTTCCTCTTGAAACCTTTGCACTGACTGTTCCCCTGCATGGGGGTGGAGGGCCAGCCCGGACACCCACATGCTCCCCCCCTCCTGTGCCTTCCCTGCCTGGCCCAGCCACGCACTGTCCCTCTCCTCTGGGGCACTCACGCTTGCCACCACATATACTTATTTGCCCAACTCTTTCTTTTCTGCTCCACCATGAGAAGGTAAGTTCCATGGCAGTGGGGACTTGGGTCTGCTTGCTGCTGTCTCCCCAGGGCCTGGCACAGAGCCGCCAGCCAATAATATTTGTTGGGTCGATGGCTGAACAATGCCCGTCTCACGTGTTTAGTGAAGAGCTGGAAGAACAGGACTACTGTACTGAGTGCTCAGTGAGTAGAGACTTCCTTGTTTCTTTCTACCCACCTCCCCCTTCCAAACTTCTAGTTAGAAGTTCTTCCTGGTGCACCATTCACCCCAGAGCCCCCAGTTCTCCCCACTAGACCTTCTGCCCTACCTGCCAGCACCCAGCTCTGTTCCCAACTGAGCTTGCCATTTATACGCCCTGGTGTCAGCTTCACCATGTCCCTAGGGAAGAGATGGGGGGGGGTATGCAGGTACCATGCAGTGTAGCTAGGGTGATTGGGAAGTTGCCTGCTCTTGGATATAGTCATTGTCCTGGTTCCTACGGACCCTGTGTGGTCAGGGCCTGGTGTCGTCATCATACCCAGGTGGCACCAAATACATGCCAGGGCGTGTAATAAGTCGGAACTGTTTTGTAGGGGCAGAAAAAACAAACCCTTCCTTGAGCCTTGACTGATGGGTTCCACTCAGCTGACCTGTCACAAATAGGACTGTGCTAATCTCGGTGTCCCTGGCAGTGCAAACTTGGGACCATGTGCAGAAAGCCTGCCTACCTTCCCTCTTCCTATAGAACAGCTTTGAGATTCCCAGAGACGGCAGAGCTGCCTATAGTGGAGTGGCCCAAGCAACCTTCTGGGAGGGCTTTCTCACCCTGCTTTCTTACCTACAGCTCGCCCTGACTCAGATAAGAAATGGAGACATTGACAAGCTTCTCTGAGAAGGCGGCCTGTAAACTGTCAAGGAGTCTTTAAAAATCATCTAGTTCAAAGGTGTTTAACCTGAGGCTCTTGGATCACGAAGGAATTTGGACATGGGCCCTGAATTTGTATGCACAGGTGTATGTGCATTTCTGTGGAGAGAGGGTCCACTGCCTTATTAAGATTCTCAGAACCAACTGTGTGAATGTCTGGCCCAGAGACGAGAAACAACTCACCTAAGATCACAGGATCAGTGGCCGCTCAGCCTCCCCCTCCACGTCTGCTGCTGCTCACGACCTGTGTCTGCGAGGTCATTGGCACTGTTTAGAACAAATGAAGAACAAGTAAGTAATAGCAAACCCAAGAACTATTAACATAAAAACCAAGCTTAGGGAAAACAACAACATGTTAACCACAATTATCTCCATGAGAGATGAGGCAAAGGTCTTTTTCTTGTCTCTTTTCTTTTTTCTTTTTCTGTATTTTCCAGATTTCCTATGAGCATGCATTTACATTTAATTATCATTAAAAGAGGCTGGGCACAGTAGGTCATGCCTATGATCCCAGCACTTTGGGAGGCTGAGGTGGGAAGATCACTTAGGTCAGGAGTTTGGGATCAGCCTGAGCAACATAGAGAGAACCCATCTCTACAAAAAATAAAAAACTTAACCAGGTGTAGTGGTACGTGCCTGTAGTCCCAGCTACTTGGGAGGCTGAGGCAGGAGGATTGCTTTAGCCCAGGAGTTTGAGCTATGGTGACGCCACTAGACTCCAGCTTGGGCAACAGAGCCAGAGTCTACCACAAAAAAAAAAAAAAAAATCATTCAATGAAAAAACTTTCTTTAGGAAAAACAAACCACTGTTGTTATCTAAAAGTAGCTCCATCCAGCACTTCTTTTTATAGATTTTTAGGTTTTGAAAAGAGCTGCTATTGTTCAAGTTTATAGGTGAGACATTTTGGAAACCAGCTCTTCTGGAAAAAAGCACGAACATTTTAAAATGTATTTGTTTTCCCTCTGGAAGCATTTAGTTGAAGAAGGAGTTAATGGACACGCTTTAAAGGACAATTTTCACGCTCTGGTATGTTCCGTTAAGTGGCAGAGTGCATTCTCTGGAAAGATGCTTTTTTGTGGGTAGTTTTGATGCGGCAAAGGTTTCAGTTCACTTGAACTATTGTAAAGTTTTACTTCTTCAGGGACCAAGCTAAATTCGACGAGCTAAATTTGCCCTTAGATGCCACCCCAGGGCAATTCTCTATTTTTCTATTCTTAGCGTCAATGGAAGTTTTCAAAATACTAATTATAAACTGTTTC
>NW_012137191.1:13987047-14018242 GCF_000956105.1 Propithecus coquereli
GAACTCCTGAGCTCAAACAATCCGCCCGCCTCGGCCTCCCAGAGAGCTAGGATTACAGGCGTGAGTCACTGCGCCCGGCCCTGCTTTCTCTCTTGCCTGTTCGTGATCCAATTCTCCACCCAGCAGCCAGAGTGATGCTTTCATAATGGAAACCAAATCCTGACAATTCTTTGCTCAACAACCACATCCCTCACTCAGCGCATTGTCCAAAGTGGCCAGCGTGGCCTGTAATGATCTACCCGCAGCCCCAACGCCCACACCCTCCCCATTCCAACTGGACATAGCCCTGCTGGGCTCCCTGCTGGCCCTCAACACTGAGCACCCTTTCTCTTGAAACCTTTGCACTGACTGCTCCCCTGCATGGGGGTGGAGGGCCAGCCCGGACACCCACACGCTCCCTCACTCCCTGGGCCTTCCCTGCCTGGCCCAGCCACGCACTGTCCCTCTCCTCTGGGGCGCTCACGCTTGCCACCACATATACTTATTTGCCCAACTCTTTCTTTTCTGCTCCGCCATGAGAAGGTAAGTTCCATGGCAGCGGGGACTTGGGTCTGTTTGCTGCTGTCTCCCCAGGGCCTGGCACAGAGCTGCCAGCCAATAATATTTGTTGGGTCGATGGCTGAACAATGCCCGTCTCGCGTGTTTAGTGAAGAGCTGGAAGAACAGGAGTACTGTACTGAGTGCTCAGTGAGTAGAGACTTCCTTGTTTCTTTCTACAGACCTCCCCCTTCCAAACTTCTAGTTAGAAGTTCTTCCTGGTGCACCACTCACCCCAGAGCCCCCAGTTCTCCCCACTAGACCTTCTGCCCTACCTGCCAGCACCCAGCTCTGTCCCCAACTGAGCTTGCCATTTATACGCCCTGGTGTCAGCTTCACCATGTCCCTAGGGAAGAGATGGGGGGGTATGCAGGTACCATGCAGTGTAGCTGGGGTGATTGGGAAGTTGCCTGCTCTTGGATATAGTCATTGTCCTGGTTCCTACGGACCCTGTGTGGTCAGGGCCTGGTGTCGTCATCATACCCAGGTGGCACCAAATACATGCCAGGGCATGTAATAAGTCGGAACTGTTTTGTAGGGGCAGAAAAAACAAACCCTTCCTTGAGCCTTGACTGATGGGTTCCACTCAGCTGACCTGTCACAAATAGGACTGTGCTAATCTCAGTGTCCCTGGCAGTGCAAACTTGGGACCATGTGCAGAAAGCCTGCCTACCTTCCCTCTTCCTATAGAACAGCTTTGAGATTCCCAGAGACGGCAGAGCTGCCTATAGTGGAGTGGCCCAAGCAACCTTCTGGGAGGGCTTTCTCACCCTGCTTTCTTACCTACAGCTCGCCCTGACTCAGATAAGAAATGGAGACATTGACAAGCTTCTCTGAGAAGGCGGCCTGTAAACTGTCAAGGAGTCTTTAAAAATCATCTAGTTCAAAGGTGTTTAACCTGAGGCTCTTGGATCACGAAGGAATTTGGACATGGGCCCTGAATTTGTATGCATAGGTGTATGTGCATTTCTGTGGAGAGAGGGTCCACTGCCTTATTAAGATTCTCAGAACCAACTGTGTGAATGTCTGGCCCAGAGACGAGAAACAACTCACCTAAGATCACAGGATCAGTGGCCGCTCAGCCTCCCCCTCCACGTCTGCTGCTGCTCACGACCTGTGTCTGCGAGGTCATTGGCACTGTTTAGAACAAATGAAGAACAAGTAAGTAATAGCAAACCCAAGAACTATTAACATAAAAACCAAGCTTAGGGAAAACAACAACATGTTAACCACAATTATCTCCATGAGAGATGAGGCAAAGGTCTTTTTCTTGTCTCTTTTCTTTTTTCTTTTTCTGTATTTTCCAGATTACCTATGAGCATGCATTTACATTTAATTATCATTAAAAGAGGCTGGGCACAGTAGGTCATGCCTATGATCCCAGCACTTTGGGAGGCTGAGGTGGGAAGATCACTTAGGTCAGGAGTTTGGGATCAGCCTGAGCAACATAGAGAGAACCCATCTCTACAAAAAATAAAAAACTTAACCAGGTGTAGTGGTACGTGCCTGTAGTCCCAGCTACTTGGGAGGCTGAGGCAGGAGGATTGCTTTAGCCCAGGAGTTTGAGCTATGGTGACGCCACTAGACTCCAGCTTGGGCAACAGAGCCAGAGTCTACCACAAAAAAAAAAAAAAAAATCATTCAATGAAAAAACTTTCTTTAGGAAAAACAAACCACTGTTGTTATCTAAAAGTAGCTCCATCCAGCACTTCTTTTTATAGATTTTTAGGTTTTGAAAAGAGCTGCTATTGTTCAAGTTTATAGGTGAGACATTTTGGAAACCAGCTCTTCTGGAAAAAAGCACGAACATTTTAAAATGTATTTGTTTTCCCTCTGGAAGCATTTAGTTGAAGAAGGAGTTAATGGACACGCTTTAAAGGACAATTTTCACGCTCTGGTATGTTCCGTTAAGTGGCAGAGTGCATTCTCTGGAAAGATGCTTTTTTATGGGTAGTTTTGATGCGGCAAAGGTTTCAGTTCACTTGAACTATTGTAAAGTTTTACTTCTTCAGGGACCAAGCTAAATTTGACGAGCTAAATTTGCCCTTAGATGCCACCCCAGGGCAATTCTCTATTTTTCTATTCTTAGCGTCAATGGAAGTTTTCAAAATACTAATTATAAACTGTTTCTTCAGCTGATGAGCACAAAGTGTTAGCTATTAAATTCAGTATTTATAAGATTTCCTTAAATAAATGTAATTGGCATACAAATACTTGCAATTGGCTATTACTATTGCCATAAATACCTCTATTGCCTTTTTGGTTTTCAGGTAAACCAACACCAGTTCTGGCCTCAAGAAAAAACGTTAATTAGGTAAGCATCACCAATGTATGGGACCTCATTGTGTAGCCAGTTGTTTTGACTCATCTAGGGTAGGTGTCTATGTAGTTTAGCCTCTCCTCACACAAAAAGGAAACGATATAAAATCATTCTCATCCTTGTGGAAAAAGGACAGCCTGTTTTTGTTTATCCTCTGGCCTGTTAAAATCAGGTTTCCACATCCATGCCTATTTTATGTGTAGCTCTGCTATCTTCTAGAATTCCATACTGAATTTGTAAGGATAAAAATAATTTAAATGAATATAAGCCATTGTGTCTTTAAACATATGTCTGACTTCAAACCCTGGCTCTGCCTCTTACCAGCTGTGTAACCCTAGGCAGCTCGCACAACTTCTTTGACCCTCATCTGTAAAACGGGGATGGAAATACATATCTGGTAAGATTTCCGTGAGGGTTTTTGGAAATCAAGTATGTTATGGCATTATTAGCACAATGTGTAGCACGCAGCACACATTTAAATTCATTTCCTTTTCCCCACCTAATTCTCAGAGAATATGTCAATATTATCAAGGAAGCAAACATTAACTGGGCATTTGTTATATAAAAATTCCTAGAGATATGAACACTTCACTCATGCCTTTAAGAATCTTACCATCTTCCAGGGAGGACAGAGCCTTTGCTACGCCCTAATTATGTCAGATTAGAAAAACTGCTTTAAATGAAGTGTAAAGAAAGTGTTCTGGGAGCCAAGGAAGAGGCATACTAATTTCACCTGGTATGATTTTACAAAAAAAGGTTAACGTCCCTCAAGCTATCCCTTGAAGGATGAGTAAGTTCTGGCCCCAAAGAGGAGCAAGATTTTGGACCACTGAGCATGAGGAGGGAACACTGTGAGAGGCAGTAGCAAGAGCAGAGGCAAGGATGAAAAAACGTGTGTGGTGTCATCCTAGAATCCTCTGGAGGGGAAGATCTCCTGGAGAGAAACAACCAAGTGCCAGAGAGAGAGACGGGAAAACAGAGTGTCGAGAGGGCTGGGCACAAATAGCTGTGGCGCTTCCATGTTGCCTCTGCAAGTTCTCGGCCCTTGAAGCCAAAGCCTTGGAACTCTAGTAGGTGCTAAGGTGAGACCTTCATGAGGCTCTTCATTCATTCAATCAACAAATATTTATTGAATACCTACTATGTGCTAGGGCCTGTTTGAGGCCCTTGGGAGTCAACAGTCAGCAAGACACAGTTCCTACCCTCACGGTGTGCTTATAATCTGTTGGAGCAAACAGACAATAATCAGAGAAACAAATAAACCTACTGTAGAATATAATTTTAGGGAATTAGTGTTGTGTAGTAAGAGAAAGCATAAGGGATAGATAAGAGTTGTTCTTTTCCGTGGGGAGATCAGAGACCTCACTCTGAGGTGATGTCTGAGCAGAGACTCGAATGAAGTGAATACCTGAGGGAAGAAGATTCCAGGGAGAAGTTCGGCAGCTGCCAAGGCCCTGAAACAGGGGCCGCTTCATGGGCTCGTGGAACAGCAAACGTTCCTGGGTGATTCCAGTGCAGGGCTAGGAAATGAGTTCAAAGAGGTTTTGAAGAGCACAGACGAATGTCTCACAACTCTAAGCTCTGTAACCCTTTCTCTGATCCTGCTCTGACTCTCAGTGCTTGGTCCTCCTGGAATTTGAACCTGGGCTTTGCTGGACAGCTTCTCTTGGCCCCCCGGCTGCTGGCTCCCTCTGCCCTCACAGGAACCCTCGACCAGATGCAGCCCTCAGCACACAATCCTTCGCCAGTCTGTGGGCAGGAAGCCCACTGAGAAAGGCTTCGGTCGCCAAGGTGGCTGTGCCTCCCCCATTGGTGTCCTGATTAAGTGCATGTCTTGATCCCCCAAGGTTGGCAGCAGGCAGGGAGATTCCCCCCATGGGAAGGCAGTGGGAGTCTTGCCTCTAGACCCCACTTTCCCTCTGGGATCTCACTGTTGTCATCATATCCCCAGCACAGTGAGGCCTGCCTGTTCTTTACACCCTGGCCTACACCTGAACACAGAGCCTTCCCTCAGTTTGCCCCAACCCAGCTGAGATCAGGCTGCACAGTTTAGCAAGACTTTACAGGAGGCCTGGACATCAACAGAGTAACTGATAACTGCCCAGGGCTGCCCACGGCTGCTCTCAAAACCCTCAAGGCTGCCCATGGTTGTCCCCTGCCTGGTCAGCTTCCTCCTGGGCAGAGGCCACCACCCCCATCACTGTCACCGCCTGGCACCCTGTTTCCCTGCCCCTTGAACTCCTGGGGTCCAAGTCCAGAAGAAAGGGGCCCACAGAGAAGAAGGTGACAACTTTTCACCTGCCTGGGACCCTCCTCCAAGCTACTTCCTGTCCCAGCATCCTCCTCTTCCTGCCTGATTGACACTGGGAACGGCCACTCTCTGGGGAGACCCTGCCCAGCACCCTGGGGCTTGGAACCCCAGCTCAATCACATCAGAGCGTCGGAGCACTGTCCTCTTCAGGTCATTACTGAGATCACAGATACTCCCTTGGGAGAGTTTCTTCCAGACCCAATGGTGCCCCTGGACTTGGCCTGTGCTGCCCTGGGCCACCTGGGGTGGGAACTGCCACCTGGGCCAGCCCCTCAAAGATCACCTCTGCTCACCTGCCCTACCGGGGAGCTAGAGCCTGGCAGGGCTGCCTTACTGCCACCACCCTGCGCCCATGCTGCTGAGCCTTCATAGGGCACAAGCTGGGGCTTTGTCCCTGGGCGCACGGTGGGCTCATTGAGGGTTTCCTGAAGACCTACTAGGCTTGGGCTGAGACACTCTTACCCTATTTACAAGATAGATACTGAAGTCAGGGATGCAGAGCAGTTGTCCAAATTAAAATGGGCCTGCATGAGCTGCCAGGAGAGCAGAGACAGAGAGAGGACATGCCACTTAACACGGCTGCGCATGCCGATATTGAGTATATGGAACATGGTAGATGAGATACAAGAGCATACTGCAATCCAGACACGGAGTATGCGGTGAATTCTGGTTTCCGAGATGGAGAGGCTCGGCAAGGGGCCCTTGCTGAGGCTTGGAGCTCGGGGGCTGGAATGCGGATTGGCCGACTGTGCGGGGATCATGGCTACACCAGGCTGTGTGTTCAGTGAAGAAGTCTGAAGCTTGAGGAAGAGAAAACAAAGTCTGGAAGAATTCACCGAGCCAGAGTTGTGGGCCTCTGTGACACTTGATGCTGAGCTCGTGCTTCTTGCCCCTCATAGAGTGAACGTTAGTGTCATCTGGACTAGGGATGGGAACCACCCATCCACCATGAGTTGTTTCTACCGCCCAGGCAAGGTGAGCACAATAAAAATGTCCCCAAAATGAAGGCTCCACCTGCCTCCAGGAGAGTGACAGTTATGAACACTTACCCATCCCTGACTTCCTAACATCATCACAGCCACCCTGTTACGGGTTGGGGTGCCCCCAAAACTTTTGTGTTGAAGTTTAACCCCTAGTACCTCAGAAGGTGACATTATTTGGAGATAGTGTCTTTACAGAGGTAATAAGTTAAAATGACCTCATTACGGTGGGCTCTAATCCAGTATGACTGGGGTCCTTCCAAAAAGAGAAAATCTGGGCACAGAGAGGAAGACAATGTGAAGACACACGGAGAAGACAGCCACCTATGAGCCAGGCAGAGAGGCCTGGGACACACCTGCCCTCACAGCCCTCACAAGGCACCAACCCTGCCAACGCATTGATCTCCCACTCTCGGCCTCGAGATCTGCGGGACAGTAAGTATCTGTTGTTTAAGGTACCCGGTGTGTGGTACTTTGTTACGGCAGCCCTGACAAACTAACCCAGACCCACGAGGGAGGACTTGTTATCTCTGTTTTACAGATGAGGAAACTGAGGCTCAGAGAGGCTGGGTGTCCCCTCAGGGGCCCTCACATCCAGTAAGAGGCGGAGGTTTTGGCTCCCAGCCTTCTTCCCGTGCCCGGAGCTGCTCCTTGCGAGACAGTGAGGGCTCCCGCACCCGGAACAGATGACACCTCCCGCCGTAAACAGAGAAGTCTGTCATCATGCCTGCTCTCCACCCTTCTGCGGTGAGATGGCAACGCTGCCAGTTGTCTCCCCTGGTGCCCACGCGGGACAGAGCACCTGTTCTCCAAGGGGTGCCAGGATCCGATTCCTGGCAGCCAGAGGATGAAAGGCCGAGTGTTTCCTTATTTACCTTGCAGAGCCAACAAAAGCTTGTCAGGCACCAGCTCTTTAAACCCACGGAGCTTAACCTCAGGGAAGTAAACAAGATGGCTGCAGGGAACATTCGAAAGTGAAAATGTGCAGCTGTCCCTTCACCTCATCGCATCGGAGCTGCCTTCACTGAAACCCTTCACTGAAACCCACGGGCCACCCCTCTTAGCCTCTCCATACCTCGGGGATGCAGGGATTGGGATTTTATGTCCCCTTTTACACCCAAGGAAATCCAAGCTCAAGGGGGCAGAGAAATCCACCCAAAGTCACCCCTCTGATTGGTGGTAGAGCTGAACTTCAAACACAAACTTTTATTGTCTCTCCATTGAATTCATCTGGAAGCCATTATTGAGCGCTAGCTGTTCGCACTAAGGAAGATGTGGAAGAGGGAAAACATGAGTCAGCCTTTCTACAGTGTCTGGAGTAGGCTCCTCAGAGCTCTCCTTCAGGGCTGCCTTACAGGGCTGCCTTACAGGGCTGCCTTACGAACTCGGTTTCCCAAAAGCATTGAAATCGGGAATCAGGGTAGTCCTACGACGCACAGTCCCCAAGGCCACAAGGCAGGTTTCACGTGACCACAGTACCTTGCTGGCTCGTGTAGAACAGGCCTCTCCTGACTTCTCCCAAGAGGCGATAGAGCAGGGAGAAAATTCCAGGTCACAAGATTGCTCTGGGTCTTCCGAGTTCTACCACCCAGTTCAATGTCATTAATTCCATGGGATCAGCTTTCCAGTTTCGTGCTCAGAGAGACTCGAGGGGTGGCAGGCGTGAAGGATGGAGGAGGTTTTAGGGGGAAAATAATTGGCCTTCAATGTTCACGTCACAGGTAAAGAATAATGATAAAGTTCGACAGTAGGCACAACATCAATTCATTCACCCATCCTGCTGGGCCCTGAGGGGACTGTGACCAGGAGGAAGACAGGACTCTGGGCTCTGGAGCTCCCAGCAAAAGGGGAGTTAGGCGAGAAAGGCTTTGCATCCAGAAAAGGCCCTCCAGGACCCAGGGACCTGAGGAATAATGCCTCCCCCTCCTCGGGGGCGCTGGGGGCCACACACAGGGGTGGTAGCCTCTCCCCAGGGGTCAGCAAAGCTTCAGTTCTCAAGGGAAGCTCCTCCCTTGAGGAGGAGGACAAAAAGAGGTCTTTCCAGCAAATCAAGCAACTGAACAGAAATTAGCTATGGGTACAAGCCTCACTCTCATTTTTTGAAAATTGAGGTTTAATTTATTAATACATAACAGAAAATTAACCATTTAGAAGCGAGCAATTCGGTGGCATTTAGCACATTCAGAATGTTATGCAGCCGCCACCTCTATCTAGTTCTAAAACATTTTCTTCCTCCCAAAAGGAAACCCTGTTCCCATGAAGCAGCTGTTCCCCACCCGCCTCCCAGCCCTTGGCAACCACCAAGCTGCGTCCTGTCCCTATGGATTCGCCTATTCTGGGTGTTTCAAATAAATGGAATCATACGACACCCTCTTCTAAACAGCCTGCAGAGCTACAGGTTGAGAAGGGCCGGATTGGGGTTTTTGTTTTTGAAATATTTTCGCCTTCATTGAGACTATTTCGTGTGTGATCACGAAAGTTACAGATTTCATGGCAGAAAACCTAGAAATAGAGCAAAGCCCAAAGAAGAAATTTTAAATTGCTACAGTTCCTCCCTCAGAATAACTATGCTAATATTTCGGAGGCAAATCTTCTATTCTTCCCCCCATGCAAATGCGGATGGGCAAATATGTTGCTGTGGGCCTTGGCCTGGTTTGTTAACCTCTCAGTGTCTCATTCCCTTGCCTGTACAATGGAGATGTTAATAGTTCCCACTTTATAGGTTTACTGGGAGTATAAAATGAGTAAAAATGGTATGAGCCATTGGGTATGTGCTCAGTCAGTGCAGTACACGTCACCTATTATTATGTTTTTCAACACAACTCAATGACATGAGGTTATTATATCTGTAGAGGAAGACACCGAGGGTCAGAGAGGTCAGGTAATTTGCTAAAAGGCAAAAAGAAGCAAATTCTTTTCTGAGTACCTCTGTATGCTAAGTCATCATCGTTGGTTTGTTTACTAGAGAAGGAAACTGAGGCACTGAGAGGTTAAGTGTGTCCAAGGTCATGCAGCTAGTCAGGGACAGAGCTGGTGGTCACAGCAGGCTTTGTGTGTTCCTCTGTCTTACCCTATTGCCCTCCCATGCAGCAAGGCCCCTTATCTGGGGTTTAGAGTCACATGGCCAGGGCCCCTCACCTGTGTGTGGTTTTGATTCTACCTTCCTGGATTCCCAGAGCTGCTGTGTGCTTCTTCCCTGCCTCCTGGCTCTGCTCACCTCCTGGCTGAAACTGCAGACACTCATGTAGTGATTGCAGGGACAAGCGCTGTGGAAATGGGCTCGCTGGTCCCTGGGCTTCTGCTCTGAAGCTGCACAGGGCCCGCAGGCGACGGCTGCCAAGAGACACCATTGATGCCAGCTCAGCGTCAGACACCGGGCCGGCCCTTTACAGACACCCTCTCATTTAAGCCTCCCAGCTCTGTCCTGGGAGAAGGGCTAAGCCCTCCAAAACACGGGAGAAATGTCTCAGGGCCTGGTCAAGCAAGGAAGACACCGTTCCAGGCAAGGCTTCTCATTCAGAGGTGCCACCCGCTCACGGTGGTCGATACTTAATCCTGTTACCAAAACAATGTGCTATAGAGGTTTCGCTGAGATTCCACAGGAGGGCCGTGAGGCTGCAGCATTTTCCCAGGATGTTAATTAAAAACTCTCTGAGACCAAAACAGCATCATAAATAATTCATCTTGGAGAACCTCAGGGACCCAGGGTTCACGCTGCTGCTCAAATCCCTCCAGGGCATGCTGGTTCCCGCAGTTCTCAGGCTTTCTGGAGAGCATTAGAAGATGAGGTGCTTCCCGGTAGGCAGCTGCTTCCCCGTCCCTGGGAACCCTGGGACTAAAGGCCTACACAGCTGCCTTGGGCCTAGCAGCCCCCTGACCAAGCCCGTCTCGGGGCGCTGCCGGGTCGGCCTGCAGAGGAGGTCGTGCCACTTGACAAGCGGGAGTTGTGTCTGGAAGCGGGATGCCCTCTCCACAATGACATTTCAGAGCATCCTCCAGCTGGGGACTTGGCATGGACTCAGGCAGGCCTTCTGCTTCCTGAGTTCCCAGAGCATCCACAGGGAAACACCCACGAGACCAGTCTCCTGCTGTCACCACCTCTCCTGACAGAGGCCCGGAAGCCCACTGGCATTGCCGGTGGCCACAGGCCCTCTGCCCGCCTCAGCTGAGCCTGTTCAGTTACCATCGCATAGCCCTGGGAGCATAAGTTTGAGAGGTAGTAGACGGAGGTACCAAGAAACACCTCAGTACTGTTCTGCATTCTCCACCATCACCATCTTCACTGTCGCCCGAGGTAAAAATTTATTGATCACTATTCTGTGCGAGGCGCTCCCCTGAGCACTTTATAAACAACGCAGCATCGTATCCTCTCCACACTCCTGAGGTGTGTGCTTTCACGCTCCTGGTCCCACAGAGGCCAGCTGGACTTCACAGAGCTTATATTCCATGCCCAAGGTCACTCATGGTTAGCTAATGTTGGGCCAGGGGCCGAGTTCAGGCAGGCTGACTCCAGAGCCCACAGGCCTGACATAAGGCTGCTGAGATCTATTGGTCACAGGATGGGCTGTCGGATTAATACTTTGTGGTAGGAAGAAGACATATAAGGACTGTGAGGAAGAGACAGAATGTTTAGCTCCAAAGCAAAAGCCACATCAACTAGAAAGAAGAACGCGAAGGAGGAACTGCAGATGACAGCAGAACCCATGGGTAAACTGACACCAGGGCTTAGCTTCCCCATGTGAGCTTCTTACCTGTGCTCAGGTCCAGGGGTGACTTCGGTGCACACACTCTACATGCTCTCCTGGGCCCCCCTCCCTGCCTTTTCCTAGCCCCAAACTAGATATAGAATAGATCCTTGGTGTCCTGAGATTTAACAATCTGTATATTAACTTGTCATTGTGAGTGTGTTTTCAGACAGAGTCTTGCTCTGTTGCCCAGGCTGGAGTGCAGTGGTGTACTCATGGCTCACTACAACCTCAAACTCCTGGGCTCAAGGGATCCTCCTTCCTCAGCCTCCCCAGTAGCTAGGACTACAGGCACGTGCCACCAGATCAACTAATTTTTCTATATTTTGTAGAGACAGGGTCGGGCTGTGTTGCCCAGGCTGGTCTCGCACTCCTGGCCTCAAGCGATCCTCCTCCTCGGCCTCTCAAAGCACTGGGATTACAGGTGTGAGCCACCATGCCCACCCTGATTTGCCATTTTTCTGAGCTAAGAGTTTGAATTATGAACAGTAATGAGAAAAATCAGCCTCCCAATCAAAATAATTTTATGTCACATCACCTAAAAGTTAGACAGTGAACAAATACTTTCCTTTTCAGATGTTTGTCTAAACCTTTCTTTCCCTTGTTTACCATGTGTCTCCCCTTGTTTTCAAAATATATGTCTGAATCTCTTTCAAGATGTATATTTTACCTTGCTTACTATTATTCTGCCTGTTTCCAAAGTTTATACTTTCCGTGGTTGTCCAATGTGCCCCCTAAGCGTATCTACTTGTAAGTGCCAGCACCTGCTTCCTGATGCATCCACAAACACAAACCAACAAGAAGCTTTCTGGAAAGGTATATGTGTTGAGTAGATAGAATCTTGAGCTCTACTCAGGCATAAACCAGAATCTATAAACCTGCCGGGAAGTAGTCCCTTCTGGATAAAGCCTTCACTTCCTGAATGCAGAGTTTTCGTGAGACAGCTAACATGTTATCTCAAAACATTTTGTGTCTGTGATCTTTCCACAACAACTTTGTGGAGCTGCTGTGCAGCAAGAGCCATCGAGCAGTGAGTGAGCCAAGCTGCCTGCCCAGCACCCACGCTGAGGGTGCTCACTCCTCAGCATACCTGTTGTCACTGATACCAAATATGCTTGGTGCATTTTATGAGGGAACTTACACGCTACAGTGGTATTCATGAATTTAGAAATTACAAATGCTGGCTGGGCATGGTGGGTCACGCCTGTAATCCTACCACTTTGGGAGGCCAAGGCAGGAGGATTTCTTGAGCAGCCTGAGCAATGGCGAGACCCCATCTCTACAAAGAATAGAAAAATTAGCCAGGTGTGGTGGTGTGAGCCTGTCTCTACAAAAACTAGAAAAATTAGCCAGGTGTGATGATATGAGCCTGTAGTCCCAGCTACTCGGGAGGCTGAGGCAGGAGGATCGCTTGAGCCCAGGAATTTGAGGTTGCAGTGAGCTATGATGATGCCACTGCATTCTAGCCGAGTTGACAGAGTGAGAACCTATCTCAAAAAAAAAAAAAAAAAAAAAAAAATTATAAATGCCTCGAAACCTATCCCTTGAGATGTCCATCACCCCACTAGTGATGAGATAACTGAGCGCGTATAGAACTATTATGCTGTGCAGGACTGATAAGGAAACACTGTTGGTGTTATGGGTGTGACCTTGACATTGGGGAAGGTTTGGAGCATCCGCTCCAGGTGGATCTGTGGAACATGTGATGCCTCAGGTGGCCTCCGAGAAGACTGAGCCCCTGCCCACCCAATCTCTTTCCTTGGCCTTTCTGAGCTAGCGAGAAACTCACCTGATGTTTTCCATGATCCATAGAGGCTCATGCTATGCCGGTCCAGGGCTCACACTTTGAGTAGCTGCGGCGTAAAGTAATTTTAGTTGCATACTCTATGACTTGCAACCAAAAGCATGCTATGCAATAAGTGCTTTTGGAGGGTACGTGACAATGAGTAATTTTACTTTATATTTACAAAGCTCTGACACAAACATTAGTTCACTCGATGCTTACAACAGGACTAGGAGGTAGCTTATTTTTCAGAAGTGGAAACTAAAGAATTACATTATCAGAACACTTCTGTTTGCCAGTGACAGAAAGCTAACTCCAACGGAGATTAAGCACAAAAGAAGTTGATTTAGGTATCTAGGAAGAATAGGGGCAAGCCTCAGGCCCAGCTGAATCCAGGAACTCAAATTATTTCGCTAGGGCTTTGTTGGTTTTATTCTTCTCTACTGCTGACCAGCTTTCTTCAAATAGCAGAGAACCTAGCAACCCAAGGCTCCTATCTCAACACACTGGATTAGGACTCCAGAGGATAGTGTTTCACTTGCCCTGTGTCCATATATAAAAGTCCTCAAACACTTGCAGAGTTGCATGTGTTTGAATTAGTATATTTTTGTAAGATTTTCCTGTAAATATATTTAAAAATCAGAAAAAATACTTTATCAGAATTCTCGTTGCAGAGTTTGATCCAGAAAATGTGATCCCCCTGGTTGTAGCACTCGCTCTATCTTGCAGCTTGTAAATGTTAATTATTACCTCCTCCACTGGATTAGAGGGACCCTGCAGCAGGAAACAGTTCTCCCATTCGTTCATTTACTCAACAAATATTTGTTGGCCTTGCTGTGGGCCTGGCTCAGGGAAGTCACTGACAGATCTGAGTCTGTTCCAATTAGGAGGTTGAGTCTGGACAGTCAGACTCCCTGTGGGCCAGGCGCCCTGGAAGAGGCAGCCTCAGGGCTGAGAGAAGGACTTCATCACATTCTTCTAAAACAGAAATTTATGAGATCACAATTTTGCCAAATACACACACACACATCAGTTAAAGAGTTTGCATATGACAGAAAACACTAGTATAGGGCTTAAACAGATCACAAGAGGAAAGAAGAAATGTGGAAAGGACGCTGAGAAGGCCACTAACAGTATCTACTGGAATATATATTTGTTATTAATATAAGGTGTTACATTGGACCTAATATTTCTGAAACCTCAATACATAGAAATGGAGACATATTACTATTTTTTTACATACAAGCAGATACATTCTTCTTGCCCTAAGACAGACTTTATCTTTGGGCAAAGGTTGCACATTGATTTTGTGGTGACACTGTAAAAACACTCCTGTAATACAACAAAAAGGCCAGAATCTATTCTGAATTGAACAAATTCTGAATGACGTGTTGCTAACCATGGGCTGCAAAATGATGTAAGTGGATGTGTTCATTGACCACAGAGTTGCATTCTTTGGCAATTAGGTTTGATTCCTCTCTTTGGGTCTAAGACTGGAGATCCCTGGATCTGGCAATGAGAAATGGCAAGAGGTTGTCATCCTGTTTTGGAAACCACATTGGTCAGAGGTAAGTGTGGGGCTAAGGAGAGGCCACCTGAGAGGGACCCCTTACGGTAGGACTTGGCCTCTGGATCTGAGGGGCCATAATATTTTGTATTCTGTTTAAGTGTTCTCTTTTCTATCTTTAATTACCTTCTGAGGATGTTGCCTACAGGGATATTTCATTAATTGTTCCATCCTGGTCTCGGCTGTGATCTGGGGAGTAGGGAGGAAGCAGCTGGGCTTTGGAAAGTGAAGCTGTAAAGTGGTAAGAAGACATCTACAGGGAATGAGCAAGACCTGGAGGGAGGTTTCCATTGAGGTGACAAATAATGTGCAGGACATATTTTGGAACATGCTTGTGTTCCTCTGGGACCCCTGGAGAGAACCCGTTAAAATCCTGTGTTTTTGGCTAATCACATCAATGGTTTGGGGCTTGGACCTACCCTGATTATTTAAGGGAAGAGTTTCTCATGGGCTAGAGAACTTGAGAATAGCCAGGTAAATACTAGAGGTTCACAGAAGTTTGACTTTGGTCTGAGTGTTTTTCCACATATACAATTGGATTTGACCTTGGCCTTTGGGAGCCTCCGTAGCCCAATGCCTGCCTCAATGTCATACTGGCATCTCTGAGCTAATATAAACCTTCTTCTTATCCTTCTACTCCAGGGAAAGGATTTTGTGTGCATGCAATAAAAACTGAGATGCACTGAAAATTCAGGTGTGATCTTACTGCCTTGAAAGCCAGTTACACTGTTTCATTACAACGTTTCTAGATTAAAAATTTAAGAGCAAATTTTTTTGAAAAGATAGTACAAATCATACAAAAATATAGGAAATAAGCAAATCCAAGAAAAGACAACAACCTTAAGAGCACCTTTGAAAATATGTAGGAAGTGTCTTCTTCCTTTTCAATGTGTATGACTTCCATTTCTTTTTCTTGTCATATTTCAAGGCCTTCTAGTATGATATCAAATAGGAGTGGTGAGAGAGGACATCCTTGCCTTATTTCCGATCCTAAAGGATTGGAACTGTTCAGTCTTTCACCATTAGTAGGATGTTAGCTGCAAGCTTTTTGCATATTACTTTTATTATGTTAAGGAAGTTCCCTTATAATCCTAGATATTTGAGAATTTTCATCATGACACAACTATATGGTTTTCTTATTCAGTCTATTATAAATTACATGGATTGATTTATGAATATTGAACTAGCCTCGCATTCCTGATTCCTGCATTCCTACTTGGTCATGATGTGTTATGCTTTTTATATATTGCTGATTCTGATTTTGCCCATATTTTATTAAGAGTTTTTACATCTATATTCACAAGAGATAATTAGTCCATAGTTTTAATTTCTTGTAATGTTTTTATCTGGTCTTGGTAATAGGGTAATGTTGCCCCCTTAAAAGGAGTAGGATAGTGTTTACTCTGCTTCTATTTTCCAAAAGAAACTGGGGAGAACTGGTATTGTTTTTCCATTCAGTGTTCATCAGAATTCACCAGTGAAAGTCTAGTGCTTTATTTTTTTTAACTTTTTTAATTATCAATTCAATTTCTTTGATAAATATGAGGCTCTTGAAGTTATCTGTTTCTCCTGTGTCAGTTTTGACAGTCTCTGTCTTTCAAAGAATTAGTCCATTTAACCTGGGTTATCAAATTTGTGAGGAAGTATCTTCTTCAAGTGCTCAAATCTTTAGTTTGTGAAAGCATCAGCATCACAAACCAAATTATCCAGTCGAGCAGATCAAGAGGCAGAAAGTCTTGACTTTAGTTGCTCACTAACAACAAGAGAAGTTTGAGGGAAGCCTGATAATTTGTTGGCAGTGTCACCACTAGCCATACCTTACCCTTCCTGGTAGAGCTGGCCCTATGGTTCTTCTATCAGTAGTGGAAACTGAACATCTGTTTGATATTAACAAATGTGAAAAATAGTGATTTAGGAGCAACACAGCCCCTGATTATGAAGATATATGATTCCTACACTATAACGTCAAGCTTGAAGGTTGACTACTAAGTTTTTTTAATAATAAAAATTTTAAATTAATGTATTTTTGATAACATATCAGATTTATTTTTGTATTGCATAACTTCAATCTATACTTATAATATTCGGCTTTTGTCTTGGCTTTGACCAAAGACTGATTTTTACCATTTGCCAACTTGGAATTTGGCCAAATGCTTATTTAGTGCATCTCCAGAATGTACGTACATGAACACATGCTCATGCATACATGTACAACTGTACAAACACACACATATATCTCCAAGCTTCACCAGGCTGCATTTACAGTCACACTGACAATAATCTCTGTAGCTTGCAAGTAGTTCTTTGTTTACATACCCGGCCTTTTCCATCCCAAAGTGCATATTAGTTGGGTCAGAATGAATTTACGAACACAAGCTTCCAAAGTATTTTCAGATCCCCAGTGCTCCCTGTGGTCACTAACTTTTGAATCTGACTTGTTTTGTCAAAATCCCACTTCTCTTTTGAATTATCCCACAGGGGTCCCACAGCACTTTTGGTGGCTGTGTAAATTCATCCATTTCTCAGTTCATAGAAAGACAGAGAAATCACAGTTGAAGTTTGCCTGCAATGTTTGGGACTCATTTCACATCTGTATGATTCAGGCCTTAGGTTTCCTGCGTATTCAGGCCATAACTGTCCTGCATATGACTAAACACTAAACAGTGGCTTAAACAAGGTAGATATTTACCTCATTCTTAAATGGAGTCTGGAGGGGAACTGCTCGGGCAGAATGATGACTCCATGGCCATTGTGGCCTATGCTTCTGTTTTTCTGCTTCCTCATCCTATTATATCCTCAAGGTCAGCACCTGATCCAAGAAGGCTATTGAAGCTCCAGTACATGATATCTGCATTGGAGGTCATGGTATGGTCTGAATATCTGTGTCCCCCTCCTCCCAATCCATATGTTGAAATCCTAACCCCGAAGGTGATGGTATTAAGAAGTGAGATCTTTAAAAGGTGATTAGGTCATGAAGGTGGAGCCATCATGAATGGGATTAGTGCCTCTATAAAGAAGACCCGAGGGAGCTTGTTTGTCCCTTCCATCATGTGGGGACACAGCTAGAAGGCATCACTATGAACCAGAATGTGGGTCTTTACCATACACCAAATCTGCCAATGCCTTCCTTGATCCTTGACTTCCCAATCTCCAGAACTGTAAGAAATAAATTTCTATTGTTTATAAGGTACCCAGTTTACAGCATTTTGTTATAGCAGCTCAAATGGACTAAGGCAGGCCAGAAGGAGGAACAATGGAAAAAGCAAAAGCATACATACTCCCTTGCAATGAACCTTCCTGGAAGTTCCACATAAGACTTTTGTTTGTATCGCTGTGATAGAGATTGCTGGTTGTGCACTAACACAGGCTCTCTCTTTCCTGAAAAATAGAACATCTCATCTTTAACTGAGTTCATAACTGTGTGGAATAAAGACAATCTCTCTTATAACCAAGGTATCTAGCCAATAGAAGGGAGACAAAAATGTCATGTCCAACTTCTAGAAAGAGTCTTTAAATAAAGTGGTCACACCCTCCTTCCTGTCTCCTCCTCCTGCTGGCTGCAATGCAGAAATGATTGCCAGAGGTGAGAAGACATTTTGGACCATGAGGTGGAAACCATATATTGAGGATGTGGAGAAAGAAGATAGAAAGAGCCTGGGCCCCTGTCAATCATGGAGTCACTCTACCAGCCCTGGTTTGTACCTACGCAAACTGTTTTGTGAGAGAAACGTAAACTTCTATTTTCATTTAGCCATTGTATTTTGACCATTGTTACAACAGCTGAACTAATAACACAACTAACACACAGATGGTTACCAACTCCTGGACAGTGAGTCTAAGCAGGAAGTATGGGAATTGGAAGTAGGAATCATGTGCTCTTTGGGTCAGTTGGATCAAACCTTTGGGTCAAACTTCCAAGGAGCTTTTGCTAACCTTATGTACCTTTCTACCTTTGATGCTGTCCAGAGATTCTGATACATCCACCACCCTATTAGAAATACAGGAAAAATATTACTGATCATCATGTATGGTAAAAATATGGAGGCAGAAAAGAAGTTTAGATCAGTTAAGCTAGAAGGCTGATAGTCACATGGGCAGAATCAGGAGGTTCGGAGGGGGAGGTGGGTGTGACCTTTGCTGAGACATCCATGTGGTGATGCCACAGCTGATCAGAGCAGCCACCTTGGAAACCTCTGCAGAGAAGTTCTGCTTGAAGACATAAGAGAAAATTGGTGTATCTAGAGAGAATAGACGTAAAAGGGAAGTCTCCATGGATATATCCAGGTTTGAAGGGCAGAGGTGGAGCCAGTGAAGGAGACAAAGAAGCAGCAGCTGGAGATACAGGAGCAAAGCAGATTAGTGCAGGGCAGCTGAGATCCACGGAGGAGTGTGGCTGGAGGGAAAGGGAGAGAGAAATGGAGCAGAAACACTGAGAGCTCAAAGTCAAATGCAACTGACAACAGCAGAGCAGGCCAGTGGGTCTGGAATTTAGAAAGCCTTAGGTGCCCACAGAGGGTGTTGTTCATTGAGGTATTATGTGTGGGACAGATAGCAGTTTCATTAAGTCTAAGTCAAAATGAATAATTTTTAAAAAAGGCAACCATGAAAATATTTTTGATGGATCAGATCATTTGATAGTAAAACAAAGGTTATAACCAGCCCTTGCATTTGAATGATGCTTGATGCTTTCCGAGCAGGACAGACTACATAATTTGTGGGGCCCAAAGCAAAATCAAAATGTGGGTCACTTGTTCAAAAATCATTAAGAATTTCGAGAGAGTGACAGAAGGACATTAAAACAAGTGCAGGGTCCTTCTGAGTGTGGGGCCCTGTGCAACTGCACAGGTTGCACACCCATGAAGCCTACCTGCTTCCAAGCAGTTTTCCTCTCTCTTTAATTTCACAGATGAGTTTTAGAGACGGCTGGATCCACCTCAGTCATTTGGAGTGGATATCGCCTTTGGCAGCTCAGCATCAGAATACCCTTCCTATTGGGGGGACAGAGGGATTTCCTATTGCATAGATCCAGGTGGGAGACAGGGTCTCCTCCATCATGTAAACTTGCTCCCAGCCCTCAGGCCACCAGGGAGCAGGCAGGTGCTCCAGGATCAGCCAGTCAGATGCTCCCTCCCAGGACTTTGAGTCTGGAGGGAGAGATGCAGAGATACAGAATCATAGAGACACTTCCTTTTGGTGGCAGAATTAAGAGGCCAAGGCAGAGGTGAGGGTGGAGTAGGAACAGCAGTGAATATCTGGGAAGACCCAGGCATAGTGTCCCACCCCATCTTTCCCTGGCACCTGCTCTTGCATTCCCTGCTACTCAGCCTTCCTTGACTGTTGCTCATTCTTCAAGTGCAAGTTTTTTGGGGGGTCCCTAAAACCACCTTCAGTGTCAATAATTCACCATAAGGATCAGAGAACTCAGCAAAGCTATCATACCCACAGTTATAATTTATCACAGGGAAAAGACATGGATTAAAATCAGCAAAAGGAAGAGTCACATAGTATAGGGTCCAGGTATGAGCTTCTAGTTGTCCTCTCCCAGTGGAATCATGGGGACAGTGGTTACTTTTCCCAACAATGTGTAGCAACATGAATAGAGTATTGCCAACCAAGTAAAGCTCACCAGAGCTTTGGTATCCAGAGTTTTTATTGGGGGCCAGCCATGCAGACAAAGCTGACTGCCCACATGACTGATATTATAATCCAGTCTCTCTAGAGTTTGAGCTGATACTGTGTGGCCCAGGCCCCCACCATAAATCACAATGTTAGCATAGACTGACATAGCCCAAAGCCCCTAAATAATCGAAGACACTTCAATCAGACAGAATATTCCAAGGGCTTAGTGATTACCTCCCAGGAGTGGGGGCAGAAGCCCCACCTTTCTTTGGACAAATCTAATTCTTCACTGCTCACCAAGCCCCCTTCTCCAGCTTTCCCATCTGATCCTCTGGGTTCTCGAAACCCTTTCTTAGGAAGCCCTTCCAAAGTGTAAGGCTGCCTGGATCCTCTCGATACTTCCTCAAGTGGGCACAACAGATACTGTGATCTTTATTTTCCCAATGAGTCAGCTGAGGCCCAGAGAGATCTAGGAATTTCCCCCAAGTCACACAGGTTGTTCTAATGCTCACGTGTCCTGGGGCCTAACCAATGTCCTTTTGGCTCCACCCAGCTTCCAGGGACATAAGCATTCCAATGGGCCTGCAGTTGCCCAGGAAGAATTAGTTGCTAGAAAGTTCAGAAGATTGAGGTCAGCTGAACTTCATCGCAAATATTTGGGGATCTGAATTTTTTAAAAACCCACATAAGCCTGCTGAAATTAATCCAGCATTGGCCCTCCAACAGTATTCTCGGGAGAATACAGAGGCGATTTTTGTGGATAAATAGGGATTCCACACACACAAAATATAAATAGCCTCCCTTCTCTATGCTGGGGACTTCCTAGGAAACATGGCAAAACCAGAGGGCATTCCCAGATCCATGGAATGGAAAACAAGTATTTATCACTGATAGGTGACATCCCTAAGCAACTGTCCCTCACCCTGACCTAGAAGTAAAAGACCTTTGTGATGGGCAAGGCTTGTCTCCTAGCCAGGGGACAACTCACCCCCAGCCCTACCTCCAGCTGGTCCCATCTGCTGCCGGGAGCCCTTGGAGAGAGATGATCACTAAGGTAACCATGAGGCCTCAAGGGGTGGGCAGACACAGACACACAGCAGCTGCCACTGCTGGGCACGCAGCCTGTGCCCTGCTCCAGAGGGATCCCAGGGGCCTTCTGCCAGCTGAGGCCTCAGACCTGGGGCATGCAGGGCTGCCAGAAAAGAGCTGCTTTGAAAGTGTCTTCTTGGTCTCTGTAGGGTTCCTGTGGTTCATGGATCAAGGAGACATCTCTTCCAACTTGGGAGACTGAGACCACGAGGAGGCACTGACATTTGACAGCAGAGCTGGGGCTTAAACTCAATGGTCCTGACACCAACTTCAGAGCTCCCTCCTCTAGAGGTGACCTCTTGATGCAATGTCCTCTCCAGGGTCCCATAGAAAGGAGCTGAATATTGCTACAGGAGATGATGCAGAAATACCTCACTCATTCATTCAGCAAACACTTACTAAATGTCTAGTGTTTTCATTTGTTACAGGATGCCATAACAAATTACCACAAACTTGGCAGCTTAAAATAACAGACATTTATTCTCATACAGTTCTGGAATCCAGAAGTCCAAAATCAATGTGTTGACAAGGCTGTGCTCCCTCTGAAGGATCTAGGGGAGAATCCTTCCTTGCCTTTTCTGGCTTCTGGTGGCTCCAGGTGTGGGCCCTTGGGCTCCCTATGCAAGAGAAATTAACAAGAGGCTGAACGGGAGTCACAGGCAAGTCTTTACTGGGGCTTGTGCTCGAGCACAAGGGAAAGAGTCCTCAGTTGGCTCCTTGAGGGGAGTTTGGGAAGAGTTTTCAAGAGGCTTACGCGGGAAAAGGGTGACATGTAAGCATGTAGAGGTGGAGATTTCTTTGCGTCTGCACAGTTCTATTGCGTGCTTTTTCGTGCATAGTATGTCTCATTAGCGTGTTAAATCTCCACCCTTGGGGCTTGATTTTTAGCATTAAAATGAGATTATAATGAAGAAAAAGTCAGAGTAAGATCAGTATGGGGGTCTATTCTAGATCAGGATAGGTCTGGTTTCTTTACAGCCAGGTGTCTTATCAGCTTGCATCGGTGTCCGACTTCAGTGGTCCTGAAAAATGTTACTCACAATACAGATGGTTTAGCCCTTTCCTTATATAGGTATGCGCTGAATTCTGGCAATTAGGAAGCTATTTGTTTTAGCCCTCCGTAACTAGTTGAGTTGGGTTATGTTGCCTTCCATGAGTCAGGAGGGAGGGGCCCAAGTCCAGCCCCTGCTCTGTCTCACAGGCACTCCTTGGCTCGTGCCGCGTCACTCCAAACTGCCCCAGCCTTCACACGGCCTTCTCTATGTCTCCTCCCCTTCTCTTCTCTTGTAAGAGCACTTGTCACTGGATTTAGGGCCCATCTTAATCCAGGATGATCCTTAACTATCTCTTCAAAGACCCTTTTCCAAATGAGGTCAGACACACAAGTTTTGATGGCCTTATGTTTGGAGGAGGGGCACCATTCAACCTACCACACAGACCCTGTGCCAGACTCTGCTTTAAACCCTGGATGCAGCAGGAAACACGTAAACAGGGCTTAGCTCTTGTTAACAGAAAAAAATCAAACTCCATAAAATAAGTTAAAGACATTTATTCTCAACCAATATGAGTGACCATGGCCCCAGGGCTACACAATCTCAAGAATTTCTGAGAAAGTGTGCCCAAGGCGGCCGGGTTGCAGTTTGGTTTTATACATTCACAGGGACAGGTATTGAAGGTAAAATCATAAATCAATACCTGGAAGGTATATGTTGATTTGGCCCAAAAAGGTGGGACATCTCAAAGTGAGCTTATAGGTTATAGATAGGTTCAGAGATTTTTTGATTTGTAATTGGTTAAAGAAATAAAGCTTTGCTTAAAGGCTTGGAATCAGCAGAAAGGAATGTTGTAACTTAAGATAAAGAAGTCTGCTAATTGCAGAGCAAGCCACAATAGCCTCAAAGTGATCTGTTAAGCAAATCAATGGCCTGCTGCTGTGACTTAAACTTTGTCTTGCATGGCCTTAAGTCCTGTTTGTAATTTAGTATCTTGTTGCCACAAAGAGGCTGTTTTGTCAGCCTTGTGATCTCTAATTTAACATTAATGCTGGCCAGTGTGTCTAAACCACGAAAGGGAGGGGGTATAATGAGGCTTGTCTGATCTTCCTTTTCTTCATGGCCAGGAACTCAGTTTTAAGGTTTTCCTGGGGTCCCCTTGGCTAAAAGGGGGTTTGTTCAATCAGGAGGAGCCTTAGAATTTTATTTTTAGTTTACGCTCTCATAAAATTTATATTTCAGTGAAGAGACAAACAAACTAATTTAATACATTTCAGGTAGTAATAACTATTCTTAAAGAACAGTTAGGAGGGCCAAAGGGAGACTGTCTGGGGGGGGGGGGTCTTTTTTGGATAAAGTGGTCAGAGACACTCTCTTGGAGAATGAAATGGAATGAGATGTGGTTTTGGTTGACTCATGTCCCAGCACATGTACGAATTTCTGCCTATCCAAGTTCAGGGGCCTGGGAAGCAGCAGTGTAGTGCCCTGCAAAAAACAAAGACTTGGTAGCTCGTCTTTCATGGAGCATGCACTGGCGGGCATGGCATTTCCTGTAGCCCTTGTGGCTGCAATTGTCTGCCAGTAGCATGTACAAAAGGAAATGATGGAGCATTGGGATGGCAGTTTTTGGAACCTGGACTTTCGAGACTGCCATTTCCTGAGGGCTTACTGTAAACGAGGCGGGTTATCCATCAACCGGGATGCTGAATGGGACTTGTCTGTTGAGAATTCCTGAGTCCCTCCAACTGAAGACAAAGGGTTCTCACATGTTCTAACAGCAAGTGTTGGACACATCCCCACAGGACTGCCCAAATCTGCAAAACCCTGTGACCCTGGCTCACCACCCACCTCCAGCCTATGCAAGGGAAGATGAGAAATTCAGAGAATTTCCCTTAAAGCACATGCACAGATGTGGAGCATGTTAGGGTGTTTCCCCTCCTTTTCTTAGGGGAAAGGAAAAGGAAGAGCTCCTCACCCTAAATGAGGGGAAGGGGCAGGAGGAGAAGCCTGGGGGGTGCCTGTGGCCGGTCTGGTGTCTGACTTGGTGCTCAATGGTCCCTGAGCTTCTGGAGAGGCCAGAACACAGCACAGTGAAAATGCTGCCTGACAGCTTGGCCTCCTGAACGTGGGAGGCCGCACGCTAGAGGCACCCCATTTCCTAGAGCCATCCCGGGTGCACGAGGAGGAGCGGTGAGGCAGCAAGGGGAGCACCTGCACTGCCAGGGGCTAACCAGACACAGAGGATGCCAAAGAAGAAGCCAGGCTAGGGCCATCCTAGAAATAACCCTGCCCAAGAGGGCCACCTGCCAGGCAAGAACACCTCCAAGGTGAGTCCCTGGAGTGGCAGAGGAAGAGGTGAGAAGCAGTTTGAGAGGCCAGAGAGAGAGTGTGGCTCCCACCCTGGTGGGTTGCAGGTGGTGGCAGGGGTGGGGTGGGGGCAGTGGGTATCTCTGAAGAACCACAAAAGTACCTCCTGGGAGAGGGAGAGGAGAAAGAGGGCTGTTATGGGTTGAACTGTGTCCCCCCAAAATTGTTGAATTCCTAACCCCCAGTACCTGTGAATGTGGCCTTATTTGGGAAAGGGGGTGGGGCTGATGTCATTAGTTAAGATGAGGATCTAGTGGAAGAGGGTGGGCCCTTAATCCAATATGACTGCGGTTCTTATAAGAACAGGGACACTGGGACACAGACACAGAGAGGATGGCACCATGTGAACACAGAAGCAGAGGTTGGCAACACAATGCCACAAGCCAAGCAAAGCTTGGGGCTATCCGAAGCTAGAAGAGGCGAGACAGGACCCTCCCTGGAGGTTTCAGAGGGAGAACGGCCCTGCCAACACCTTGATTTCGGACCTCCATCTTCCAGAATTGTAAAAGAATAAATTTCTGTTGATATAAGCCACCTAGCTTGAGGTACTTTGTTATGACAGCCCGAGCAAAACAGCGTAAGGGCCAACCTTTGGACATTGGCCACATAGCAGGAACCCATGGAAAGATAGACCAACAAGAGTCAGACAAGACCACCTTGTCTTCACACCTCCCCTCCCTGCTTTCCCTTCCTCCACCTCCAGCAGAGCCAGACACAGGCTTACAGGGGAGGGGAAAGAGAAGAGCTGAAAGACACATCACGTCCCATTCCTGGGCTGTCCTGCCTGGGTTGGGGGAAGAGCCACTGCTTTGAATGGGGTGTGAGGTGAAAAAAAAGAAAGATCTGAGTGGCTTAGATTGGACTCAAATCTTTTTACCGCCTGACAATGACGAGAACATGCTATAGCAGCCACCTATAGTGTGGAAAGTTGCCCCAAAGGGCCAAAAATGAGAAAGAATCCACAAGAAACATACAGGTAGAAACATCTGATGGGCCCTGACCCAAAACTTTCCCCTAGACCTCAAGGAGAGCCAGTGCACCACTCTGAACATGCGGAGGCAAAGGAAGTTTCCTCAGGTTCCCTGCTGTCCCTTGCTCAGTTCAGCTTCACTGAAGTCTTAGATTCCTGTTCTCCAGGGACTGAAACCTAACCCGGAGCCCAGGTCACTACAGGGAAGTGACCTAGACCTCAAGGAATTTCGGAACACTTGCTCAGGCAACAGCTTTCCCTGGAAGCTGATCAAGGTCACGTAATGGCCAATATTCTGTGGTTGGGGCAGTATTTTCAGACAGAGGGACTGTTTTCAGAACCTTTGGGACTGTAGATTATGACACAAATGCCAGTGTAAATAGAGTGGAACTTCCTGGTTGAGGGCTGGGGTGCTCAAGGCGGACAGTGTGCGTCTTTGTCCATGGCCAGCTGTGCAGTCTGGGGTAGGCTACGCTCCCATCAGAGTTAATTGCAGGAAACAGAGCCCTCTAGTGGTTTTTAGGCAAAGAGAGAATTAACACAGAGAATCAGGTGCTTGCAAAAATTATCTATCTGAAGACTGTTTCAGGGTTGGGGGGAGGTTGTAGACTTGGTCTCTAGGAGTGTTTAAGGGGCATCACACATCAGGTATGGTGAGACACAAAAGTGACTGTCACAAAGGAGAAAGTTTGTTACTCACAGGTCCCTAGAGCAGGAGGCAGGACATGCAGGGCCACACATGGAAGAGCCTGGGTCAGTTAGGATGCAGAGGGAGTATTGCATGAATTAAACAAGCATCAGAAGAGAAATTGTCTCGAAGCTTGCCTTTCTTTGCTGTCATGACATAAAGCTGAACCATTTCTACATCATTTTGTTATGTGTGATGAAAATAGATTCTTTTTGACAATTGTAAGCATTCAGCACAATGATCAGATAAAGATGAAGTGCCAAAACACACTCCAAAACCAAATATTCATCAAAAAAAGCTAATGGTGTCTATTTGGTGGTCCGGCACTGGTATTATCCACTACAGCTTCATGAAACCTGGTCAATCCATTACAGCGAATATCTACTGCAAACAATTGGACAAAATGTTGAGGATGCTTGCGATGAAGCAGCTGAGATTGGTCAATAGAGATAGGCCAATCCTCTTGCAAGACCACATGTCACAAAAAACAACGCTGCTCTAACTACAGAAGCTGAACTTGGAAACTCTCTGTCATCCACCGTATTCACCAGACCTTGCACCAATTGCCTATCATTTCTTCCAGGCTTTGGACCACTTCTTGCAAGGAAAAATGTTCAATTCTCAACAAGCTGTGGAAAATGCCTATTGTGATTTCATCGCCACTTGCTCACTCTCCATGCTTCTTCCCTGCTGGCTCTTATAGAGCAAGAGCAAGATACATTCTCCACAGAATGGCGAACGGGCCTCTTGTTGTAACAAAAAAGGTCTTGATTATGGTCTGGATCTGGTTTTATAGTGTCTGGATTGGGCTTCCTTGTGTTTCAGACATCATCATCTAACCATGGTGGACAGTTGGGAGTTACATGACCCGAGTCTTACTGCGCATGCAGATCTGGATGGGCGCCAACAGTAGGATGCGTCAACATGACCCTTGGTTCATCTTGGAAACACCTGAGTCTGGTCTCCCCTAAGAGAAGCACATTCCATCTGTAATGTGCCTTGGACCTTGATCCTTGAGCAACAAAAGCCCTGGAATTGTGGAGATTTTTACTAAAGAGCTTTGACTCTGCCTGAGCCTGGTTTGTGCTGCCAGTTACAACACTGGGTGGCCACAGCTCCCTCCTAATCCTTGTTTACTCTGGGCACCAGCCCCACCTGGGATCATTTTTTCTGACCCTGAATGGGATGGGGTTGCCACAAAGGAATGGTCTCCATATGCTGTGTGACCTTAGGGAGTCCACTTGACCTTCCTGGAGCTCAGCTTCCTCAGTTATAAACCTGAGACAGGACTGTCCTTGCTGTGAGGATTAAGACAGTATGTGGCAAGGACCCAGCCTTCAGTGGAAATGGGTTCCTTTGTCTGCACACTCTGGTCCCTGTGCTGAACCAGCTGACGCTGTCTGGAGGGGCCCATAGGAGGACGGTTCTGTGATGCTCCGCTGCTCTGCTGGCCCTGCCTGCTCTGTGGACAGGACCAAGGTCCAGCTGGCAAACAGTCCTCAGCATTGCAGAAAGGCTGCTGGGGGAGCAAACAGGATAATGGTTCAAGAAGGTCTGAAGCTAGCCTGCTTGGGTTTGAATCCTGCCTCCGTACTACTTTGAACTTGCAGCTTCTCTGTAAATCACAGTCTTTTCTAGAAAAGCAGGGTAAATTATGACAGTACCTAGCTCAAAAATGATTAGTGCAGAATGAGAGACCTAATGCACCTGTGGTACTTTGGCAGCGTCAGGACACGGACAGCAGCACCCTATAAGCACAAACTTATGTTATCTGTCATAAACTGTGGGACTGCCCTGAACGTCCGGTGAAATCAGGGACATGTAGGCTCTTGGCGAGTTGTAAATAGCTATTTAAAAACAGAAGCTTGATGTTATCTGATTGTAACAGTAGAGGGGGAAAATGGACCACTTTAGCATGAAGCCCAGGGGTTGGGAAGCTGCCTTTGTGAGTCTAGCCCGAGTTCGTGAATACATAGAACATTCTACTTCCCAGTTAGGATACCACTTCTGCCATGAGGTAAGGCGTCAGCTTTTCAAATGGGGTCAGCAGCTTGCTGGGGGGGTTACCTTGTGGCCTAATTAAACAGTTGAAAGTAAAAGGACTTTTGTCAAGGGGAGGAAAAGACGGCAGCAATATCAGTCATCTATGTTAAAAGGACAGCACTAATTATCACCATTGTAATTAGGAGACCACAGCAGTTTGATTGACAATGGTGGGAGGGTGCTCACCTCAGGGGCTGTGCTGGGATGAATGCAGAGCTGTGGGGCAGAGACCTGCACTTGAGTGAGTCTTGTCTTTGTCACTATCCAGATCTGTGACCTCACCTCGGCAGGGGCAGGCTATCTAACTCTTCTAGGTCTTGTTTTCTTGTTCCGAAAGATGTGGATAATTAAAGCTATTTCATCTAGTAAATAAAATAATTGATGAAAATACAAAACAGAAAGTATTAGGCCCTACAAACATGCAAGGATATATAGTCATATCTTGATCATTTCCCTCAGCTCCCAGTCCAGGGGAGCCCTACCTTACCAGAGAACGGAGATTTTGTTTCCTTGTTTATTAATTATTCATCCACCACCATTTTCCAACAAGGATTCACGGTCTCATACAGAAATGTAGGTAACTATTTTTTAAATCAGATATGAGAAATAGCTGTGTGAAATTTATTGGAATCGATTTATCGGAATCCAGTAAGTACCACAAGGACTTTCAGAAGGCTATTTCTTATATGTAACGCAGAGCAGTAAAAGTGTTCCTCTGCGATTCTTCTTCCCACCTGGTTTGTTGAATGAATGACTGAGGGAATGGAAGATGATGAGTTGGGGTTCCCTTTGGTAAGACTCCTTCCTCATACCTTGAAGAGCATGCATTTTTCCAGCGCCCATGATAACCCGTTAGACAATCCCTCCCTTACAAACACAATCCAGTCCCAAAAGTGTTATGGTCGTGGGCCTTCCCCATCCAGCACCACCAACCATCACCTTCAGCTAGTGCCAGGACTTCCATTAAAATAAGCATCAGCCACTATAGGATGGCTATAGTTAACAATAGTATATAGGTACTTTTTTTCTTTTTTTGAGACAGGGTCTTGCTCTGTCACCCAGGCTAGAGTACAGTGACATGACTATAGCTCACTGTAAACTTGAACTCCTGAGCTCCGACGATCCTCTTATCTCAGCCTCCTGAGTAGCTGGGACTACAGGAATGTCCTACCACGCCTGGCTAATTTTTGTATTTTTTTTTTTTGTAGAGATGGGGGTCTCATTCTTGCTGAGGCTGGTCTCAAACCCCTGAGCTCAAGGAATTCTCTCACCTCAGCCTCCCAGAGTGCTAGGATTATAGGCGTGAGCCACCATGCAAGGCCCAAATGCTTTCTTTCCTCCAAAGCTTAGCATAGCCTCTCTCCCCTGAGTCACGTTAGCACTTATTCTCCATATATTCAATGGTTTTTATTGTGTCTGTCCTGAATTACAGTTATGGTGACGTGCTTGATTTGCCTTTGTGTCCCTCCATCAGTACTTAGCACTGTGTTTTGAATATTGCAGGTAAATGTTTGTTGGGCAAATTGACAAAGTGGCCAAAACATGAAACCAGTTACCCCTTGGACTGAAGAAGAGGGGAGTAAGGAAGTATCATTTGCTGAGATACTTAACATACATTATCTCGCTTATACATGCAGCAATCCTGGGAGGTTGATACTATTATTTCCATTTTACTCATAGGAGAGAGAGCATCAGAGAGGTGACGTGTTGGGACAGAGGTGGCCCCTTAGTTCAGACTCAGATCTTTCTGATTCCAAGTCCATGCTTATCCACTGTTTATCCTTTCCAGAAAAGAGGGTGTTGAGAAAAGGAGACAGTTTCCCAACATCTGGGTTGTTCCTTAGCAAATAGATTTCCAAGATTTCTGAAATTTTCCAATGGAAAGTAGAATAGAGGACAACTCTGCCTTGGCCCACACAGTCAGCCACCTACAGGAAGAGGGATTGTGGTTCACAGAACACTAGGGATTGGAAGGTGTCCAAGAGGTCACCTAACCTTTCTGTCCAAAGAAGGTACAATTTAATTCCTTCTGAGTCTGCCAACTTTCCACCTTACTCCATCTTTTCTAAAACATCTGCCTGTGAAAAGTCTTGGTCCTTTGGGCTCACTGGCCTGACTTCTAAAAACAGGGGATTTCCGTAGATGCCTCTGAAGTTTCAAGTTAAAGATCGGCTCAACTAACCAGAGAGATTATTGAAATCCGGGGGGAGGGAAAAAAAGAACAAGCAAAATGTACATTACCATAGAATGAAGGATGGAAAATCCTTAAGAAAATTAACTGGTTAATGCATCCAAGCATCGATTCATACTTTGTAAACAGAGAAAGCAGAGGCCTAAAACAGGTAGGGGCTCCCTCCACTACTTCACAGTGGAGCTTCACCAGGATCCAGTTTTTCCGAGTCCTAATCCAGCGACCTTGAATGCTATTTATTTCTCCATCCACAGCAATCTTCACTCATAGACACGCCACACGAGAGATGCTTCTTGAATCCCCTTCTTGGCTTCTTACCAAAGGCCTTGTGAGTATTTAACATGTTAACATTTCCTCTCTTCGTTCCTTCTTCGTAGGTGGCACACCCGAGAGTGTAAATTGATTTTTGAGTCCCACAGAGGGCCTGGCCTCATCTGGGTGGGGCAAGGAATGTCCACCTTTTTATGGACTCATTTGGATCCCCTAAAAGATTGATTGAACTGTAATGCACTAATTTTTTTAAATCATCAATGCCAAAAACATTTAAAGATATAAACATGTCACTAAAAAAGAACTGAAAAATATCTGATAAATATATTAAAAATATTTAATCATACTCTTAAAACTAAGTACCTTTCTTAAACACCTATAGGGTCAGCAAGGATTAGGAGGACACTCATTCAACATGGGGCTGGTGAGAGCATGGGGCTCTGGGCATGCGTATACGGTGTGCCTCTGGAAGGCAATTTGGCAACACACATAGAAAGTCATTTGGAGGCTGGGTGCGGTGGCTTACCCCTGTAATCCTAGTACTTTGGGAGGCCAAGGCTGGAGGATCTCTTGAGGCCAGGAGCTATCAGCCTGAACAAGAGTGAGACCCTGTCTCTACCAAAAAAATAAATAAAAAAATTAGCTGGGTGTGGTGTCTCGCACTTATAGTCCCAGTTACTCAGGAGGCTAAGGCAAGAGGATTACATGAGCCCAGAAGTTTGA
>NW_012137191.1:14018292-14039116 GCF_000956105.1 Propithecus coquereli
ATTAAAAATATTTAATCATACTCTTAAAACTAAGTACCTTTCTTAAATACCTATAGGGTTAGCAAGGATTAGGAGGACACTCATTCAACATGGGGCTGGTGAGAGCATGGGGCTCTGGGCATGCGTATACGGTGTGCCCCTGGAAGGCAATTTGGCAACACACATAGAAAGTCATTTGGAGGCTGGGTGCGGTGGCTTACCCCTGTAATCCTAGTACTTTGGGAGGCCGAGGCTGGAGGATCTCTTGAGGCCAGGAGTTACTAGCCTGAACAAGAGTGAGACCCTGTCTCTACCAAAAAAAAAATAAAAAAATTAGCTGGGTGTGGTGTCTCGCACTTATAGTCCCAGTTACTCAGGAGGCTAAGGCAAGAGGATTACATGAGCCCAGAAGTTTGAAATTATCGTCAGCTATGATGACACCACTGCACTCTCTCCAGCTGAGGCAAGAGAGTGAGACCCTGTCTCAAAAAAAAAAAAGAAAAAAAAAGAAAGTCATTTGGAACCTTTTTCCAAGTAATTCCAACTCTGGGAATGCATCCTGAGGAAATAATCAGATGTTGTCCCGATCATCCCCTCCTCAGCATGGGGACAGCAGTGCTGGGCATGTTCTGCACAAGCTGGAAGCCCTTGCTTAGCAAGTCCATGCCAACCTACGGTGGAGAGCCCTCCTTCCCATCCGGGCACTGCTCCCAAACTCCCAGAAAACCAGGGCCTTGGCTTCCTGGTTGGTACATGAACATCACCATCTCCCTTTGGCCCGCCTTGCAGGGTTGCATCAGAAGTCAGAAAGAGACTATTTTGAAAAGTGCCAGGCATCACACAAATCCATGTGGTGATGTCTCATGCCGTCACGATTCCTTGGGGAGAAAAAAGGTGATTCACAATATAAGCAGGATAACCAGAACAATCCATTCATAATCCAAACACTAAAAATAACACTCAGCAAAGCCAATCTATGGAGAATTAGAATCATATGAGAGTCTGGAAAATGTGAACTGAAAGGAGGGCAGACGGAACGGAAAAATCTGTTAACTGTACACGCCTTTGTTAGAAAATGATTTGATTTATGAAAAGAAAAATCTTGTGTTTGTTGGTAGGAACTCTTGTGGAAGGCTGTCCTGCATGCTACAGACCTCACGTTGGTTAAGGACCAGCGCTTTGTGATCGGATGGGCCAGGGCTGAAATCTTGGCCCTGGGGCTTCCTCGCTGGGTGACTGTTGAGAAAGGAGTCTCCTGAGCCTTGGTTCACAGCTGTCAAACAGGGACTTTGCAGGAACATTGTGCAGATTAAAAAAGGTAATAAATTAAAAGAGCCTCGTGTGATGGTTTGCGGTAGATATTTAATGAGTACTGGTTTCAAAGTTATTAATACTACAGCACTTATTTCAAGCCAAAGTTTATTTGATAACTTATGAGGGGTATAGGACAAAAGACGCTTGCCCTGGAAGAAGGGTCAGATGCCTTGTTAGAGCCCCTTCAATGCTTTCTATCATCCTAGGACCTAGGTCATATTTGAGGGAGAAATGAACAGTACATTTATATCCATTATATTTGCAAGGGAAGGTCTTATTTTTTCCTGTTGTGTTTTTCAATTAAAGATGAGTAGAATCTGGACTTTTTAAAAATTTCATCTGACCAACAGCTTCTTCCTGTTTCCAGTCCTCAGCCCGGCCCCTCGATGGGAGAGCTAACCTGCTTTCTGCTGTGAGCACGGGGCTTGCAGACACCTCCCTTTGCTTGTACTCATGGAAGCATTGGGGCCAGCCTAACTTGGGGATCTGAAGAGGAACAGATCTGGAATCTGTTCATCACCGTGATCATTCAACGAGAAGCAAAGTGAGACAAGAATCGACTTTGCCTGCTAGGTGTCAGCATTGAAGAAACAAATGGGCAAAGGCTAGGTTCAGAATCCTGTCTGGTATATATCCTCAAACAGAAGTGGCTACTGCTTTCCCTGCTGAGGTGGAGACGGAGCCGGGCCAGGCTGGGGGCACCTGGCACCTGGCACCTGCCTGAGTCCAGTTTACATCACGAAAGCAGCCCCTGGCCAGCCCCGAGTGCATGCGCGGCTCATTCTTCACACAGTGGAAGTAGCAGTGTCCTAACTCCTACCCGGTCCTTGCACCAGTAATATCCTAACTCATGGCCTGGGGGCCTGGGTGACCTGGACTTCCGCCGCCCATCCCTTGCTCCATTTCAGGCTGCCCCCATCCCACCCCCATGTCTCCACCCCCATCCACTGAACGTCTTTCTGCTCGTGGAATACACACACCCTGCTCTCTCTCACCTCAGCAGCTTTGAACTGGCAAGTCTGTGCCGGAATGAGATTCCTTCTCTTAGTTCAGGTCTCAGCTCATGTCGTCCTTTAGACTTTCCGTAACCATCCAGTTTCAAGAAAGTATCATGTCCCTATCACATTATCTTGTTACCTCTATAGCACAGATCACCCTTTGAAATACTCAACTATTCACATGTTTGTTATTTGTTTTCTCCACTGAAATAGAAGCTTCCAAAGAGAGAGGTCCTGCCTGGCTTCCTGGCTATAGTGGCAGCTCCTAGAACAGTGGAGATGCTCAAGGAAGACAAGAATGAGTCTCCCATGAAGTGCTTCGGTGCAGAATTGCACCACTTAATGGATCTTGTGTCCTTTTTCCCTTCCTCAACTCTGGTGATAAAAGTGTTGGAGTGTCATGACGTAGCTTGAATGAGGGCCCTGTGATTTCTGTAGGACTCACCTGAAAGGCTCTATTGCCAGGAGCGGGGATGGAGCCCTGAGGGTGCAGCAGGAGGAGCACTATGGTTGGAGGAAGACCTATTATGGAAGCCCCTGGTCCTGAGCCTGCTCTGCCTCTGTCTAGCTGCCTGGTCTTGAGTGAGTGACAGAAATGATATGTAGGTTTTAAATAGAATGTAGGCCTGTGCCAGAGAACTTCTGGCCCCCCAATTCTGTTTCGGTCTCTCCAGTGTTTACTTTGGGAAAAGTAGACAGGGTTGAGTGTCTGGACCTGCCATTCTGAGCTCTAGATCCTGGAGAGTGATGACTTGCTGGGGTTCTCGCACTTCAGTGGGCATCAGAGTCTCCTGATAAACAGACAGTTGGGCTCCACCCCCAGAGTTTCTGGTTCTGCAGATCTGGGCAGGGACTAAGAATCAAAAGTTCTAACCTGTTCCCAGGTGATGTGATGCCACTGGCTCAGGGACTATGCCCTGGGACCATGCCCAGGGACCGAGGGGTGACGACGACTGCTGGGCTATGAGGCGTCAGGCAGTGGCGGTCAGCACCACTTAGGCTATGCAGCGCTCCATCCATCACAAACCGGGCTTCAGATGCATTATCTTATTTGCTCCTCGCAACCCTGAGAAGTGGACATTATCAGCTGTGATCTGCAGATGAGGAGACTGATGTTTGCAGTGTTGCACAGACAAGTGTCTGACTGCAACATCACAAAACCGGCTGGCCCTCCCTGAACGTCCAAGAGGTCACCACAACCTGTGTCCCTGAAGTTCCCCTTGCTATGGTGTGAATGGCCTTGGGCACCTCCTTGAGGGGTCTCCTTACCTAGCTTCTCCCTCTTCCCCCAAATAGCAGATAGCACAGAGCTTGAGAGTGCAGGTTTTCCAGGTGAGAAAAGGAGTTCGACTTTCTGCTCTGCTACTTGCTACCTATGTGGTTTCAAACAAGTTACTTAACCTTTCTAAGCCACAGTTTTTTTACTTATAAAATGGGATAATGGATGTGTCTTCTTTAGAGAGATATAAAGATTAAATGAGAAGAATGCAGAAAATGAGCTTAGCATTGCTTTCACACTAAAACAACAAAAGCAATTCAGTAAGAAGTGAGGGCACCAGCCTAGCCTGACTTTTCTAAAACATTGATCTGATCATAGCACCTCATAGTTTACAGAGTAGTTTTTTTCATTTATTTTCTCATTTGATAGTTACAACAACCCAACTTAAAATTTCACTTAGGGTCAGATGTGGTGGCTTAAATCTGTGATCCTAGCACTTTGGGAGGCCGAGGCTGAGGTGGCAGGATCGCTTGAGGCTAGGAGTTTGAGACCAGCCTGAGCAACATAGTGAGACCCCATCTTTACAAAAAATAATAAAATTAGCTGTGCGTGGTGGCCTGCATCTGTAGTCCCAGCTACTCGGGAGGCTGAGAAAGGAGGATCGCTTGAGCCCAGGCGTTAGAGGTTGCAGTGAGCTATGATGACACCAGTGCACTGCAGCCTGAGAAACAGCAAGACAGGCTCAAAATAAACAAATAAATTAATCAATCAATAAAGTCCCACTTAAGCCTCCCCTCCCCCTTGCCTACAGGATCAAGTCCAAGATTCGCAGCGAGGCATCAAAAGCTCTCCGAGATCATAGCCCCGCCTCCATCTCCGATTTCCCTCTGACTGCAGCTTTCCTCCTGGTGTTCTCAGCATGACTGTTGGCGCTTCACAGGCCCTGATACTTGTCCAGGCAGGGGACGGGATCCTATGCTGATGCCATGCTGTGCTTTCCTCCTTCCTTGCCCTTCCTTTCCCTTCTTACCCACCTAATTCCTACTCTTTTTTCAAGGCAGCCCAAGTGTACATCCTCTGCAATGGCTCCTATGTTTCATTCATCCAATAACTATTTACGGGCCACCTCTTTGTGCCAGGAACTGCACAAGGTGCCAGGGCTACAGTGGTGAACACGGTAGAACCTGTCCGAAGCAGATGTTCTGCTGCAGCCAGAGCCTCGGGTTATGGCAGCACTTACCACTCAGGGCTGTAACGGCCGGGTCAGTTCAACCTTCAGTCCCCTGCTACACTACTGACAAGCTCTGTTAGCAGAGAGCATAGCTTATTCATTTCTGCGCTTTGCCCAGTGACTGCAATTATTTGTTAAATCAAGTCCAACAACTTATGTATTTCATTTGTTATGTATTTCACTTATCTAGTTAAACCTGATATTATAGTTACTTCTTTAAAAATTTTTTTTCTTCCTTTTAAAAAATTTAAAAAATGTATATAAAGTATTTTCTTACTTAAATTTTTATTGTTCTTTTTCATTACTACTATTGCAGCTAATACAGCTATTTCTGACTTCCCTGGTGTTACATTCTTATGTAGATATATCTAAAATGAAATGAGAATGTGCTTATTGAGAATAACTGCAGATTCAAAATTACCCACTTTGCAGGCTATTCACCCTGCAAGAGCTCATTCACTGTAGTTCCTGAGTAATTCCCTTAAAAAGATGCCAAATGCGCTCTCAAGACCCCTCTTGGTTTCCTCATGCGCCAGAGTGTTTTGCATGCTAAAAGCAAAACATTGTACTGATACCTACCTTCTTTCTCATTACTTCAAATATCCAACAACCTCAAGTACAATTTTACACTACTGTATAACTACCTTTCACCAACTTGCCAAAATGTTTACTCTCTTAACAAAATTTAGAACAGCAATTCCTTGCTTGCTCAGCACGGCTGTTTTCTGTTCCTTATAAAAAAACTCTTAAGATCATCATAACTCCCTTAGAATGCCAGTTTCTTAACAATTTCCCCCTCAATTGTACATATTCCTCCTTAATCATTTTAAACTAACAGTCTAAACTATCCTAGAAGTCTCAGGCACTTGCTGACCACCACCTGTCACATTGGACTGTAACAGGGTTATCTTCAACGATCACTCGCGTGGCACCACTGACCTCAGATGTATTTTTATTGCTCTCTTGATCTATTAAGTCTGTTTCCACTTCTCCTTGCTCCTAGGCTGTGCTTATAATTTGCTGTTTTACTGCACACAGACTTTCCTGAGAAATAAGGGGCAAGAAGTATCTGTTTGATAGACTATATGGACAAATGGAATTTTTCCACTTACGAGCAAGTTTAACATTCAGTTCAAGATGGCCAAGGGTACTGGGAGTCTGACCTCTGAAAGAGTGAAGCAGAGTAATCTTTATCTTTTTCTCTACAAACAATAAATAATAAATGAGTATCCAAAGAGTATTTTCAGAAGTATGTGTTTTAGAGAGGAGTTAGATCTACCACCTCACTCACTCCTTTTGTGTAAACCTCTCTAAATAGTTCCTTTCAGATTTCCTGGTGTATTAGTGTGGGCTTAACTGCATGAACACAGACCCTCCAGATTCAGTGGCTTAGAAACAAAGCCATTTTATAAGTTTATTTCCCTCTTGTGTATAGTAGAGCTGAGTCTTCCAAGCGGACTGGCAACTCTGTTCTGCAGAGGCATTCAGGGATCCAGGTTCCTTCTCTGTGGTGGCTCTGCCACCCTCTGGACATTGTACATTTATTTGTATATTTGGGGCAAGGTCACGACCCTCTCTGGGTTCCAGCTGGTGGGAAGGGGACAGGTGAAGAGGACCCCCCCCACTGCCTTAAGGGTTCTGACGCGATAATGGCACACACCCCTTCAACTTACATCCCTTGGGGATAATTACCCCTTGGCCACATTTAACAGCAAGAGGCGCTGGGAAACGCCGTCCCCAACAGGCAGCTACGTGCCCAGCTACAGCTCTCCATTTAGGGAACAGAAGAACAGATTCTGGAGGACAAGAAGCAGTCTTTAGTAAAAAAATACTTTCTTATTTCTATTTCGTAGAAGCACTGTAAAACTGCTATACAATCATCTTCTTTTAAGAAAATCCATTAGGAAAAAACTCAGATTTACATAAAAATACTAAAGAATTATGTTTTAGAACTGAAATAAGCCTGAGAAATCATTTGGACGCTGGACACCTGTGACCAGCAGATGTTATTTCATTGACTTGTCACTATCAGCCTTCCACAGAAGAGCAGGGACTTTACCTTGTTCACGGCCAATCCCACCATTTACAATAGTCCCTGACACACACGATTAACAAATCCTGTTGAAAAAACAGGTGCAATTGAAACATATCAAAATGTAGTGATTGTAAATTATTTTGTGAATTTATCTCTTCTGGTGAGTTAGCAGGAGTGGTAGGATATATTTTAACAATCTAATTATAGCAAGTTTCTTTCATGTTTATGTATAATAGAGTTTAAATGCAGTCCACAATGAAGTCTGGACAAGCTCATGAATGATGCTGGGTTTTTATACTTCTATTCCAAAGGAAAAGCTAATAAGGGTCTGACTTATGTTGTGTCCTAATTGGATTTTTTAAAAACCAAAGCACTATCTTAAACTTAACTCCCGGATGTGAAAAGTATATTATGTGACATTCAAAACACCTGTAAAATGCAAATACCTTCATTTGCTAAGAGATATTAAATGGTCTATGATCAAGACCTAGTCAATTTTTTTCAAAGACAAACATTTTGCCACCATTAAGACCAAAAGAATAATTCAAATTAAGATAGTTCTATCACTTGTAAATTAGAAATAAAATCTCATTATAGAGTGGGAAGTCTACTCCACTAAATACAATAGTAAACATTATTAAAATAAATTCAGTGACCTTTTTAAAAAAGATTACAAAATTGAATTTATTGAGTTCCACACAAGATGCACTTATAAAATTAGTATTGAATGCCATTATAACAGGAGAAATGAACTTCGTCCCAAACTCCCAACAGCATCTGCAAAGGAAATGAAAATCTCCCCCCAAATGACAGCACAATAACAGAATAATTCAAGCAGAATCGAAAGAGATATACCCAAACCATGTTCTTGCTCTGATCAAGGGCTATGTTTGGCAAAACTTTCCCCCAACTATTGCCATTCACTGTTGGCACTGTTCCTTTTGTTGGCAAAAAGGAGATGGAAAAAAGAATAATCATTCTAAAATGGGGCTCCATTGAAACACACACAAAGCAATTAAAAGTCTCCTCATTTGTAACTTAAAATACTTTCTGGTTTCACAAAGGCATGTCTGTACAATTTCCTCAACATCAATCTTCAGATTTCTTTAGTTAATGCAAAACATTAAAATTCACTTTTGTATTTCAAATGAACAGCCAAAGCATTAAAGCTTGCTTTATATTTCACCCAGAAAACAGACAAATCACCTAGAATTTGCCTACTGCATATATATATATATGCCTGAAACATGGGCATGAGAGTTGAACTTTAAAATCAAACATCAAAAGAAATAACAGTTAACAGTACCATCTTCTGGAAGTTCTGAAATCAGAAGTTGTAAAATTTTTATAGAAATGCAGAAAGGATTCTCAAGATACAATGGGTGGAAAATAACTTGTCCTAGGATGTAGGCCACAAACTAGTAATTAAGCAGAAATGGAATCTGGCTCTCAAACAAAACCAAAAAGCACCATTTCGTTGCTGTTCCCAACAGCCATACACAAATGCCTCCCCACACCTAGACAGCTACCCACATGCCCAAAACACTCCATTTACTTTCACACAAGGTCCTCTCCCAACCGGGCCTGCCCCGCCCCCAGCACAGGCCCACCCAGATAGTCACATCCCCACAGATACCCTCCCATAGAATGCACACCCCACCCCAGCACAGGCGCACTGACAACCCAAACAGACCTAATGCATCTTCTAAGCCCAAGCAAGATGATGTTGCCCAATCCACTTAGAATATTTACTTCGAAAAATTCAGTTAAAGTTGATAGTTTTGAACCTTGTACAATCACAACTTTTCAGCCTACTCAACACCAAATCCCTTTAGCTGTAATAATTTATGAAGCAATTAGTTTTAAAGCAAAACCAGTTAAGTATACCTTAAAGTTAACACTGCTCTGCTTTTTCGGTATAAAAAGTGCCTTTTTGTAAGGAAATTTCTATTTTATCCTCTGCAATTAAACGACATACAGCTCACATTTTGCTTTAAAGAATAAATTGAGAAATTATGAAACATTTTTCCAGTGATGCTTAACCTTCATTAATTTTTTTTTAAATAAATGAACTGGTTTAATGTTTATTTTTTTCCTATAAAATGCTACTATTCATCGTGTCTTATTTAAGGTAGCCTTTAATTCTGATTAATTCAGATACATCTTCAAGGATTATTCTGGTGGTAAGAACATTTATCTTGACTTATGTTTAATAATTTTTTTAATGCTTTGGCAGATGAAGTAAAGTTTGAAAACTGTTTGTGAAAATAGTATGAGACTGGAAAGGTAATGTCATGGTAAAAGCTTCACAGTTTTCCAGGTACATCCTTATACTGAAGAGGCCTTGAGGCAAATTCGACATTCTGGAAGCCCAGCTTGACAAAGCAAAACAGATTCTGATGTTGCCTTGGTCGGGTCCCGGAAGTGACGCCGCTGCCTGGCCAAGCAGGAGGAAGGTTTTGTAATCCATCAAGTTTCCCAGAGAGTCAAGGCCGGAGGCCGCTGTGATTCCGTGATCTGACCTTCAGCCAGACCACATTACTGGAAGAAAGATACTAAGATTTGCTTGCCGATAATAATTTAAGTTTTTAAATAAATATTTAAGTGCCACGTTCAGCATCTGTCCATCCTGGCGGCACAGCATTCGCTGCCCCAGGACTCAGCTTTTTCAGCACTCAGAGCCACAGATTCAGTCAATTCGGTTTCCGCAAATTGTGAACCTGTCTATCTCTAACAAATCTTTCTTTGAGGATCTGTGTTTTAATTCAGAACTTTCCTGTGTTATGTCCTTCTCATCACCATCTGGAGTTGTCAGAAACTGATCAGAATTGCTTGTCACGAGCAATGGTATGACATTTTCCTTCTGATGAACAGGCTGGCTGGTGACTGAAGCAGACAGGTTTTCTTCCGTGGAAAGGCCTGTGATAAAACAGATTCACTGAATTAGAAAAAGATTTCCCCCCAATTTATAATAAATATGAGCTCGCCAACATAGCGATACTGAAAAAGCTGCCCATTATTCACACTTTTAAATAAAGTAAATGATAACTAAATAGCATGCTGTATAAGCAGCCATAATTTATAATGAAACTTAGAGGCTAATCATCTACATTTGTTCATCCGAAATTTTATGGACGGGCATTATCATGTTGATCACACCACACAAACAACACCATCACCCAACTGTGGAAAAATCAGAACTCCTGCATTACAACTGCCTCCTATATAACCAAGTCCTGATATGATGCTGCCAGTCCTGAGAAATCAACGTTGGCTCCCATACGCAGGCCAGTAGAGAGTGGGCCAAGCAGACTCTCCTACCTTCCACCTCTCATTTGTAGTCACTTCATCAGCTAGACTTAGTTTAGCATCATCTTTAGGAGTCCAAAGCAGAGGTAAAAACAAACAAACCAACAAATAAAACCCCTAGTGTTCATTTTAGGCCTCAAGGATCCTGGAGGCTGGCCTTGGGGACAGCTGGGCTAAGGCCTAGAGCCACCCTCTGAATTACACATTCAATCCTTAGAGGAACAGCTTTTTGAAGCAAAAAATACACGCCATGAGCAAAAAATATATACCCCCCACTACTCTCTCAATCCCTTTTAGAATGTGATGAACCTGATGCTGCCTTCAGAGTCAGCCTCCCCTTTTCGGCCTGACTCCAACACCCTCCTGAGTGGTCTCTGTCCTGACCGCCAAGACATGCTGTGCAGACACTCAGACACTCATCCTGAATGCACTTCTCATTCTGCGACCCTTGATTCGACGGCCTTGCACTACAGCATGTGCTTTGAGGTGTTATCCCCCCATTAGGCTGGATCCTCAAACACTTACTAACTTAGGGAACAGCGTAGCAGACACGGACAGGCCCACCATGAATTATCCAGGTAGCTGAAACAAATGCAACCCTCATGTTACCGTAGTACTTACGTCTCCCAGTGATTATACACGCCGTTTCTTTATCTTTGCTCCCTGTGAAGCTGTGTGATGAGCCTGGCCTGCCCCTCAGGCTGGACTCCAGCCCAGCCCAAGCTTGCTCTCCTGCCCCTGTCCGGAGCAAACTCTACACTCTCAGAGCACTGAGCCAAGAGTACTAGGGATGCTTTTTCAGGCCTCTGTGAATTAACTCATGCTGGCCCTTTTCCTCAAGGAAAAAGTTGTCCTTTCCACTGGCCTTCCCTGTCCTATTCTCATTCTTCAAGATTTAGTTCAGGCATCATCACTATTCTCATTCTTCAAGATTTAGTTCAGGCATCATAACCTCCAGGAAGAGCCCTCTCTTATCCTTTTCAAACCACTTGCTCACTTACTTGGAGTGTCCAACTGTGCTGTCCTGTTGTGGGTACGTGAGGCCCTGAGGGCATCCTTTACTTACTTTTCTATCACCAGCATCTCCTATATTACACAGTTGCTCCATACATTTAAAAATAAACCATTTAAACTAAAAGTCATACGAGCAAATAGCCATGTGAACAGGGAACTGCCATCTAACAATAAAAATTAAGTCAGTGTCAGGGTTCTTCTTTCAAATCTTCCAGGCCAGACACCTTGGACTCATCCTTAACAAGAGTTAGGAAGACTCTTTCTCACACTGCACGACTCCCTCATCGCAAATCCTTTGCTGGAATCTCCCAGGGTTATTTAGAACCCAGACAGTTCTCCCTGCTCGCACCACTGCCCATGCTCTGAGCCACGCGCAGCTTCTCCCTTGTCCCATTTCTGGGCACTCCCTCTTGAGTCTGTTTTCCACAAATCTTGAGAATGATACTTTTAAAATGTCATCTGTCCCATGCTACTCCTCTGTTCAAAGTGGTGCGATGTCCCCCTTCCCACTAAGAGTCAAAGCCAAGGTCCTCACAACAGCCCTCTGAGGTCCCTCGGATTCCTTCTCCAAGTTTCTGTCTCTGGGATTGGGCCACTCCAGCCACCTGGCCTGGCCTTTGCTGTCCTTCAACACACCAAGCACCTTCCTGCCTTGGCACGTCCCTGCATCCTTTGCCTAAGACGCTCTCCATGGAAGGCCGGCTACTGCCACCCTCAGGCTCTGCTCGGGTGCCATCTCCTCAAACTCCGGGGAGTGCCCAACTCCCCAACATACTCCCCTTTCCTCGATCCTGCTTTAGTTTTCTCTACAGCACTCACTGCCACCTGATACAGTGCAGTGCATGCCTATGTCTCTCTTTCCCTCCTCCCAACAATCTAGAATGAGCTCCATGGGAGCAGAGATATTGCCTTTTCACCACTGCTGTATCCTCCCCCGGACCTGGCCTGTAATAGGCGCTCAGTCATCATCTATTGAATAATGAATGAATAAATGGAGCAACTTGGAGCACTGGGTCATGTATACGTGAGATGAGAGCTAAACTATAACCACTGAATGTTTCCAACACACAGAAATGATAACGTTTGAGATGACAGATATGCTAATTACCCGGATCTGATCACTATATGTTTATGTATTGCAACATCACTATGTATCCTATAAATATGTACAATTACTATGTGTCTATTAAAAAATTTAAAGAATTATAAAACAACTAGGTGAAGTGAAACCAAATGTCTAAAGCGTTGCTACCTGGTGACTGAACGCTGATTTAACTCTTTGAACCAAACCTACCTTGAGAGGGTTTGCACTTGTTCTGTGATTTACTGGACGGCTTGCCCGGAGTGCTGGTGGGGGGCAGGTTGGACAGCTTCTCTTCCATTTTGGCTTCCTTCACGTACTGGCATGATTTCCCCAACAGCACGATGCTATTAAGTACTTTCAAGGATATCAACCTAAAACCGGAAACAAAACAACCAACCACTGTTGGAATTAACCTAAATCACTGTAAATGCCACCTACTACCACAGCTAAGGAGAAGGCAGTGGGGCCTGGTGACAAGGGGACAGGGCTAGGAGAGAGAGGACTGGGTTTGAAGTGTCCCAATTCCTTACACAAAGCCTGAGTTTCCTGAGGCTTCTTTACCATGAGGGAAAACTTAGCTAAATTCCTTAGTTCTCATTATAAGAAATTATATGGGTTAGAAGTTTTTCCTGGTAGTAAATAATTTAACATTTATTCTCTTATTACAAAACAAATACATTTAGTACACGCATATGAACAACAACAAAAAAACCCCAATAAAATAACCTAATTCCACACCCTAGTGATAATCACTGCGACAACTGGTATATTATCTTCCAGGTTCTGCTCTGAGTATACATCTGTTTGTACTTTTTTGCTGTACAGATACGGGGTCTATTTTATTAATACAAGGCAGGAGGGGAGCAGAGTGGAGTTGGGAGCGGTAGCACTGATTCTGGGGTGCTGTGAGTCAGTGGAACCCTAACTCCGCAGCTGAGCGCCCGTGGGGACCTGGGCAAGCTACTCAACCAGCCCGTCCAGAGAGGGGAGGACCTGGGCGAGGTGCTCAGAATGGTGCTCGGCACACAGAAATGCCAAGCAACTCAGTTATTTTATTACTGTTATTTATACAACAATATAGCACAAATATTCTTCTATATTAGTTGATGTTCCTCAGTGACATTATTTTAAATGGCCTTATAATATTCCACTGTATAAGCATTCATCTAACAACGACCCAAACAACACTTATTTCTGGATATTTAGATTATTTCCAATATTTTGCTTCTACTAAAAAGTTTCTCATTAAGAAAACTTTTGTTAAATCGGTATTTCCTTAAGATAAATTCCTAGGTACCTATAATTACAGAAATGAAATTTCTGGGTCAAAAGATACAGAATTTTTTAAGGCATTAGATATAAATCTGCCAAAAAAATCATGGGAAAAAAATCTCACATTGGAATCGTCTCACATATAGTGGACCTTAGATAACACAGGGGCCCCAACCTCCCCCGGAGTTAAGAATATGAACACGGAAGAACCTATACAGATCTGCAGCTGCAAGTACCTTTCGTGTGCATAACACTCCCAAATATATCCCCACTCCAACCCTCCCCTAAACCCTACTCATCCCTTCCACTGCTTCCTTGACACCACCTCAGGGACGTCTAATAGGATTCCAAACCTACACAATCCGAACCAGGATTATCGATTACAACCCCACCCTCTTCCCAACTCGCTCCCGGCCCCCTGCCCCAAGTACGCTTCTCTTGCAGGCTTCCCCATCACAGTAAATGGCAATGCCATTACTCTAATTGCTTGGGCCCCAAACTTGGTAATCATATTTGATTCCTCTCATTCCCTCCCACCTTGCCTCCGACCAATTCATTAGTGAGTCCTGTGCAGCTCCACCCTCAAAATATAAATATGCCCAGCTGACAAATTCTCACTGCTCCACGGCTATCACTTCAATTACAACCTTGGTCACCTTTCCCTGACTTGGCCTGACTGCTGCTGCTCAGCAGTGTCTTCATGCCACATTCCAGTGTATTCTCCACACTGCAGCCTAAGTGGTCCTTGCAAAAAGCCCACTACGGTCTTGCCATTGTCTGATCAGACCCTCCAGTGGTCGCCCCTCCCCAGGGCCCTTCCCTGCAGGGCCCTCCTCCCCCATGGCTCCCACCTTGGCTCCTGCTGTGCCCCTGCGCCTGCTCTCTTCCCAGGCAGCTCATGGCTCCCTCCCTCACTCCAGCCCACTAGAGAGGCCACCCCTGCCTACTCCTCTCTTAGGCCACTCTTCACCTCACGCTACTGTGCTTTTCTTCATAACGTTTACTACCAACCGTCACTTTAAAGTGATTTCTTTTTCTGGTTGATTCTAGAAATTTCAGAAACAACAAGACCAGGTACTTGTCTGTCTGCTTTTCAGCTGACCCCTTGACCCGCCTGGGACCAGCACCGATGCCTAGCAGATGCTCCCTGCTGGTTGGTCAGAAAGGGAGGAAGCGGGCAAGTCTTCCCCCCACAGCTGGCAAGAGTAAGTTTGGAGGGAGAGAGATGAAATGGGGTGTGGTGGGGAAAAAGTATAGCATTTTATGGTAGGTGGCCCAACTGAATTCTGATTTGTTTGTGCTGAAGGAAGATTCCTGGGTTTGGTGGAGTTAATGAATAAAAGGGTCTTCGTGGCCCAGGTGGTTTTGTGAAAGTCTCTGAAGGAGGAGAGGATACTAATAATTTGGGCATTACCCTGAGACGTTGGGAGAGAGGTGCAACACCGGGGGAGGGGCAATCGAGGTCCTGAATTTTAGGTGATTCAGATTAAACACATCCCCTTTGGTGGATTATGCACAGGCAACTGTAACTAAACAAAGGTTTTCAGGTGTAGCATATACATGCTTCGTTTCCTAATTTATTTATGGCAAAAAAATATGAGAATAATTAAAGCAATGCTGCTTGATAAGCACAGCACATTGCCAAGAAGTTTCAGGAGGGGTGTGAGAATATATAACAGAAAAGGAGGGTCTCATGTTTTTTAATGTCTAAAAAGAGTTACCTTAATGTAGGAAACCATTTATGGATACATTCGCATGGAAAACAGGGAGTGGTGTACAACCTGATCATCTTGCTGTGGGTACCACTGAAATTCGCCACCTCAACTAAACACCTTTGCAGGGCAAGGGCCGGAGACAGGCAGTGCATGAGCTGGGAAGCACAGCCACCACGCAGGATGCTCAGGAAAGAACAGAAAGTGCAGACAATGAGAAGTGACTGTTCCCATGCTGCTCTGAGAGAAGTTTCCTGAGCATCCGCCAGACAGTATACTAGGCCCCAGGCAGAAAACATTGTGGAAAACCACACTCAAACCACGAAACTGGAACACCATAGATGTCTCTGGAAACTAGATCTCATCCCTGGGGAAGAGTTAAGGGAACCTACTGCTGAACTTACTACTGCTATGCTTATTCTCTCCCCACTTTTTTCCTCTTGAGATATTCAGATCTGATCTCTTTCACAGACACCACTACCTGAGCACAACTCCTGAAATAGTCTAGGTAAGCGAGAATGAGACAGGGTCCCGGTCTTCTTTTTTAGTAAGTTAACTGAATGCTACCCTGGGCTATACTTTATCATCAGTTCACTTCTTGAGAAAACTAACAATGGCAAGACCACCATTTTATATTGTTACTTTCTTCATACCATTTATTACTATCTTAAATTGTTTCAGCTGTTCATTTATTGTCTGTCTCCCCCAACCAGAATGTAAGCTGCATGAGAGCAACATACTTGCAGATCAAGTTCAGCCAGCCACAGGCAGAGAAACTGCACTTGTGTATCACCTTAGGCTTTATATGACATAAGCCTAGAGTGTGCTAAATTAATTAAATGTGGCAAACATACTAGAAGGTCAAAGATGTTTTTAAATATGGAAAAACGTCTGATTGCAATGGCAGACATTTTTTCATAAAAGAAAATATGGGTGAAGCCTAAGTCTTAAGGAAAAAGGGCTTTAAGTAAAAGAATTCATTAAAGATTAAAATAAAATCTAAAGTACTATTAATACTACCACCAAATAGCAGTGTAGTCAATCTAACTGAGTCACAAATACATGTGGAGGTACAAGCTGTTAAAAGGGAGCCCCTGGCACAGAGTGGGAGTAGTATGATTGGGGTGCTATTTACTTCCATTACATCTTGCGTTTATACTTTACTATATAACCAAAAACATATTCGATAATAGTTAATCTTACCCAAAATAGAAGAGTATGACACAGGCATAAGACAGGATTCCTTGCACTTTAATTGAGCTTGTTACAACTCTGATGAGCTAGCCAGAAACAAACCAAAACAACAAAAACATACAAACAGAACACACAACCACAGAGTTATTAGTTAATATTTAAATAAAAGATTTCTCCATGCTGATTTTAACATTTTAGGTACACACTTGTGGTCTTTGTCTAAATCCAAGAAGCCAGTACTAGATTTGTTGATTGATATGAAAACCTACTTGCTAGTGAAACTTTTTGTGGTAGATTTGTGTTTGTTCAGGTAAATCCAAGATGCCTGTGGCTAAGGCAACACTTTAGCTGCTACTGACTCTCTGAGCTCAGACACTATACCTAGTTCATGAATGACACACGCACTTATACCTAAGAGAGATGCAAATCAGCTGATTTTTACAACAAAAAATTATTCTAGAAAGTATAAATGAATTCATCTTGCTACATGTGCCCTAACAGAGCGAGAACCACTTCATGGCCCTTATTCCTGCTTTTTCCCCCCTTTTCTTTGTTTTTGATTCTTTTAAGAACCCTCAACAACTTGCAGGGAGCAGAGAGAAAAGGGAACCTTAGGAGGTTTGTACTGTTTAAAAAAACTAAACACTATTAAAAATTATTTAAAGGTCAAAAAATTTCTGTCTCTTTTGGATGGTTATGGTTCAACATCTATTTTCTTATTTAATTCAAAGAAATGTAGGGGTTAACAACATTATCCTTGGAAATCTGCTGAATAAATCTGGTGGGACCAGTCAAAGGAAAATGTCTACACATTATAGGTGCAGCAGCTATTCCCATATATTAAGGTCTAAGGGGTCAGCTTTATGGCAATGAATCAGGGAGAAGTAGCCTTATCAGTAACGTCAAGTTATCAAATGTATATTAGGGTATATTAGAGTGTCTTAAATATAATATACATTTTAAAAGTCATTCAAAAATGCTTCTAATAGAAGAACAATTGGGAGGAGGTGGGGCAATGGGTTGTCATATATTCAGTAAAGTCTCCCTATGAGAAAACTGACAATGTGTCATAGTGTCTAACAGGGAAATGACTATTGTACAGACATTTGAAACAGAAGTTAATGTGGCTCTAGGATTTTATTCATAAACATGAAAGGCAAATGATCACATTTAAGGCTTAAATAACTTCATTTTTATCTAGTATATTATTAGTTTAACTTTTAAGATACATATGCCCAAAGTCTACATATGATTTTTTTTCCTTTTTTTTGGATATGAATTCACTTTGGGACCCACGGTAACACTTGGAAGAAAACACTGTCATTCTGTGCCTTAAAGAATTAACTTATTATAGTGGCCTCGGTGTACCCCTCAAGGCTCCCAGATGTCTGCCAAAGCTATGGCACCACGTTGAAGTTCCATGAGGAAAGTGCTGCAGAAGAAACCCACTGCGAGATCCCTGCTGAACTATGTGATCCCCTGCTAGCACACAGGGGGTTCTCCATAAGTGTTCTGTTAATCAATCGTTAATTACATATCAATCTTTTGGTATATCATGAAAAAACTTACATAAAGAATAAAACAAAGACCAGAGGAATATTTTAAAATACTAAATTTAAAAACTCATACTAATTGTGAACTGAGTTTTCTGACAAGTGACTAGACAAGTCAATTATTATTTGGCAAAGCAAGGCCATATTGAAACCCAACCATTTAACCAATCTTACAAAAAACAATCAGGCAGTCTAGGTTTATCCTCATACTGGTGTGTATCATGTTTCCAGTTGTAGGAAATAAATGTAGAAAAATTTAATATTTTATTTTATCAATCTTTTAAAACTTTAACAAATGATTTTATTCTTTAAAATCCTCCATTTTTTCAAAATTCTAGGAGTTCCTTTTCCCAAGCAAAAGAAAGCTATATTATTATATAATAAACATGCTATTAATATAATTGGAAAATGTTTAGGATGTGGTTATAGAACTCTAGATGTCCTTTGGCAAAAAAGATAGGTGAATTTGTTTTGATGTGAGACTAGGCAGTCAAGTAAAAACATAATCAAATATAAGTACAGGCAGCGAATCTTAATTAGTATTGTAATAGCCCAATGTGGCTAATAAGTATCGGCAAGGCTGTTCTGAACAATTCATTAAATATTCAAAGTTGACATTTTGGGATTGATTTGGTAAATTTTAGTACTATTTTTATTTAAAAAAAAAGAAAAAAACAAAAAAACACATTTCCTGAATATAACAGTAGAAATTTTCATGGTAAAAGCTTTGAAAAAATTTTAAATAGTAAAAAAAAAAAAAAAAAAAAAGTAGTAATTATAATGGAAACAGAATATGTCTTCATTTAGGTGTACTATAGTTTATATAACCTATGTTGTTTCCAAATTCTTACTACTATAAATGCCACTACAATGCAAAGCCTTGCCCATAAATCACTCGTGTGCCTTTTATAACTATTTCCTTAGGATAAATTCCTAGAACTGGAATGACTGCATCAAAGCATGATACTATCAAACGGACTTTTAGAAATGCTGGATCCATTTACGTTTCCACCAATATGCATCACAGTGGCCACGCCAATGCCACCTTCAAGTATTTCCATTAAAAAAAGAAAAATCTTTGCTAAATGAGTGAGTAAAAAAGAGTATTCTCATTTTTAGGAAAGCCATTTACTTAAAACGGTTTAATATCACTTATCTGTTGGATGGTTCAACATCCGAAAGAATATTGCTATAATTTAAAACTAAATTTTATCCCATTATTTACCTTTAATTTTTATATCAAGTCCTTTTGAAACAATCTTATTGATAATCCATTTATTAATATTCTATAATGATGGCTATCTCATTATAAAAAATGTAAAAAAGTACAGACTTACTAAAACAGCTAGTGGGAGAGGAATAAAACCCATCCTTCGTGCTACCGAATCACTGTAATCGGTATACGCCTGAACAGAGAGAGGAGAAAAGGATTCGGATTAATGGGATTTATACAGCATTTAAAAAGTAATATTTGTTTATTACCAGCAAATGTTCTAAACAGGTGAGGCTACGAGCAAGAGGAGAATCTGGCGCCTACTATACAATTTAGTAAAATAACCGTGGAAATCCAAAAGTTCATGAGGAGTTTTAAATATAAAGTTGAATAACTGTTACAATGCTGCGAACATCATATCCCTTTTAATCTTAAGTATTACTAATTTGCAAATATTTAGTATTGAGAGCAGAGATAAACAGGCAGTTTAAGTTCGTGTAGCTTCCCCTTACCTAATATTCCATGCTAAATTAAGCCACTGTTACATTAATTTCAGACTATGCCTTTGATATAATGCTTACATTTTTCTGTCGGCTGCTAACGAGGTCAAAAGCAAGACTGGCTCTGTATTCACTGTAGACCTAAAGACAAATAAGAATGAAATATTAAGTAATATAGTGCAAATATATCACACAAAAAGATTTATTCTGTAGATAAAAATGTTTAATAATTGACCAGGAACAAGTGCGAATAACCAGGCAGACATCTGGGTATGGTTTCTCTATTTGTTTTCCTACAGTAAGGGTAAAACATAACCTCGGTTCCCCTGGACTGTTAACATTCATAGACCTTTGAAAAGTTTTTCTTCAAAAAGGAATAAATATTCAATGATTATGATCCTGAGAGCTTAGAATTTGGGGAAGGGTGACTATTTTAAGTAGTATAATACACATAAAACAATTTTGAAATTTTAAATTAAATGAAGAGTTTTAAAAAATTATTATTACTGTATATCTAACCATAATGATGCCTTTTTAGAAAAATGGACGCTAAAAAAAATATACAACTACTATGCTGGGGAACACAGTAGTTAGGAAGGCACTTATAAAATGTCATTTCCACTAAAAATTACACAAGTATCTGAATCAAGCTATTAATTTTGACTTTAAATGCTGAGAAAATGATCCTATGAAAAGGGAATCATTCTATATTGAGAAAGCCAACAAAGTAAATGGTGAGATTACTTTATTAGTGCCTTACAAAAAAGTGCAAAATCATATTTTCTTTAAGTATATGAAAGTATTCAGAAATCCATAATCAAATCATCAAATTGTAGCTATTGCAACTGCTTTTTATTTTAAACCATTGCCTTTTGAAATCAAAGAAGTATCAGAGTAAGACTATTATTAAAAGTACAACCCAATAAAATCTAGAAAACTGCTGAACTAATAATATTCTTTGAGACTGAGCTAGGAATGAGGAATGCACTAGGAAACTCTTAAACGTTTTATAGACCATGGGCCTACAAGCCACATATCTATTTCTGGAAATTCTACAGAATATTTGGTTACAACATAAAACAAATCTCTCAAAGTTTCATCAAATGCTTTCACTAGAAAAATATAAGGCTCTTATCTTCTAGAACTTACCAAGAACCTCTTTGTAATTGCAGAAAAAAAAATCAATATTTAAATATA
>NW_012137191.1:14039756-14041502 GCF_000956105.1 Propithecus coquereli
TATAATATTAAGAAGCAGAAGTAAAGTTTAGACATTGAATTTTGTATCAAAATACATACATCTGCAGTAATGTCGTTGAACTTGGTGATAAAGGCATGTTTTACAATATCCACAGCAATTTCTGATGCAATTACCATACAGACATCTGGAAACAATACCCAGAGATGATCTATAAAGTATAGAAAAAAGAAAAACAATTAAATCTCTTAATGTGAACAGAATCCATATCACAGGCTACCAAAGAAATCTGAAAATTCCACATATTTTCAATATACTATACAAAAGTAGTATTCAATTATTAATATGACCTCTGTCAAAACAGCTACACTACATCAACTTAAAGGATACTTCATTCAAAAAATATTTATTCGGTATTTTCTATGTGCCAGGCACTGCTTCCCGTGCAGACTACTGTGGCGAGCAGGGCCCTGCCTTCACGCAGCCTATGTGCCTGCCTGTCTGTGCATCTACATGTCTACGTGCCTATATGCCGGGGGGATGACTAGGTTAAGCAGGTTCCTTAGAAAATCCTTTAATTTTACAGCTGTCTCAACCTCACAGTACATAGCTAGCAGAGACGTCCTGTAGTCAACTGAGTAATTTCCTCCCGCTCTGATCACTATAATTTAAAGATATTGATCAATCACTTATTTTACTGTCATACAGATGTTAAATTTGCTCACTTTTATGACATTTATTAAAATGTTGATTCAGTGCCAAGTATCTGATTAAAAAACACCTGGAGATAACCTCCTAAGACCTTGAAGAAGGGTGTAAGTATGAGAAAGAGCAAGAAAAAGATGGCTAGAAATGCTGACAAGGACCTAAAGCAACTCAAGACCCTGGCAGCTGGAGCCCTACATGCCGACAGTGCAGGCGGCTTTTGTGAGTCCGGCATCATGTTAGGTTTTAGACGTCGGGGGCTGCTTTCAACGATAAACTCTGCCACTGACTGCAATATGATCTTGGCGCAAATTTCTTTTCATTTGAATCTGCATCACTGGCAAAGGGCGAGTTTCTTATCTAAATTCAAGTTTCCTTATCTATAAAATAAGGATAATAAAAGTGTCTACATTATCATGAGAATTAAATGAGACACTGTTGCATGGCAATGTGGCTGGCATACAAAATGAGCCTGGATAGTATTATTTTTATGTTATTAATGATCTGGGAACTAAGGGCAAGCTTCAATAAGCAGCATTTTTTTAAAAAAGGAAACTAAAAAAAAAAAACAAACTGAAAAAAGAAGAGTGAAAGAACAATGAATTCATCAACAATGCAAGTGTTCCTTTTATCCTGCTATCTGCTACAGAATTGATAAAAGAGACTTAAGATAATTTGTTAAAGTCACGGTATAAATGAGAATATGACTTCAAACACCTAGTTGTTGGGAGGCATAGGGATCATTTGTCCCTTGGTTCAACAGCCCTGCTTGGGGTTGCTGATACCACGGGCCTCAGCCAGAGCCAGCCAGCTGCATGTGTCCACCCTGCCTTTCATGGACACCCTGTTAGCTGACATAGTTGCAAACAAATACACCACCATTCACCAAAAGAATCCAGGTACACAAAGAATCTAGATGTGTGTGGAGGAAGAGGCTTTCCTACCACAAGTATATATAGAAAAAATTAGCCGGGCATGGTGGCGCATGCCTGTAGTCCCAGCTACTCGGGAGGCTGAGGCAGAAGGATCGCTTAAGCCCAGGAGTTTGAGGTTGCTGTGAGCTAGGCTGACGCCACGGCACTC
>NW_012137191.1:14041777-14043965 GCF_000956105.1 Propithecus coquereli
TTACTAAATGCCTATAGCATACACAATATTGAGAATAATAAATGAAATGCAAAACATGGTCTCGACTAACATGTTTAGGTGATTTCATCACTGTGCGAACATCATAGAATATACCTACACTCTATGGTATACCTAGATGCTATAGCCTACTACACACCTAGGCCATATGGTATGGCCTATTGCTCCTAGGCTACGATCTATATAGCATGCTATCATACTAAATACTGTAGGCAACTGTAACATAGTGGTTAAGTATTTGTGTATCTAAACATAGATACAAGTATCTAAGTACAAGTATCTAAGTATTTGTGTGCCTAAACATAGAAAAGGTAATGTGTTGCACAATATGATGTCAGAACAGCTACGATATCACTAGATGATAGGAATTTTCATTTTCAGCTCCATTATAATCTTATGGGACCACTGTCTTATTATATGCAGTCTGTTATTGACTGAAACATCATTATGTGGCAGATGACTGTTTTTTCAATACCCAAACAGTGGAACAAAGTCTTTTGAAGTTTTCTGCAATACTTATTTTATGCCATGTAAAAGAATGATTTTGGTTAAAATTAAAATTACAAGACATTTTATCTGTTAAGAGTTACCTGGATTCCAAGAAAACTGTTCCATGTTTCTTAGACATACTATCAGCAAAAGCACATAATTTGTGAATCGTTCCTTAATATCTGAAAAAAAATTCAATGAATTTAATAAAAGCAAATAACTGAACTGCTAAAGGCCAGTTCACACATTTCACTTTTTAAACTGTTATTTTCTCATAGAGTCTAAGATACCAGGTAATCAAGAAATGGAATAAAATAAATCTGTCTGCAGTAAATGTGGCAAATCCACGTGTTGTGTCTATGTAATGCCTGAGGTTAGAAACAGTCAGTCATATAAAAACTATCTCAAAAGCTTTTACATACTCTACTGTCATTTCCCTACGACTCTACTATCGTGGTAATTCTGGGCCTCACCAATGCCATTCAGCTGTGGCACCTCCCGCAAGTGCTCTGCATTCAATTTCACCCTGACGTCCTTCTTGGTACTATGTTTGCTCCTCTTTTCTTATTTACACCTTTTCCCATTACTGCAAAGCAAAATGATCTGGACTTTTATTCCACAGCAAAAACCTGGTCTCTGTAAGTGAGGTGGCCTTACTCTCTGTGCCTTCCCAAAATCGTTAAACTCTTCCAGGCAGTGGCTGGTACCTTCTTTTCCAAAGTAGCTCAGCTCCTTATTTGTAATGCAGAGCTGTACCTTCACTCCCTCGAAGCTCAGTGGGCACAATCTGCTCTTCTACTTATGAAACTGCAATGTTATTCCTTATGCAATACCATACTGTGGGGCCTAAGCTCAGAGCACAGATAAGCCCCTTAAGAGGCATGACCCAATCGGAAGGAAGGACATGTGGAGTTTGAGTGCAGCTGTTTTGACTAGTTCTAGATTACATGCTCAATTTATTTTGTGACTGCAAAAGGGGATACAAGTCATAGGAAAACTAAGAAAAGTCTACCCTAGAATAAGTCCCATCAAAGGCTGATACAAAATATATTCTCTGTTACTTACCTACAGCTAACTGTGGATCTTAAATCATGGGATTAATTAAATTTGTCAGTGTACCTTTAATTGGAATTCTGTACAATTATTCAAAAAGCTGTACTTATGTGTGTTAAGTCCTTTCTAATTTCCACAAATTTAAAAAAGAAATATACTTATTTCTGACCCTACCACTAAGTATGAATATATAGTATGGACTTGGTTCATTATAGAATTTCCTGGAAAAAAATTTCCTTGAGAAACTAAAAATACTATTTGGAATAAGCCTATGTAATTTTTGTGAACTCTAATATTATTATAATAATATAAAAACAATCACAGTATTTAAATTAATTATATCTCATTCTTGGACACACAGCAGTTGCCAGCATAGAGAAAATCTGCAATAATTTCAATTCTAAAGATATTGGCCCATCTTAGTAGGGGGATATTTAAGGCAAAACAGATTTTAGAAAAGCAGACTATTTCTACCTATGGTAGAGGTTAACAAAAACTGATAAATTCTGGTAGCTAAATGTAATTTTATAAGATGAAGGATAATAAATCTAAAGATTACAAAGAAAAGAAACATCATAAAAAATAAGTATATCTTTATTTCCAGCACTCATGTATCAATCTAACTATG
>NW_012137191.1:14044110-14118204 GCF_000956105.1 Propithecus coquereli
ACCTCAAACTCCTGGGCTCAAGTGATCCTCCTGCCTCAGCCTCATCAGTAGCTGGGACTACAAGTGTGCATCAGCAAGCCCAGCTAATTTTTCTGTTTTTTTTTTGTAGAGACAAGGTCTCACTATGTTGCTCAGGCTGGTCTTGAATGCCTGACTTCAAGCAATCCTCCTGGCCTCAGCCTCCCAAAGTTCTGGGATTATAGGTGTGAGCTACCACGCCCAACTGGAAATAAAATTTTTATGAGAATAACAGATTCTAATACTAATAACCTAACATTCTTAGAAAAAGAATGCAATCGACAACATATTAATACCATATCTCATATTTAGAACAGTCAGGATTTGGATTAGGATTGAACTCTTACATTGATTAAAAATTAAAACTTCTATAAAAAGAGGAAGGATTTCTTTAACCTTTATTAAGAAACTTAAAAACACTGGTGATTAATGCTTTTAAGATATTTCCGATATTCAGATTATTAAACTCCTTTTTCCCTACTACATTACCACTAAAAGGGATATACTTCAACATACATTCACATCTTAAACATAAAATGAGTGACTATTTTATTTTCAACAGTCATTCAAATTTATTGCAGGTATACGGGCCTCTGTTAAGAGTGTTAGATAGAGGCTGGTGCAGTGGCTCATATTTGTAATCCTAGCACTCTAGGAGGCCAAGGTAGGAGGATCGCCTCTGGTCAGGAGTTTGAGACCAGCCTGAGCAAGATCAAGGCCCCATCCCTACCAAAAATAGGAAAAATTAGCCAGCGTGGCTATAGTCCCAGCTACTCAGGAGGCTGAGGCAAGAGGATTGCTTGAGCCCAGGAATTTGAGGTTGCAGTGAGTTATGATGACACACACCACTGCACTCTAGCCAGGGTGACAGAGCGAGACTCCATCTCAAAAAAAAAGTGTTAAATAGAGTCATCCTGAGCTAGAACCTTACTTCAGACAACCTAATTCCTGAAGGATCTTTCTGAATGCATAGTTCACATTATCAATGGGTAAAATAAATACACAAAATTTTTCATCTCAAGACTGCAAATCAGAAAGCCCTGGGCTCTACATTCAGCTGGTGCTTACGTTAAAATGAAGTGAAAAAAATAAATTATTAAAAGTCTGGTTTTATTAACTAAACTCCATTTCATGAGTGCTTAGGTAATTCCTCTGAAGAGAATGTATAGTCAGATAATACTGAAAAGGGATAATATTGCTCTAAAATTTCCAAACAAAGGTTTCCACATTAAACCAGCACAAGGTACTACATCTCACACTATGTATCTGGCAACAACTTCTGAAGGAGAAAAATTTCATAGGAAAATTCCTAAGAAACAAGTAGCTGATAGGTGAGTACCGCTGCTAACTGGTTCCCATTAAGCAGCTCCCAAAGAGTACAAAGGAGGCATTACCCTCATAGTAAGTGCAAAATGCAGCTCTTGAGGATCCCTCATCTGTCCCTTTAATATCCGAGTACCACAGGCAATATTAGTGGGACTGTCTATGATGGATATTTTTTTTTCCTTACTTGCGAATGGGTTTTAAAATCTACATTAGGGTAAAGTTAATTTCTTATAAAATCTAAAAGGTACAATGGAAACCACCTTGTATTATAACTTGAACTAATTTACTTACAACAAAAAGTAATACATTTTTTGGTGCTGAAACCATTTTAAGCCAAAATAAACTGAATTTCTGGTCAGCTGATATGCATACTTGGATCAATATGTTATCTTTTCAGAGTTTTCTTCGAACTCGAATATTGAATCCCTAATCTTTCTAAGGTCAGACGTTGTAATTCTAGGGAACTGGTTATAAAAGAAAGAAAAGAGATATTAATTACATCAACATTTTAACGATAAGGTTAGAAACCATTCCTAATCTCCTCCTCACAATTTCAACGCTCTTATACACAAAGACTGAAAACCCTTAAAACTTAAAATCTGCATGTCTAGTTTAAAGCTCTATAAAGAACACCTACTCAAAGTAGGTTATTAATATAAATTAAGAAAAAATAATGTGATTTATGCAACAAATGAAATTCTTATAGTTGAACCAATATACTCTATGGTTACTACCAAAGTGGACAAAAAATTCTATAATTTAGTCTTTTCCCTCCTCTTCCATTTCTAATTCACAGAGCTTGGTAGCATGCACAGAGAAGAATATAAACATCAAGAAATACAGCACAAACTACCCCTCAGAGCTCTGGGATCCATGATCCAGGATCCATCACAGCTCCAAAGAATCATCCAGGCCAGGCGCGGTGGCTCACGCCTGTAATCCCAGCACTCTGGGAGGCCGAGGCGGGCGGATTGCTTGAGCTCAGGAGTTCGAGACCAGCCTGAGCAAGAGCGAGACCCCGTCTCTACTAAAAATAGAAAGAAATTAATCGGACAACTAAAAATATATAGAAACAAATTAGCCAGGCATGGTGGCACATGCCTGTAGTTCCAGCTACTCGAGAGGCTGAGGCTGTAGGATCGCTTAAGCCCAGGAGTTTGAGGTTGCTGTGAGCTAGGATGACGCCACGGCACTCTAGCCCAGGCAACAGAGTGAGACTCTGTCTCAAAAAAAAAAAAAAAAAAATAATAAATAAAAAAATAAAAACAAAGAATCATCTAGACTTTAAAGTTCTTCATTTCCCTTTTTTTGTTCCTTGCCTAGTTTTCAAATCTCCTATAATTCTAAACATTTGTTCACTTTAATATATTCATATGTCATTATTTTCTTGTCTAATAGAGGTAAAATTTACATACTGTGAAATGCACAGATCTTAAGTACAAAATGTGATGTTTGATAAATGCATAATCCGTGTCACCAATCTCCTAATATACAAGAGTTCTATCACCCAGAAAGTTCCCTTGCACTCAACCTCCTCCAATCAATTCCCATTCCCAATAAGCAATTCCTCTTATTTCTATCACCGTAAGTTATATTGCCTGGTCATAAACCTATGTAAATGAAATCATAGAGTATGTGCATTTTTGTGCCTGTTTTTTTTTCACTCAACATAATGCTTTTAAGATCTACATAGTTGACTATATCATTTCATTAATTCTTTTTAATTGCTGAGTAGTATTCCATGGTATAGCTATAACACAATTTGTTTGTTTTCCTATTGATATGATTTGGGCTGCTTTGGCTGCTATAATAATTCTTATACAAGTCCTATTGTGACGATATGGTCAAGTGCTGAATTATGGGGTAGGCGAACATTTAACTGTATAAGAAACTGCCAAAAAGTTTCCCAAAGCCGTTGTAGTATTTTACATTCACAGCATCAATGCATGAGAGAGTCAGTTAATCCACATCTTCCCTAACTTCTGACATTGTGAGGCTACAAGAGCAGCCATTCCAGTGGGTGTGTAGTGATATCCCATCATGGATTTACTTTGTATTTCCCTAATGACTTTTTCCCTAGTAATGCTGAGCACTTTTTTACGGGCTTATTGGCCATTTCTAGATTTTCCTTTGCAAAATGTCTATTCAAGCCTCTTTCCACTTTTAAATTGGACCACCCTTTCATTATTGATTGGTAGAGTTTGTGATGTATTCAGGAAACAAAAAAGATCTCTTGTCAGGAAACAAAAAAAATCTCTTGTCAGGTATATGCATCTCAAATCTTTCCTCTTAGTAGTGTGGCTTGTCTTTTCATTTTCTCAATGTTTTTTATGAGTGTAAGTTTTAAATTTTGGAGAAGTTCAATTTCTCTCTTTCTTTTTATGGATAGTGCTTTTGTGTGTGGTCCCTAAAAATGTTTGCCTATGTCGAGGTTGTAAATATATTCTCCTTTATTTTGTTCTAGAAGTTTTATAATTTTAGCATGGTGTAGGACTATGAACCACTATGCATTGATTTTTGGGGTAGGAGAGAGGTCAAAGAAACAGTGGCCCACATAAAATGTGACACTAGGATTGCAGAAAGAATTGCAAAATAATACTGCATAGAGTTGCAAGTAGAATCCAATTGTACGTACCGCTATTTGACATTTGAAAGAGATTGTTCTTTTCAAACTTCTTGAAAACACTTCCTTTAATCTCAACAAACTGAAATAGTAAAAGAAATATCATCTTTATCACTGTAACAGTTTTCAAATTGGACTTGCTACATATATAACTTCCTGGAGAGTAAATACATACAGAACAAAGAATTTTATACAATCCAGAATATTATTGCTAAAGTGCCCATATAACTTCAAAAATGTAAAATAAAATCTCAACTTACATTATTAGACATCATGATAGTAAGCAGTGACTTGTTGTGTGAGTTAAAAGCTACATTGAGGGTTGTTGCTTGAACCATTATAAGGATTGCGTGCAAAACTAACAGTATGTCAAGGAAAAACCTTAAGTTTGTTTTCATATTATTATTAATAGATAATACTAAATACTTTCAAATACTTTTGAAAGTGAATAATGGAGAAAAAATTGACTATGCTTTCCAAATCAAGCATAAGTATTTTATGATCTTCATAACTTCCCTATTAGCTATAGTTGATATAAATTTAACAGGATAAGATACATGTAATCCCTATAAGACAAACAAAAGTAGAAATGGATCTCTGTGTATCCATTTATTTGAGTCCTTCAGAACAGGATTGTTTTGTTCCTTCTGTATCTCTGGCACTTGGCAGAGTGCTCGAGAAACAGGCCCCCCAAAAAGTTTGTTAAATAAATGGTAAATATTGAAAGAAGAGATTTTGAAATATACATTCTGAATTAAGATAATTTACATATTAAAAAAGAAAAGAACACAAAATAACAGTTAGTTTGGAAGCGGTTTTCCTCTCTGGTTCTTCAGGAGATGTGGAATGTAAGATGATAAGAAATACCTGATAATTAAGATTCTTTTTCATATGTCATTTTGAAAATATCCACAAGCTGCAGAATTATATTCATATTATATACAGAATCGTTGATTTAAATCTAAAAATTGTTTTACTCCATTAAAACTGGAACAAGTTTTTACCTTCATAGATATTTTCCCACTAAATCCCTTAACTTCCCAAGTATTATCCCAATTTCTTTCAAGCATTAACTCTTAAAGAGATAAGAAAAAATGACACATTCCTGTGAATGAGTCCTGACTCCAAATGGAACTTAAGAGTAGGTGTGTATGTGTATGTGTGTGTGCATGTATGCACACACCTATATACACACACATACACACACACACACACACACGGGTATACACACACACAAGCACACACTGTTTATATAGTAAAGCATTTACTCTCCAAAAGAGAAGCTTTAAGCCAGGGACACACATACATTTCTTCTCCAAAATTCCTCCCAACTACTTCACATTTTACTTCTACACGAATTCTATACATTTTAAACTCAAGGTTATGACAAAAAATTCATAGATTTAAAGATAACTTCATTATAAATTCCTTCATCATAATCAGTTACACCGAGAATAGAAATGTTTTCCAGCAGCACAAAGCATTGTGCACACACGAGGTTCTTTAATTCACAATTACTGTTTCAGCCAATTTCTCAAAAGAAAGCAGGTATTTCACATTAATCTTCAGAATACATACATACATATATATCTTTAAATCTGTGAAACAGCTAACCAAATAAAATAAGGTAGCATACACATTGACCATTGGAATTTCCAATGAGTCTAAAAGGATACAGACATAGAGAACAGCCATGAAAAAGTGAGGAATCACCCCAATATGGGCTCTTTTTCTTTCTTTAGGCTCTGTTGCTGTCCAATAGAGAGCATCTAATATATCTTGTCCAAATGATGAAAACAGACGATCAGCTACCTAAAGAAAGAAATTATTGGAAAGTTGTTTCTTAATATTGCATTTAAATGTTACTAAAATTCAGATGCAACTCAAATGCTGGAGATTTGACTTTTTTTAAATCCTAGTAGAAGGTAAGGTAAAGAAGAATGGAGATCTTTGTTTACTTATTCACTCATATTTCTTTATTCTCTGACACACAGTGCTCAAATATTTGTAGATTTGAATTAGACTTTGTCTAATTAGCTGTTTGTAATGAAAAAAAGTCTTATGTAGTGGCAAAAATAAAAGGAGGTGGGCACATCAAAATCATGGTTCCTCTAGTTTTAGGGCTTTAAATATAAACTCAGGATTCAAACTTAAATTCTTTAGGACAAATGTATCATTTGATCCACTTTACCTAATATTTATAAATAATGTTAGCTGTATTTTGAGGCTTATTAAATGGAATATAATATGCAGATTTACTTCCTAAAGATGTTTCTAAGTATTGATCTCCCCGAATATAGTATAACAAACAAAAAGAGGCACATAAAAAAAAGAAAAGGAGGACATGGTATCATTTGGGATCCAGCTGGAATGCCACACCCTTAGACAGAGAGCCTTTCCCGGACCATCTGTGGCTACTGCGGTTCCTGTGGTCTCTACTACATTACTCTGTTCTTTTTCATCACAGAATTTATCATTTCCTAGTATCTTCTTGTTTATTATATATCTCTCACCTGTAGAATATAAGCTCCACGAGAACAGGCTGGTTCGCCTGTGGATCTTCAGGGTCTGAGACTGTGCTTGGCATATAGGAAGTGCTGATTAAATATCTGCTGAATGAATAATTGCTACCACTCAGGGGGAGCTCTTATCACATGCCTGACATTGTGCTAAACTCCTGTGTAATGAGTACTTGATCCTCACAACCCCCCTAGTATCTCCAATTTACAGATGAGAATTTGAGGATTAGCAATATTCAATAACCAGCAACTGTGTCCAGGGTAAGTAGGTCATAAGGGAAGAAGTCAGGATTTGATTGTAGGTAATTTCTCTTGATTAGAGCCTGGACTCTTGTCTGCTATGCATAAGCCATGTCACCAATTATAGCCTACAAACTGAATAAGCATTTAAACCATTTTAATCAGCAATTCACGGATCCTTTTTCTTGGCCTATTTGCCAGTAACAATAATAAAACTACCTTTTGTAGTTTTGTGAGAGGGCTTTGTAAGTCACAAGACATAGACATTAAGTTTGGGGGCAGGAGGGAACCCTTGCTCCCTGCAGTCCCCTAAGAGGGAGAAGATTTGGGCTCTTCTTTCTGTGAGGGGGAGGGGGGAACTAGATAAGCCAGTCTGCTTCACAAACTCCATGCACGCCCCCCCCCCGGCAACCTACTTGGTGGGGCAAAGCAAGTGTAAGGGCAGTGAGCCTGGAATCAGGAGGCTGGGGTATGGGTCTTGAACTTAAGAGCGAGCAGGATGGCTGGAGCTGCACTGCTTCCCTGGAGAGGTGGGAAGTCCTCGTCCACCACAGCAGTGCTGCTGCAGAGCAGGAAGGCCAGCACCACCCGTATGTCCACCCACTGGGAAAAATCTTTTCCTGGCTAATTTAAAAGACAGACCTTACTTGTATCCCTAAAAAAAGAAGTATAGGAAAATACAATTTGAATTTCAAAGTTTGCTATATAACCTAGGCAGCTTACTATTTAAAAAACTTATTAATATCCTGCCCATAAACAAAGCATATTTTTTGTAAAGTGAATATATATCTGCTCATTTTCTGTATTAATATAAATGCAGATTTTCATATGCTGGATGCTTTAGAGTGAGATATATTGTATTAAAAACATTAAGTACTTAGAAAAATTAGGAAACTTATGTTTACTTGCTTCATGTAAAAATTTCCAAACAATTCAAGATATAAATCTATTATAGCAAACATATATACAGTCATAATATTTATTTCATAATCTTTAAAGTTCTAACAAAAAAAATACATATGGGCTTCCAATGAGCTTGCAAAACAAATTTCCCTTGCATTTGACAATTTACATACTCAAGGGGGTACTGATTCAACTAGGCAGAAGCATCTTTCCTGTATGCTTTGATGACTTGCTATCCTAAGTGTGTCCCAGGACCAGCAGCCTAGGCCCCACCTCATTAGAAATCACCAGATGCTCCAGCCTCACCTCAGATCCATGAAATTAGAATCCACATTTTTTTTTCTTTTTTTGAAATTCTTACCCTGTTGCCCTGGCTAGAGTGCAGTGGTGCCATCATAGCTCACTGCAACCTCAAACTCCTGGGCTCAAGCGATCCTCTTGCCTCACCCTCCTGAATTGCTGGGACTATAGGCATGCACCACCACACCTGGCTAATTTTTCTATTTTTAATAGAGACAGGGTCTCGCTCTTGCTCAGGCTGGTCTTGAACTGCTGAGCTCAAGCAATTCTCCTGCCTTGGCCTCCTAGAGTGCTAGGATTACAGGTGTGAGCCACTGCACTGCTGGAATCCACATTTTAACAAGATTCACAAGTGATGGTGTGATGTACACATTAATGGTCAAAAACACCATTACCAGAGTTGGTAGAAAATATTTTTGATCCTCAAGTACTTTCTGTATTGGAAGACTTGAAGTTGTGTACATTGTCTGGGCCTCTGTAGCCGTGGGGCTAGACTGATCACACAGGGTAAAGGCGGGTCCTTACCTCAAGCATGTTGTAGATGATGTAGAGCTTGATGACAGACTGCCCCCTTATCAGGTGGTACATCATGGAATAGTCAACATAGTGCATCATAAAATAGCAGATTACCAAAATGACACCCTTCAAAATGTCACACACCTGGGCAGGCTGAAGAAAACGTCTGTCTCTGAAATATACAAGAAGTAATGAAAATATGAGTTTTATGTTGGTGGGAATGTGAATTAGTACAACCTCTACAGAAAACAGTGTGGAGATTTCTCCAAGAAGTAAAGGTAGATCTACCGTTTGATCCAGTGATCTCACTACTGGGTACCTACCCAAAGGAAAAGAAAGCATTATAACAAAAAGACACTTGCAATTGTAGGTTTATCATAGGACAACTCACAAGTGCAAAGATATGGAATCAACCTGAGTGCCCATTAACTGAGGAATGGATAAAGAAAATGTGGTATATGTACACCATGGACTACCACTCAGCCATAAAAAGAGGAAGAAATAATGTCTTTTGCAACAACTTGGATGGAACTGGAGGCCATTATCCCAAGTGAAGTAAAGCAGGAATGGAAAACCAAATACCACGTGTACTCACTTTTAAGTGGAAGCTAAGCTTTGGTACACAGGGGCAGACAGAGTGGTACAATGGACACTGGAGACTCAGAAGGGGGTAGGGTGAGAAGGGGGTGAGGGAAGAAAAACTACCTATGGGGTGCAATGTATACTATTCAGGTAACGGGTACACTAAAAAACCAGACATCACCACTATATAGTTCATCCATGTAACCAAAACCCACTTAAATCTATAGAAATATAAATTTAAAAAAAAAGAAAATATGAGTTTTAGTTCTATGTTCTTAAAATAAATAAACTTTACTAGACATACACTGGCATACAGAGGTAAAAATGAGAATTAGGTTGCTATTTTAAAAACTTCAAGGAAACTTATACTAAATGATTACTCAGCCGTGTAAAATTTTCTGTCCAAGCACAGAATATAAAGCTATCAAATCAGAATTACTATTAGAAGTTGGTAATCTTAACAAGTGAACACGGAGGGTGGGCATCTGCTGATAGGCACTTTAAAGCAAAGGATTTCCGTGATTATGACATAAGCCTCTAATCTAGTCATGAATTCACACTGGATCAGCCCTTTTCTTACAAGGTTACATTCCGTGCACATTGCTCTGCATCCCGGAACTTTTTATTTAACAGCATAACATGCCGTTATCAGTTCATCAGGAATTCATATTTTTATGGCAGTGTAGCGTTCCACTAGGTGGGTGAACCATAATTTATTTAACATACCATTGACAGATTTTCAGTCTTTTGTCATTAAAAGCCACAATGCAATGTATATGTCTCATACATGAAAGTATATCTGTAGGATAAATTCCTAAAATTGAAATTTCAAGGTTATATTCACTTGACACTTTGATAGAAATAGCTACACTGCCCTCTGTAGGGGGTGTGCTGATTGACACCTCCACTGGCAATGTTACAAGAAACCCTGTAGCCTAGTGCTTTCAATACGCTGTTTGATCAACTTTTGGGTCTTTGCTAATCTTACCAGTGAAAAATGGTACACAGTGTAGTTTCAATGTTAATTTCTATCGTTAGGAAACCGAACATCTTTTTCATATATTTAAGTTATTTATATGTTCTGTGAATTCTCTTTTCTTATCTTTTTTGTACTGGTTTATAGGATAGCTTTTATATTATAGAAGTTGGTCCTTTGTGACTTGAGTTGAAATATTTTTTTTCATAATTAATATAAGCAGAAGAATTGGTCTTTACTTCTGAAGTCAGAGCATGAAGAGCTAAACCTAAATTGTGAAAGGAAACATAAGACAAGAGTAAAAAATACATTAAAAAAGTAGAAATTTTAGATTTCTTTCACTGCATTTAAAATTCCTGTGGCAAGAATAGGAAAGATGTTTTCTCTCTATCTGTTGCAGCCCAATTCCTCAAGACAAAATGCTCAGTCTCCTGTTTTGGCAGCTTTTATGCATAGTGCAATCAATAAAATGGTCAAGTATTTTCTTAAAGAGCTGCAGAATCTGTTCATTTCCACCAATTGTGACAATATTCTGAGCAACAATATAGAGGGCGAGCTCTTTTTCTAATCGGCTGCTGGCCTTATGAGCCATCTATGTGTTTGGTATTCCTCGGCTACCTATTCTCTGGAGCTCTTTTCTAACCTTTGTCTACTTTCAGATCAGGAGCTCTTTTCTTCCAAAGATTCTTGCAGAGTTCAACAAGGAATCTGTAAGTGTTCCAGATTGTTACCTGAAACATTGCTTTACAAGATAATGATGCAATACCGCCTCTGTGAGCAGCTGTTATAGAACCTCATCCTTGTTTTCTACAATGTATACTACATTGTACATTGTTTTCAGTTAGGTATAATTTTGGTTGATCTGTTTACAGACAGAATATGAGATACTGCAGAAGTTCGGAAGAGAGGAGGAGAGGTAACTTCTGTGAAGACTGTGCCCAGGAAGGGCTGAAGATGGCTGGAAATACATTGGGTTGAACCAATGAGCCTAAATGGGAGACAGGTGAGAATATGCATAAGTCATGACGTGTGCGGATATCTTGAGACAGGTCCGAAAAAACCAAGTGAAATTATTCTTAGCAGTTGAAGTTAGGGCTTTGGGCAAAATTGCATCAAGGACAAAGTTGACCAGCATCTCTGTCACCCTGACTTTCTTTCCTCCAGCGTTGTTCCTCTCCCTCCCAGAATGACTCTGGCCTTTGTCTCCTCATGGAATCCAGAGTGATCTTCATCTCCCATTTCCCAAACACTCAGCCCAGAGCGCAGACCTCTGCCAAGGGCTATCTTACTATCAAGGTAACTTCCTATCCCCATCCCCACCAGACTGAAAGCGGAAGACCTATTACATCTGTCAAGAGTTGGATCTTGATCATTTAAACACACTTCTAGTTCCTGGCCTATGTGTGACTATCTCCGCGCGGATGGCAGGAACAAATTGGGAAGCATCAGCTGAGAGGCTGTACACCATCCCCATGTCAGAAGTGTGGGCACAGCTCAGCATATACTGAAAATCACACACCACCAATAGCTATGGGCCTTTGTCTTTAAGAACTATAGGTCATGTTTTATGAATTAAAGAAAATGATAGGAACTAAAAGTAGGGTAGTATTAATTTGCCTTAATTATCAAAATGATTTTGACAAATAATTAAAGTAGAAAACTATACTTAGAGCTTTTAGTACCAGATGGTATCTACTTCGGTGATCTCAGCCAAAGTGATTTTATTTAAGAGACAAAGGGCTTTTTTGGTATACATCCAATCATATTTCCTAATAAACATATTTGCAACAAAAGAACAATGTATTAGTATATCAATGAAGATACGTTATATTTAATACATGTCATTGTTAGAAATTAGAGATCTACCAAACATCGAAAATACATATCCCAAAATAATATAATACCATACTTTTTGAACCAAGAAGTCAAAATATAAAAATTTAGAGTAAACTAATTTAGTTTTATTTTACCTAGGATTAGAACAGGTTGTAAAAACAAAGTAAAGTTGTAGGAACACCTTACACTACATTTCACAGTTACCCTGTGGCAGGCACTGTTCCCAGCACTCTGCATATATTCATTTCGGTATTCACAATGATCCTAAAACGAAGGTACCAATACCATCCCAATTTCACAGATGAGCCAGGGGGTAGTCAAGAACGTGCCTGCGGTTGTACAGTGACTGTTGCTGCGTGGTAGAAAAGGGATCAGAACTATGGCAATCTGGCTCCAGAAAGCATGCTCTTCACAACCAGCTACATTCTAGACTTTTAAAAAAATAACTTCTAAATGTACAGGAATCAACAACTCAGAACCTTTTATCTTTCAGTAAAATTTAACACTGTAAAATTTATCACTGTACTGTGATCTCATTTGGAAAAATTATTATACTGAAAAAATACATATCTATCATTTTGTTCTTTATTTCTAAAAATGCATGCAGAAAAACAGGACTATCCATATTCCATTGGATCCACTGTTTTCTGTGGCCTTTGCTCCGGTGAAAATCTTACATTGCTAACATCGTAACTGGTTGCTACAGAGATGACAGTGATTTTCAAAATTAAGGAATACTACTCAAATAAAGAATAAAAGAAGCACAACTTTTAAGAAATAATGGTCCTGTTTTCATATAAATGTCCTTGTTAATGTCCATGTTAATGAAAAAGAAAAATTGCCAAAATAAAAAACTGTTTTTAAGGTGGCATCTTAAAAGACAGCTGGATGTATCGTAGTCTAAGAAAAGGTCTAATCTGTGAATAAGTTTACCTGGTTAAAACAACTTGAACCAATCATAGTAATTGTTTCTGCTTTGCCATGATATTTTTAGGTGACAATCTGAGAAGCATTTCAAACTCCATAAGAAGCTTATCCATGGTCTTGCCAATCAACCCCAAATTGGCTTTTGGACAATACTTTTAGGCTGAAGTTCTTTGTTATAAATGGCCATTAAATGGTAGTTAGTGGCACTTCATTTTGCAGATGATGAAAAATCCCATAAGAAAGCATAAACAAGTGAAGTATGCTATTGGGCAAAGTGAAAAACCCACCCATTTAATTTATAGGTTTATCTGTGTGTCATCACAAGACAAATAATATTAAAGTAACATATTCAGCAGAACTTCAAACCACTGTTACAGAAACCAAACTCTCTACATTCTAAATGTTATCTTTTATTCACACAAATATTTCTACTGTATTTTTAGCAGTTGTATAATTTACAATTTTACATTGTACAATTTACCAATTAGCATGTCTCTAGTTGTTTCAAAGGGCTCATGAATTTATGGAAACAATTATGTAGAAAAGAAAGATGATCAAGGGTTAGCTTTTTCCTCCTCCTCTTTAGCAGAAGATAATATGCTGACTAGGATTAAAGCAAAAACTGGTAATGGACAGGAAGATCAGGAAGGAAGAGGCAGCAACGAAAATGAGCAAGAGAAATGGGAGAATCCCTGCACAGTTAATTGAAGCTCACCAGGGTATCAGCATGAGTTATTTTATTATAAAACACGTAGACTAGATCTCTCTTTCTCTCTCTCTTTGACATTTTTAGCTATTTGAGGTATAATAGAAAGAGTGAAGAAATACAAGCACTATTGAAATAAAAAATGTAAAATATTTAATATGGTTTACATTTTTGAAAGAGTAGTTACTTTATAATTTTAAAGTAAATTGGAATAAAGTAGTGAGATAAAGATGTTTTTTTGAATGAGAAAACTGAATATTTTCAATCTCCAGTTTGACTGATACATAGTAGAAAAATAATTACATAACACTTAAAACGAACAATTAAAAACTTTCCTTGGACTTAAAAAAAAACTGGTTTAAAGCTATGTTCAGTATTTGGAGTAATGAAAAATAAAAATTGCTTATATGGAAAGAATTAAGTGCAGCCGACTTCCTGTGGCTTTGGGGATGAAGTATTTGCTGTTAAACCTAAACCAACATGTTGCAATTAAAGATCATTTTATTGAGTGATTTTCATATTAGGTTAAATCACAGCCAAATCCTTTATAAATAAATGCAGACAAAGTTTTAAGACCAAGTAAAGAAAAGACAGGGAACCACATTTTCTTCAGGATGCTTCCATCCCCAAATGGTTATGTCTGCCTCTGTTGTTTACTTTTGCATTTAATTAATATTCGCTTGTACTGATGTCAATTTGGCCAAGAGTATAGAAGGAAAAATCAGGGTTTACTCACCACAAGGAGTCCCTGTGCCACCACATTCCACTCTATAAAGGAAGTGAAAGTGCTCCTCCCTTCGGTCTGATTTACGAGAGAGAAAGAAAGAGAGAAGGTTGTAATGTTGCTACACTACTTAGAGCGCCATGGTGAGGAAACAGGGACAACAAAACCTGACAGTTATGAAGACTTTCTAATATAACAAGTATATTGCTCTTGACAAATAAGCCACATAGATCAGCCTTGGTAAGAAGAAATAACAGGCACACTTGTTTCCCCAAAGTTACCAAGAGCTCTCCCTAATATGTGCTATAGTGGCGGCATTAGGCCAAAATCAAGGCTTAATTTTGCCTAAAAAGAGAAAAATCTATTTATAATATATATGGGAAGTTAACTTGGGGTAGAACAGTCTCAAAAGAAGTAAGGCATACAGAGGAAAGCCAATAGGTTAAGAAACTCTCAAGTATTTGAAATTTATGATTCTTCTGTGAGTTAAGAGCTTTTCTATGGGATACACTCAAAAGAAAAAGATACTGTCACCTCTTAAAACAAACAAAAGTCCACCAAGCCTCAAGTAAGAGTTATACGTAAAACGGAGGCGAGGGATCAGAAAATTTGCTTATACATATTTTATTTGCTCTAATAGTAAAATATTCCCGCATTTATTGCTAAAACCTACTCAACTAACTTATTACTGTCTAAAATGTTTCAGTAAAGTTTTTTCAATAATAACTCAGTTCTTGGGACCAGATTGCATCATTTTTCTCTACAGTCTCCCTCAACTTTTAGCTCAAATATAACCGAGAATTCTAAAACAAAAAACGAAGTCACAAATTTTAGGAGAAAAGAGGGTTCACAAAGATGCCAGGTAAATTAAAAAGACTTATATGATTGGCTGTTTTTTATTTATACTACAAGTAAATTTGGAAAAATGATATTTGATACCTCTTTAACATAATATAGATCAATCTGCTTTTCTGCAAAACAAAATCCTATCATTCTTCCAAGAAACAGATACCTCATAAAAGGAATCAAACTTAATTCTGTTTTATATGTCCTCAATCATTAAAAAGACTATTGTAATCCAAGAAGTTTCTTAAATGTTTTTCTAAAATGACACTACTCTATCTGGAAAAGAGGGAAGAGCTACATAAATGAATCTGCTTTCAAGGAATTCAGATAATTTTTTTTTTTAGTCTACAACAAAACTTTGGGAGAGACAAAGATTTTTCAAGATTGTTAATTCACCAGAAACAGTTTCAGCTGAGTATTCTTGAGATCCAGGACAGATGAAAACTTTTTAGAGAAGCAGCGTATTCTCTGCAAACAACACAGAACTATGAACTCAAGACACCTGCCCTACCATCTCAAAATGAACAATACTTTACTAACAGGGTCAAAAGCTGGCAAAATGGCCCTGCTGGCTGAGCAATTCTGATGAAGGCTGGGTTTACTTAAGGTGCTATAGAAATAAGACGCACTTAAAGTGCTTGTTCTCAGCCTTAGTGAGAGGTAGAAAGTCTCTATTTACTTAGTTGTCAATACCGGCAAAAAAACAAAACCAAAGCCAAAAACCATGGCAAGTGTGCAGGAGATCTAGAAATAGGTTCAAAGATCAAATTACAAAGCAGAAAACCTAGGGGGGTCTAACTGCTTTAAAGGGTCTCTCACAAATGCCATACTGGACTAAACTCTACAACCAGAAGAGGAGGGAACACTAATCTCAACTATGAGAAGGCGGCAATAATATTACCTCTTTTATTGAGGTGATATTGAAACGGACAGTACTAGAGACTGCAAACAGTTACTGTTTTTATGTCAGCATCCTGATTAGCTTGACAAATAAGACTTTCCCCCCCTTTTTTGAAAATCCTTTCAAAGAGCTAAGAGACTAGGAAGACAGCAAGTTTTTTATGGAAAGAAGACTGAAATATAAGAGAATGAGAAAGAGAAAACATCAGAAAAAAGAATACAATCAACTTCTTTGCTGGTCTCTTTAATTTCTTCTTATCTCTTTGAAAAAATAAAGTCAGACTGAAGGAAAGAGCACTTTTTGCTTGCTGAAAAAGATGGAACATGGTATCACTATAGGCAGGACAAATCGAATAATCTTTAACAGAGGTAGAGAATACTGGAAGGAAAGCTGTAAGAAGGTAAAATTTGGCTATTTCTAAATAATCATTTTGTAAAAATAAAAAGTATTTTTATATTCCTAAAATATTTGACATGCCTTAGAGTTAATATTAACAATAGCTTTGTTTAATATAACTTTTCACACTGTCAAATATTTCAAGCTTTGTGCTTTTTTTTTTTTTTTTTTAAGAGACAGGGTTTCACTCTGTCACTCAAGCTAGAGTGCAGCAGTGTGATCACAGCTCACTGCAAACTCAAACTCCTGGGCTCAAGTGATCCTCCCACCTCAGCCTCCAGAGTAGCTGGGACTACAGGCATGTGCCACCACATCTGGCTAATTGTTTTTTTTTTTTCATTTCCTCCCACCTCAGAGACTCCCAAAGTGCTAGGGTTACAGGTGTGAGCCACCACACCCGGCCAACTTTTGTACTTTTAAAATAATGATCGAAGAGACATTTTTTTCTAAATTGCTCAAAGAAACCAAAAATTGCAACCCATATTACTCTAAGGACTCAATTTTGATAAAGCATACTTAAGGCACTAAGACATCAAGGCAGTATTTTCATGCTCTCTGCAATCTGGCCTACTCTCACAAAGAGTCTTTAAAATTACTGAAATTCTGTTATATGATCTTAACTGTATTCTATATTTTATATATGTCATATAAATATTTACAGAGGGAACCTTAATGGAGTCTTAAATGTAGTAACAGGCTGCCCTCTAGTGTCACTTTAGCCACAAAATTTTAGAAATAGAAACATTTTATTTTCAAATGTTTCTCAAATTAATTTAGAATGAAAAGTATTTAAAATTAATAGAAAAAAGCAACCATTTACATTATGTACTAAAAAAAAAATCTTAAAATATCTAAAAGAGATTGGGTCTAGGCATTATCAACCACTCACAAATGGGAGTAGAAGATTTAAGATTTCCCAATTCACTGCAACACCTCTTAGTTTTCAGAATAAACACTGAAAGACTTTTAAAATGCCACTTAGGTGCCCTGATCCCCCAAGTGCCAGGGGACATACAGAAATGAACTTGAGTGCAACACAGCTCTAGATGCCTGTACAAGATGGATCTTCAAATAAGTGCCCCCAGAGACCCTTGGGAACACTGGAAAATCACCATGGTCACTGTGTACATCATGTGTGTGTTAACCATACCCAGGGAAGGAACCACACAGAAGGAAGAGCGTCTTTAGGTTATATATCCTTTTAACAATTTATCTCATCATGCCAACAGCTGGTTAGTGCATGACATGTCTCTGAAAGCCATTCGTATAAAGATGGCTAGAACACAAACTTGCCTCATACTGTTGATCAAAGAATAGCTCATAATGTAAATGGGAAAATTCCTACATGATATTATTCTATGTCAGGTAGTTTCACCTGACTTTACCTAATTTCTGTATGTCCATTCTCTTTATGCACTCACACATAAAGATTTATATTTAGTACTGTTTTATTAGATTTTATTTTGGTCTTCTGAAAAGGTAACTAAAATGCCATGATGTTGTGGAGCTTCCAATAGTGATAAAAAGAAAATAGTACACTGAGGTTAGGCTTGGTATAACAATATTAAACCATCATGCTACAAAGGTCTTTCAGGACGTTTGTTAATAAGAATAAAGCCTCTTGGCTGTGCGCGGTGGCTCACGCCTGTAATCCTAGTACTCTGGGAGGCCGAGGCGGGCGGATTGTTTGAGCTCAGGAGTTCGAGACCAGCCTGAGCAAGAGCGAGACCCCGCCTCTACTAAAAAAAAAATAGAAATTATCTGGACAAGTAAAAATACATATAAAAAATTAGCCGGGCATGGTGGTGCATGCCTGTAGTCCCAGCTACTTGGGAGGCTGAGGCAATAGGATCGCTTGAGCCCAGGAGTTTGAAGTTGCTGCGAGCTAGGCTAATGCCACGGTACTCACTCTAGCCAGGGCAACAGAGTGAGACTCTCTCTCTCAAAAAAAAAAAAAAAAGAATAAGGCCTCTTAAAAATTCTCCTAAAGTTATAAAGGATGTTCTGGAAATATCTTAAAGTGGATGACTAATTTCCTAAAAACATCTTCCCATTTGATTAACCTGTGATTAACAGAATTCGTAACACTATTCACTCTTATCCTGGAAGGCAAGTAAGGTTACAGAATATAAAGTAGCACATATATAATAACAACGACACGAGCTGAATTTTGATAATTGTTTTACTCCATGCAATCTTGCAAAGAATTTTACTCTTTTCACAATATGATCATTGTGATCATTCAATTATTCCAATTTATATTTGAAGGATTTCTTCTTGTCAAAACTGATTAAGGCTCATTTTTAAAGGGACTATACGTATTACTAAATATTAAGTATGTGCTCATTTACTACTTTAAAAGAGAATCTTCCATGACTTAAGTCTTTAAAAAAAACATATAATTCTGTATATTGACCAATAATTTTGTGATCAATTTCTATGATTATTTTATTAATTATATATTTTATATACCATGGAATAGTCACTATAGTTAAAAGAAGATTCACATATTATTGCCCATTTCAGCATTTTAAAACTTTTGCAGAATGAAATGTATTTAGAAAAGTAACTTGGACATGCTAGTAACTTGGATAACTGTGCTAAGAGCTAAATAATAATGCTATAAAGAGTCACTACACAGAGTGGAGACATACTGACGTAACTATACAAAGAAAGACAACTGTAAAATCCAAACTTCCTTCTAGCCTCAAGACCAATCAAGCATTAAGCTTCATGGAGCTTAACATTTTCACCTTAGTATTCCTAGTTTTGGTACAGAAGAAAGGGAAGGAAACTGATATCTGTTTTTGTCTACCATGAAGCAGGCACTACGATGGGAATTCTTTTTACATGTCCCCAATCTTTCTGGTAAAAGATGCTGAGCTCTCAATATCCCCTTTTCAATGATGGGGAAACACACTTAGAGAAATTAGGTAGCTGCACACAGCTCACCAGCTGGTCAATGTTGGGTCAGGCTGTTTGATTCTTCCCACTGGAACTACGATCTTCAAGAGTTTCTCCACGATCATGAATCAGAGGGAGTCTTACGGATCATCAGTAACTAAGGCTGCACGAGCCGCTATAACAGTGATTCTCAAGTGAAATGGAGCAGGAACCCCAGTGGTAAGAGCTCTTCTGGAGATTCTGACATCACCCGCCTCCCACCCCCCCAGCCTACAACCTGGTCTTCTTTTATAGTTGATGCCCAGAGACTCTGAGAAAATAAAGGGACAGGTGAGATAGGAAAATGGTAAGCAGGTCTTTGACTCTCAGTCCCCAGCCCTTTCTATTCTGCTACACAGCCTCCTGCATTAATATTATCTTACTAGCTAAAGCAAAGCTTTCGTTCAAAACCATTCTGGGAAAAAAAAATGCATTTAAAAGTATAATATTATATAAACATATGTAACATCCATTAAAAAATAAACAGCATTAATTTATGCATTTAGGGCCAAAGTGTGGATTAAATTGTATGAATCTTATTCTGCAAACTCTACAAGTAGTAAAAATAATAAAATCATTTAGACATTTAAAATAGTTAATTTAAACTTACCTTAAGCCATAGCAAGGCAAAGTGAGGAGCCTGAATAGTGCCAGGAAAACTCTTAAAGGAAGCAGGGTGAACACATACAAAAATGCATCCAGGCACAGAAAGATTCCAAAAAACATCAGCTGGATTTGAAAAGGAGAGAAGAGAAAAAAAAAAAAGTAAAATATTCTTTAAATAATTATAGATGAAAATTTCAATCAACAAGGGAATTTCTAAACATTATGGGAAATTAATTCCTCATAACTTAGCTCTGGTAACAAGAAATTAATAGTTATACTAGTATATATGAGCCATGTTTTAATGAAAGTTCTTTTTCAAAGTGCAAGTCTGTACTTCTAGAGTCTTTGGTTTACCACCTACGGAAGTCAATTACTCAACAGACAAGTGGCCCTTGGCCATAGCTATGCTCCATCTGATGTGGCTTTCTGGGTACGTCCTCAAGCTTTAAAGACAACATAGAAAACCTTTTAGATAAAACTCTTTACTTCTAACTTTATTCTTCATAATTTTGGTTATTTCATATTAGAGTGACTCAATAAAGACTGGAATATATATTGAGTTAAAATATTGTTTATGTTAAAAATATATAAACTGATTTCTAGCTTGAACACAAATTCGTGTGCACTGAAACTTGCTGCACTCAGAAGGCCTTATTTTTTTTTATCTTTTTCTTTCTTTCTTTTTTTCTTTTTTAGAGACAGAGTCTCGCTCTTTCTTCCAGGTTGGAGCGCAGTGGCCTGATCACTGTAACCTCAAAATCGTAGGCTCAAGTGATCCCCCCACCTCAGTCTCTCAAAGTGCTGGGATTACAGGTGTTAATGGCCTAGAAGGCCTTATTCTTAATTTCAGGACTAGCTGCTAATGTTTCTATCTTGCCCCCTTTCTTGTGTGCTTGCCATACCCTTTCTTTTTTTTTTTTTTTTTTTTTTTTGGTAACATTAGACATTTAGGACTGTATTTCAGAGGAGGGCGGCATCTTTTGATAGCTTGGACAAGTAGCCACATCCAGGCTACCAAGCTCTGCTGTTCTAAGAGCGGTGACTTTCTGTATGTCTGACACACAAATATGGCATCATATACATGCCCTTACTGCAATACTCCATGTATCTTTAGTAAATAAATTGCCCTACCTTCATATATTAGTTAAAATTCTTGCTGCTGTAGGCTGAATTATGTCACTAACCAAAAGAGTATTTTGAAATTCTAACCCCCAGTACCTCAGAAAGTGACCATATTTGGACAGAGGGTCTTTAAAGAGGTGATTTAAGTTTTAAAAAAAGGTCATTAGGGTGGGCACTCATCCAATTTGACTGGATAAGAAAGGCAATTTGGACATAGACACGGACAGAGAGGAAAGATGATGTGAAGACACGGGGAGAAGGCAGCCATCCCACAGGCCAAGGAGAGGCCTCAGAAGAAAATAACCCTCCCAACATCTTGACCTCAGACTTGCAGGGTCCTGCAAGAACTGTGAGACAATAAATTTCTGTTTAAACCACCCAGGGTATGGTACTTTCTTATGGCAGCCCTAGGAAACTAACACACATGTCTTTAAACGAAGGAACAAATTTTATTAATTTTTGACAAGAATATCTCAAAAATATATTACATATATAGGCCAGATTTCTTCATCTGAATATATAGACCCAAATAGTTTTTTCCTGTCACTGAGAAGTCTTTCCCTACTTGCAATGGACTGTTGGTTGAACACAGAGGGCAGAAACTGCCAGAAACCCAACGTCCTCAGAAGATACTTTGGTGTGTGTGCATAAGGGCACAGGATGCTGGGAAGGACAATGTGTCGTGTCTTTCTCATGAGCTTACACCGAGGATGAGTATATTATCCATTCCACCAACATGTACTAAGTTGTCGATATGGGCCAAGTAACATGCCCGGTGGGCACAAAGACAAACAGGACACCAGGAAGTGGTTCCTGCTCTCTTATTTTAGCCCAAGAAATACCAGCAAGCAGTCGGCACAGTGTTAACAGCTGCTGTGACAGACCTGAAGCATACAGGGAACAAGGGAGGCCCAATGGCCAAACCAACTTGGGCAGATTGAGAAAAAGCTCCATAGAAGAGGAGGCCCTTAAACAACATCTGAGGAAGACAAAGGCTATTTGTCATATAGAGAGGGTGGACTGGGCAGAAGGGAAGAGCGGGGTGAGGGCAGGGAAGAGAAGGAGGAGTTCCAGGCAGAGGAAGCAAGGGCAAGAACACAGAGGTGGAAAGTAATTGTGAAGACTAAAATTTCCCTTTGAAATAAAGATAAAAAGTACAGTCACCTTTCTCTGGCTTAGAGGAATTTGCATCAGTATTATTTATGGTAAACAACAGTAACCCAGGTCTAACGGGCCTTCCCCTTCACATTTTAAAGCTGCATAAACTTGGTGGGCAGGCAATAATCTTCTCCCACTGCGCGCTGGCCCTGGAACCGGACTACCTGGAGCTGTGACTACAACAGATCTCAATGCTAAGATGGAAGGAGAGCAAATGGCTGCAACCTAAAGACATTTCAACTGGGGGAAAAGAAATCAGTCACATATGTAAGAATATATAACACAAAAGATGAGCAACAGAAATGCCTTTCAGGGTTTGGAATCTTGGAAACATAATTCAGGTTTGCTGTACCTATTGTTCTGATGTTACACTTTCTCATAAAACACCTCATTCTTTCAAATTCCTTACATGTGAAAATGAGGAAATTTCCTAAGAAAGTAAACAAGATGTGATCCTGAAAATATTCATCCTTGAAGGACGTAGATAAACGCAGGTTGTGTGTGGTGTGAGCCTGGCTCCACGCAGGGTGACGTGTGCACTTGCACATCCCATTTAATTTACACGGTGACCCCGGGATTTCAAGGGGCTGCGCAAGGAATGTCTCCCGTGTTGGCATTAGTCCAGGCGCAGTGGTGAGTGCTTACTACTTCATCCTCCTAACAGCTTTTTGTGGTAGTTTATTATCACCCCTACTTGCCACACTAGGAAACCACAGCTCTGAAGGCTGAATGCCTGCCCAAGGCTGTGGGTCAGAGAAAGGACCCAGCATTCAAGCCCTGATCTGTCTGACTCAAGGCCCTACACTCTCTCTTTGAAGCAGTCTGAGCAGAGGAGAAAGATCTTACTATTTTTACTAGGTATAGGGGTAAAGGCAGTTTTCTTTGTGCTAACTTATCTTGCCAATTTGTCTAGTGTCATAAAAAAATGCAAAATAATAGGAACTTATGAATCAAACTTATAAAAGACAAAAATTCCACATAGGTTTATTGCTAGCTTTGAAAATATGTTATTAAGAATTAAAAGCTTTGAATATATTATTAATGAGAACAGTGTGTACTCTCACACCTTCAGTTAATTTGTATAGCATCTTAGTAAAACAGGTAATTACTATTTCCTTTTTATTTGGAGCAAATAACCATAAAATATTCAAGCATTCTTAAGAAATGGCTAACAAAAATTTCCCCCTAAATATACAAGGTGTGAAATCAGAGTCATATGACACTGTTTCCCTTTTGAGAAATAAAAAATCTTCTGCCCTCCTTTAAATGCTATTTGAAATTTCAAAATAAATACAGTGTGGCTAAAAGGAGAGCAGCACAATGATTCCGGAATATGCCTCTTTAAATCATAGGTGACAATCTGTTCCATTAGCTGACAATCACAGCTTGCACATCGGATCCTTGTCACTTGCTCTTCCCATTTCTCCCTCCTCTGAATCCGCCCTTCCAGTCTCACCTCCCCTTACCTATCTTGCAGAATGTGGTATCTTACTTTACATGTATCTCACCTTTACTGGGAAGGCCTTATAATGAATATGTTATCTCCTTGAACGGGCATATACAACAGAAAGCAGAAAACCAAAATATGGCAAAGAACCAAAGCATAATGAAAATACTTCAAGAAGAAATCATACACTGGAGTTCTTCACTTTTACCTGCTTACCATTCTGTGGTAGAAACACATTTTCCCAGGAATGGAAGATAAAATGCTACACAGGACTGGCTCATTCTCTGATTTGTTCCTCTATCCCTCCCTTAATCAAACATTTACTGTACCGCTCTTATGTGGCAGAGACTGAGACACCTGAATAGAACAAAATGTTCACTACTCTAAGAAGGTCAAAATCTTGCAAAGGAGCTTGTTGCCCAAAGAAAAGAATTCAAACTTTGACCACAACCCACAGTTGGATATGCACTTTAACTGCTATTCACTCACATACACCCTCAAAAAAACAAAAGAAATGCTTTATGAGAGAGAATAATACTTACTTTCACTCTATGAAATACAGGCTCATATTTTTCTATTCTCTTTTTAAAAAACAATGCTGGTCTTATAAATTTATGACCCACTAAGGGTGGTAACTCACAGTCTGAAAATCAGGTGTTCAGACAGGCGGGCAGGTTGAAATTTAGCTCCCTCCCTGGGCCGCTACCACAGACAGTGAAAACAGTTCGAACTGGCTACAGGGAGCTTTGCAGAGGGTATGTGAGTTGGAACACATGGAGAAGTTCTTTGTACAAAAAGAAATTAAAAGCCCTAAGTTACAAATTGTAGACATTCAATTTAAAAATATTCTCTTAAAATTCATTCTCAGAGCAGAGATTTACCAAAATGTACATGAAAAAATAATTATTTCAAAATAATCTTTGATTAATTAATAATCTTATGATTCCTCTTTGGATAAAAAAGTTATAAGTGAAAACAATCAAAGGACATGAATATTCACTGGCCTTTCTGTCTCCAGGAGATCTTGTCTGGAAGGACTTCAGAAGCCTCCTATAGGTCCTGGGCAATGTTACCAGGTACTGGCAAGTGCTGGGCTTGGGGCCCACCTGTGAGTGTGGCCTCCACCCAGTTCCACATTTATAGGTGGCAGCACCACCCCCACTGTGCAGTAAGACAGGGAGCTTTCCTGAGTTCTTCAGCAGGACAGGCAGGGCCAGGATTCCAGTTTGCAGAAAATTGAAATGCTATTTCTAATAATGACACTTGTCACTGACCCTTTTACCCTCGAATTCACCACTGGATTTGCCATTATATACACATACACACACATGTATTTTATAAGATTTAACATAAGCTTTTTTTTTTTTTTTTTTTTGAGACAGAGTCTCACTCTTTTGCCCGGGCTAGAGTGAGTGCCGTGGCGTCAGCCTAGCTCACAGCAACCTCAGACTACTGGGCTCAAGTGATCCTTCTGCCTCAGCCTCCCGAGTAGCTGGGATTACAGGCATGTGCCACCATGCCCGGCTAATTTTTTCTATATATTTTTAGTTGTCCAATTAATTTCTTTCTATTTTTAGTAGAGACGGGGTCTCACTCTTGCTCAGGCTGGTTTCCAGCTCCTGAGCTCAAACAATCCGCCTGCCTCGGCCTCCCAGAGTGCTAGGATTACATAAGTTTTTAACACATGAACTTCAATGTTAAGAAAATTACAAAATGACCTGTAATCCCAGCACTTTGGAAGGCAGGAGGATTGCCTGAGGCCATGAGTTCGAGACCAGCCTGGGCAACATAGTGAAACCCCATCACTACAAAAAAAAAGAAATTATCTGGGTGTGGTGGCACGTGCCTGTGGTCCCAGTTACTCAGGAGGCTGAACTGGGAGGATCATTTGAGCCCAAGAGTTTGAGGTTACAGTGAGCTATGATTGCAACACTGCACTACAGTCTAGAGCTACAGAATGAGACTGTGTCTCAAAAAAAAAAAAAGAAAGAAAGAAAATTGCAAAATGACAATTATTCTGTGATGCTGTGGTCATCAAAACATTATATGTTTGTTAAAATTTCTACAACCTGCTCTTATCAAATTTATTTTGAACCTACTACTATTGCTCTTGTCCATTTGAAAAATACCTGCCCCAAAAGAAATAAACCAATAAAAATGCCAGCCTCTTTCTATGGAGAATGAAGCAGGGTTTCTCAACCTTTTTTAAAAAAGAAAAAACAAATAAAAACTCTTTCCCTTCAAGACAAAAATCTCCCACCCCTCTTTTCAATGCCATTTGAAATTTCAAAATAAATAAAATGTTATGGCTAAAATGAAAGAAACATAATGATTTTAGTATACACTTCTTTGAATTACACAATCCGTCCTCTGGAAATTCTAAACACCACCTCCTTCAGGACAAGTACCAAATACCACCCACTCATCGAGGATCATTGGTCTAGAGTGTCAGTTAGAAAGCAGGAGTCAACAGGCTTAGAAACGAGTCTCCTTTTCCTGCCCCTAGTCTCACTTTTTATAAAGCTCTGGGTCTATTCCTGTAAGAGCAGAGACCATATCGTGCTTAATTCTACACTGGTGGGATGAAAGGTCACTAGGAAAGACGCCTTCTCCAGGGAATTCACAGTCTAGTGAGCTGGATATAAACCGTGTAGTAAGTGCCAGATGAAAGGCGTGTTCTGGAAGCACTGGTGAAGAGGTCAGGTCTGTACTGGGGCAGGCGCTGGCACCGGGGAGGGAAGAGCGATAGCTAGCAACAATCTCCCACAGAGGAGATAAAATGAGCACAAGGTCTGTCAGGCACAGTCAAGAGGAACAGAATTCCAAACACAGAGAAGAGCACGCGCAGGTGCAATATGAGTAGCAGGCTGTAACACAGAATATAATCATTATATAAGAGGGATAACTAACCTTTGGTTAATTACTGAGGAGCTCAAATTTTTATCCTATGTTCTAGAAGTTCTTAACAAACCCACATGTGGAGTCCACTATTAGAAGAATGTCAAGAGGAAAAGGCTATCAATAACAAAGTTTACAAATGACTGACTTCGAAAGCAATTACTGCAGATTCAAGGTCATTCCTATAAATAAAATCATTTTTATTCATCTGAATTAAAAAATTCATGCCACAGAAACTCTATACTAGAGGAGATGGCTAGGAAAGGGATTATCATGAGCCAGGTTATTTTCTTACAGGCAAGGTTATATTAACACACGAAACCATGGAAACAAAGTAATTTTGATAGTTTCATAATAATCACAGTCTACATCTGACATACATTTAACATAAGGGATATTTCACAGAAGGTAAAGAAATCAACTGAAGATTTTAATTTGTAGGAAGGCTACACACATAGAATGATCTTGAGATTTTCTTGCTTCTCTTCTTTCCAATCCATGTTGAAGCTGAATATTGTTATATTTGAAGCACTTCACCCTCATTAACTTAATTCCCACAACAAGCCAGGAGCAGGTGTGCCCTCAGGGCCCCATGGCAAGGCTGAAGGTCACCTAAGGAAGATCTTAGCTTCTGCTGCATAGAAAGGGGAGTCCCTGCAGGCTGTGATCCTACACCTTTTATGCTCAGATCTAGGCTTGATCACCTGGCAAGTAGTACTGCAGCAGGTTGACAGTAAGCAAAGACAGGAAGGAGAATATCCATCTGAGTGAGAGATCACAACAGACTGATAGAGGACTATGGAAAGACAGAGGAGGAGAGAGATTGAGGACTTTCCAAAGCTAACATGAGAGAAATAAGTTACTGATCCAAAAAGAAAAACAGAACCACGGTGCCAAATTCACAAACTGTCTTGAACATACATCAATAAATGGAGTAGAGGCCTGAAGTTTTTGCTGGCTTATCTGAGAACTATCTGAAGGGTCCAACATGCCCAAGAAAATTAAGAAAGACGGCTGCAGAAGGAACGTGGAAGCTGTTGTCACCACCGCAACAAGTAGGGTGCAAAAAGCCTTGGAGTGAATGCGGAGGAACCCCAGACAAGGCTGGTGAGATTCCCAGATGCATGGGTCCCCACCGGCTTTTCTGCTTCTCAGCAGCCACGTGCGGAGACGATTGAGCAAGGGTACGTCACAAACAAGACGTGCCGTCATGAGGAAAATTTAGAGAATTGATCCTCTAAATATGTTTCCATGAAATCCAAAACTGAATAGGATGCCCAAGAAATCACTGCCATAAATACGTTCTGAGTAAGTACTATTAGTCTCACAGTGACACCCCAGGACTGTTTTATTGAAGGAAAGGTGGAACGATGGCTATTACTACATTTTCTTAACACATACCTCACACTGACAAACAACAAAAAGACTTTATATGATATTTTGACTAAGTTATTTTTGAAAGGCATCTTTGGATTTTTTTTTAAATGTTAGCTCTTCTGACCCTTAAAAAAAAGCAGCACTAAGTTCCTGCACTAAATATTTAAAATTTCCCTTTCTGTGAATTTTTCCATTCACCCCCATTTCCTCTGTTCCTCATAAGCAAACTCATTCAATTGTCATGGACTATTGGACCTCTTGAGATGACCTAGGTCCAACCTTCTAACTTTAGACTAAGAAAGTAAACACGGAAGGAGACTCAGTGCTTTGACCAGGCTTCAGACGTTACAGACCTGAGATTAGAAGCTAAGGTTGCTGATGCTTGATCATAAATAATTCACCTGTGTGACAGTAACCTTTCTCCCTTTCAACAATAATAATAGCCTATGTCTAGTGATAACAATATTCTATGACTACCCGGCAATACTTATATCATACCTTCAACCTAACAACCTTAAGGCTTATAAAAATTTGCTAGTTCTTAAGAAAACTAATTCAAGACCAACCACTCGAATTCAATTTTTAGGAAAATGTATTAAATAACTATAATGTACAAGGCAGGGTAACAATGAAGTAAAGGAAGGGTCTTGAGCTCTCCTTGTTTGTCTCATTTCCAATCCACGTTAAATATTGCTGTACTAATTTTTCAGAAGTATAGCTCTGAGGGGTGGCTGACCCCATAACCATTCTCAATCTTTTTCTCTGTTAGAAAAACATAATATTCACTATCTTAGTCTTCTTTGCAGCTGGGGATGGCTATGTAACTCAGTTTGGCCAGTAAGACAGAAGGGGAAGTGTTCTAGGGGCACTTCTGGGAAAGCTTTTAATTCTTTACAAAGGGCAGAGTCAAAAAGGTGGCACTGCCTATCCCCCCTTCTGATTGTAATGCTGAAGCTGCAGCTGTCATCTTTCTATTAGAAGGCAAAAAGCAAGAGGATGAAAAGCCAATTTGCCAAGAATGGCAAAATAAAGATATAAAGGATTTGGGTCTACCATGGCTTCATTAATCTGCAGGGACAACTGGGACCTCTTTCCTCCAGCTTTGTTGAAAAGAACTTCCTATTTGTTTAAGCCACTGTCAGTCAGGTTTTCTGATCCATGTAACTAAGAGCATTCTCAAGAAATACATCGTTAATAGTCTCCGGATTCCATAGCCTCGATTCTAAACTTTCTAGCCTAACCATTCAACACAATCTGGATCCAGCCTATCTTTCCACAGTGTGTTGGTGGTTTCTTGCCTATACCTAACAATTTCCCACCTGTGGATCTTCCTAGCATACCCAACCTGACCCTACAATGCCTGCACAAAACATCCCTCTTTTTCTCATTCCCTTGCCGTATCCTTTACAAATCGTTCCCATATCGTCTTCTTCGGGCTGTTTGTTAAGCACATTTTCCCTTCTCTAAATCCTTCGTAGCATTTTATTTATACTATTTAATGACACATCACTTTGTTTCTTCTATTATAATTACTTATGGATCTGATATCTCTATCTCTACTAGTCTAAGATCTGAATCTTGTTTACCCCTGTACTTCCATACTGCAAAAGTGCCTGGAACATTATAAGTACTCAAAACACAGATAGAACAAATTAATTATTAAGAAAACAAGTGATCTTTATCTTTCTAAATTAGCACTTAAATATCAGGAGATTTTAGAAAATAGTATATAAGGATTTCTTTACTATTAACCGAAGCTTTAGCTTCACACAGATAACAAAATTAATCTTGGGCGATTTACCCGATGCACGGCAAATTGTTCTTATGGGACCAATACATAGGAGGTATGTAGCATATACATACCTCCACCAAAATATGGGTTGAAGGTGAGATCTGTCTGGAAGTCAATACAAGATTGCCACACCGGGGCAAGTGGGGGAAACAGAACTTTAATAGTACACATATCTATGTTGAGGGGATTTTATGCATGTTAAGCATTTAAAGTGCCTAGGACGGTGCCTAACACCTAGTCCTTATTTGACAAATCCTATTTATTATTCACGCAGAAATGGATAACAGAGGTGGGATGTACCTGGCTGAGTCAAGACGGGATGTGGGACAGTGCAAAATCACTTAGCAGGGAACTTCCTCTCTAGCAAACTGGTGATCCCTGCCCCTGATTTCGCCAAGCATCTAGTTGAACTATCCTGTCTCTGCTCTAACTGTAGACTCCAGTCATGTATCTGCTGGGGTCTTACTCTATGGGCTTGGCAGAAAACGGTAGGATGTTTTATCTCTCATGGCCATCTGCTGAAAATCCTTCACGAAAGAGATTAGCTTTACTCCAAGACAGCCTGGCTAAAAGGAAAGAGGGGAAAAAACCAGCTTTCCCTAGAGGCCCTTTCTGTCTGTGGTCAGCAATCCAAGAGGGCTGAGAGTCAAAGAATCATGTCCCATCCAGGGTTAGTGAAGCCAAGTTCAGTGACAAGTAAAGCAGGAAGATTAAAAGTATAATGTGAGATAAAACTAGGACACAGGGGAACCATACAAACCAGGGCTCTCCCAATCACCTCCTACTGTACACAGCACAAAGACGAAAGCTATCCCACCACAAAGGGACATCCACGGGAATGCAATCTAGAGAAAAGACCTTTCAAAATTCTGCTTGTTCTACCAGGATAAGGCATTCCCCTCAATTTGCTGAGGCGACAAACTACAAACGATTTTAAAACACTTTTATAGGACTTACCATGTAGTTAACACACAGATGAGAAAACTTAGGCACAGAAAGGTTAAGTGAATTGCTCAAGGACTCACAGCTAATAAATTGTGGAGCCAAGATTCAAAGCCAGGCAGTTTGGCTTTAGCATTGATCCCCTTAAACACTTCACTATCCTGCCTCTCAGTTTAGAATACAGAGAAAGTGTAGTTCAATCTCCTTGGCAGTATGGAAAAGAAAAAGTTCCCAAAGTGGACCATATAAGTAGCTAGTAGCAGATCTTGGATAACAACTCCAGGGGTGTGTGGGGATAGAGGGAAGAGAAGAAATGCCACCCAAAAGCCCATATAACACCCCTACATTATTAGAATAAGAAGTTCAAGTGCGAAAATAAAGTGCTAATAATTAGAAATACTATTTTAAATATATAAACAATTCACCGTTACTAAATGTCAAGTATAAGGTGTTTATCCAACAATATTCCACCAAAATTTGAGGATTTTTTTTTTTTTACATTAGTAAACAGATTCAGTAAGAGATACTGAGTTGACCTTTCTCTTGACCTTAAAGCATAAACATTAGTTACATGTTTTACAGTATTTGCAACCTTTGTAGAAACAAAGTGCTCATTAATTTTCAAGTTTCTCTTCCTGAAAAGGTTAGGCAAAAATATCACAGTATTTATCAAAAACCAAGAAAACAAAATGAGTAGTCTATGTTAGAACAGACAATGTAAACAAAAAGGAAAACTATTCAATAATAAAAAATAATTTAGATAAACTTGAATGTCTAGATAGGCTCTCAACTCTTACAACAAATAAAAGCTGTAAGTGAAACCCTACTTGTATAAAATAAAGTATATCAGTAAATTCATGCTGTTATGAGAGATATTTAAGCCTGGAATTAAAGTGAAACAGAACTGATTCCCTTTACATTTCACTTGGTTTTAGAAGTTAAGAAGAAATTGCTCTAAACTGAAAAATATGACATTCTTCTGTACACATAAGCTATAAAGCCTCTGACATGTTGTTCTAAGAGACTAACTCAATTTTTCCTGAATAGGCCTAAAGCCTCTTTCACGGGAAACAAAAATGATAAGAAAACTATCACAACTGTGTATGACCAGTGTTAATTCGACTTTTCTGACATTCATGTTTTACATTCACACAAATGAAATCAAAGTTTCATGAAACAAAGCTTATCCTTAATACAGGCAATGCTGATACTTTTTCTATTCTTTTCTTAAAAAAATCCCGATGGCAAATTACCATGTTGATTATTTGACCCATCAGTGGTCCCATAGTGGTCCATAGATTAAAAACACTGGTTTATACTTAAATCTCATCAAGACCTCTGGGCGTTTTCCCCAGAAGACAATTTATACTCACAATAACAAACATGAAATGCTTGCAAGTTTCTGTGTGAAATCAACCCAGAAATATTGCCAGACATTTCCATGTTGCATTGAAGAAGAAGAAAGTGTTAGCAATAAAACTGCCTCTGATGAGGGAACAGAATGAGGAGGGGGTATTGCCGCTCATTAGTTTTGCCATAGGACGGGTAATAAAAGGGGTCAGACCAGACACCAGCCAACGCTGAAGTGGTACCCAGCTTGTGTTCATGAAGTCTGGCTGTGGGTTGCAGGCAAACCCCTGTGTGTCCTCGCCAGAGAAAAATGGGAGTCCAGAACTGTTCAGGCAGGTGGGAGAAGCAAATTCCCCTGTGGAGGGCTGAGGCCAGGTGGACAGAAGCTGAAGGTGGCTGGCACCATCCTGCTCGAAAATAGACCCTGGCAGACTGTCCCTCCCACTGCTTCTGGCCCACATCCTCATGCTTCCATGTCATGGTTTATCACAAGAAAAAAGTGAGCTTTGAAAAACCACCTAAAAGTATTTTAAGACACTTAAAACACTTGGTTTAATCCTTCATTTTTTTCCTAGTAGAAGAAATAGCCCTCTCCCCAGCCCAGGCCCAGCCAAAATCTTAGATAAACCCCAATATACAAACTAGAGCTGCTGGTGCATTGGACAGGAGTGCTGCAGAACCCCCCACACCCCTCATCTGTCAGTACCCCAGGCTCTGCTGTGGAGCCCTAGTCCTCCCTAGAAAAGCAGCAACACAGTAATAACTAAGCATATTTAATGATCTTCATCAAAGGCATTCGAACTATCATCATTTGTCTCTCTCCAAACTCTGCTTATTCTCCAGCTCTCTAAACCTTACCCTAATACAGAACTTCCCACGACTTCAGCAAGTGACACTCTACCAAGAACCTAGGTAAAGCAATGTTTCTGAAATCGTCACTCTACACCTGGCTCTTCTCCTTCTACTAAACTGATGGATTGTCAGAAATAAAAGAACATCAGCTAGACCAGCCGGGTCCTTACTTCTCATTGCCCACCACACCTGCTATTACAATGCACCGATACAGCCAACAGACCAAACTCTTCCGATAGCCACTCTAACAGAAAGCACCATTCTAAGGAAATGACTGGAATATTACAAATTTTATGTTACTATAAAAGTATGAAAACATGAGTCAATAAAGCTAAAGCTGAATTATTTCTTAATTCTTTTCTTCTAGCAAGAAATTTCGGAATTGCTCAGACTCACCAACTCTAGCAGTGCCTAGAGGAAAAACAGTCGCTTTCCTGTCCTGTCTGATTGGTCTTGATAGGCTAAGACACAGTTATAAGAAGAGATACGTGAAGATTTAGTGCTGTCGCTACTATGCTCACACTATAATGTGATGCTTCCTGTGATGAAGGTTAAACAAATCATCTTCTTCTTTGAAGAGATTGTCATTTATGTTTTTAAATACGTGGGCCTTCCGAGAAACTGAGACTTTTAAAAAGGCTGAAATTAAATAATTTATCATGCTCAGTGGAAAAACAACTGCTTCTAGTAAAATAAAACTGAAGAGAACTACAAGAGTACAGAAGTAGACATTAATTCCTTGAAAAAAGTTATTTGGATGTGGCACACAAGGAAATATGATAAGTTTAATAAGTAGCAAAAGTTAAGATTTTGATAAAATCTATTAAGATACTATTGTTAGGTCTTACACTAAAAATGTAACTTTTAAAGCCTCTTCCTATAAGGAAATTACTATTTCTTCAATATACTTAATTACTTATTACATTATTTCTAAATATTTTAAGAACTCAACTCTAGCTGTTCACAATATATTTTTTTTTTTTTTGCATAATTAACACTTTGACATAACTTTCAAAATGATGTCTGGTAATGAAAAAAAATAGTACCTTTTCCAATTCTCTTGGTATTCGCATACAAGTGTATACTCTTTCTCTTCTTTCTGTATACTTGGCCTCATTATGTTCAAGGAAGTACCCTCTTGTTAGTTCAGCACTGAGGAACCTCAACAATGAAAGCTCTACAGAAAAAGAAAATGACAAAACAAAAAAGAACAGTATTTATCAAGGAACTTACATGCTAGCTGGGGCCACAGGTAGTATACATATAAAACAAAGAGACCAAAACAAAGTAGTCTATAATTCTGTGCCTAGAACTGAATGACTACACATAAATGAATAACAAATATATGTATCTCTATATAGATATATATAGATATTTTTTTGGAGACAGGGTCTTGCTCTGTTGCCTGGTGTAGAGTGCAATGGCATCATCATAGCTCACTGCAGTCTTGAACTCCTAGGCTCAAGCGATCCTCCTGCCTCAGCCTCCCTAGTAGCTAGAACCACAGGCGCATGCCACCACGCCTGGCTGATTTTTCTATTTTTTGTAGAGACAGGATCTTGCTATTGCCCAGGCTGGTCTCAACAGCAAATATTTTTGAGAAAATTACTGTTCTGTGTGGTATAAACTAAAAATGTCACAGGAATATGGAAGAGAATGATTACTAAGAGCTAGAATAGTGAGAAAGGCATTTTTTGAGAGCTCAGTTCTGGGTCTTAATAGGAGGCGATATAGAACCTGGACTGACGGAGAAATTAGGTGAAAAAGAGTAGCCACCAAAAATATATAAAGTGAATATCTAAATAGTCAAAAGGGAGCCACATCACCTAACAGGCATTGCTTCAGTCCAAGAACAACCCTGGGTGAACTATCACTCCCTTCTTAGTTCAGCCTGAGAGAGCTTGCGAGAGTGTCTAATAAATAATAATAATAAATAATGCCATTTCCCTACATGGAGACTTACCAACACAATAATCAAAATAGTTACACAAAGTAGAACCTCAACCAGATCTGAGAAACCTCCTTTTCCTTGGTTCTTTCCATTCGCCCACATTTCCTCTGTTCCTCTGAAGCAAATTATTCCAGTCATCTCATCTCAGATGAGGAAAGTAAGGCCAAAGGAAGTTAAATGCTTTCTTTCCACTCAGCTACAATGGAGACTTAAGCTGAGAAGCTGAGGCTGTGGTGCTTGAGCCCACCCCTTCTGTGTGTTACACCTCCCTGATGGCCTGTCCCCTCAGTGGCCTTCAGCACCCCTTTCTTCACCTACACCTTCCTACTCTTACTCTGCAGGAGACCAGACTCTTTCAGAACTCAGGCCACCAAAACATTTCAAATCGTCCTCTTTGCTGAGCTGGCCTTGTGGTCTTTTTGCCAAATGTGGCATAGATGTTACTTCAAAAAAATTACAGAGGGAGAAGGATGATTTCATTTCTGTGTATCTACTTAAGGAGTTGCACCTTCTATGAGTGCTGGGATCTAAAGTCTGCATGTAAGGGGACAGTTTATAGTCAAAAATACCCTTGAAAAGCTCTTAGGAAGACTTAGAAGCAGACTTTAACTATGGTTCTAAACAAAGGATCTAAAATAGCTTACCTCCTCCAGTACTGGAGCAGATCCCTAGTTCTCCAAGCATCATGTCATGGGGCTTGCTTGCTTATGGTTAGGGTTTTTTATTATGTGTATGCGTATTCACACACTTCCTTCTGTTTAGGATTTATACCATATTTATATGAGTACATACACACATACTTCTTTAAATACCAGATTCATAATCTGCTTGGAGAGTCAGTGATACCATGAGAGATATCTGGGGATGAAACGGAGAGAAAACCAGCCTTCCTTCCACCTACACCAGTCTAGTGCAGGGATAGGCAGGACCATCAAATGCACTATGTGCACTGTACTTTCTCTTTTCAGTACGCTTATAGTTGAAGTCATGTGGGTTAAATGTATACAAGATGTAAATATAGATGTAAATATATCTACTGTAGATATTAACAGATTTTCAGACTTAAAGGTCTTAGTCTAACCAAATTCATGCAGAGTAAAACTTTTGGTTAGGAATTTTCTAATATGTTGTAGGCTGGCTAGAACCAGAACAAGATCTGCTCTTCGAAGGGGAGAAAAAGAAAGCCTTCTGAGCTGCAAACAAGAAGTATGAAAGATCAAAATCATACTCAAACTCAGTTCAGTTTTCCAATTAGGAAGAAAAGAATGTTTTGATTAGCTAGTATCTATAAATGCCAATTCTTTCACGTAAAAACCGAGAACAGGACATTCAGAAAGCACAAGAGATTCACATATGTTATTTTTCACTGACTCCAGAAGTCACTCCCCCATACTCTCTGGGCAGCATCTGACTCTGCGGCTTCCCTGTCCCTCCCTGCCACCCCACCCTCCTGTCAGTGGTGCTCTTCTCTCTCCAATGGCCCACTTTTCTGACGCAAGTCTCTTAGATGGCTCCTCCTCCTCTACCTGACCCTAAAGTGTTTGCTGGCTTGGTGCTCTACTCACTACAGTAAAACATTGGCCATCCTTTAACACTGGTATTCTCTGACGTGTCCTCTTCCACCTTTTCTTTTGTTTCCCATCTAAATCCTGAAGCTACCGCATCCTGAGCTCTGGCCCCGGGAGCCATATTTCCACTGCCTCCTGGGTAGTTCCACCTGGATACCCCACAGACCACCTTCCCCACTGATTTTGTGCCCGTCCCAGAGTCCGGACTTTAGTTCCTGGCCTCACAAGTGACATAGCTGCCCCGCTAGAGGCCCAAGGCCAATCTTGATAATCTCTCTCTTCTCACCAAGCCCTACTAATTCTTCCTCTAAAACATTTATTATCTCCCCCCATCCCCTACCTTCTTTCTATACTCTACCCTAGTTTGGTCCTCTCCATCTCTCTCAGGTCACTACAAAAGCTTCCTGACTTTCCAATCTCTTCTCCCTTCAATGCTAACTCCATCTGGCAGCCAGAGTCAGCCCGCACGCACACACACACACACACACACACACACACACACACACACACAGATTATCACTCTGCTGAAACCCTTCCTGGCTCTTCCTTATCTCCAGGATAAAGTCCTACCTCCTCAGTGCTGCTGACACCAGATGCCCTACGACTTGGCCCTAAGCCACCTTCCAGTCATGCTTCACACCCGCCTCCCCTGAGTCCCTAGGTCATAACTGTCTGCTTATATTACTTTTCATTTCTCCCAAACACATCAATGGGTTCACACTGCTCCTTCGCCCAAGAGGAGGGTCAGGTTTCTTCAAGTGAACATGCTCAGATGTTACCTTCCCTGTGAAGACTTCTCTAAGTTTCCCTGGGCAGAATCCATCTTTCCCCCTGCTCGGCTCCCACAGCACCCGCACTTGCCTGCGCTCTCTGCAGCATGCTAAACTAAGCTCATCTTCTTGTCTGGTTTTCTCATTCACCTTTGCATCACTGGGGCCCAGCACATAATAGGTGCTCAACAAATGTTTGCTAAAAGAATACATGGATCAGAGAAGAAGAAGAAAAATCACAGAGGAGAGTGTGGCAAGAGAGAACAGAAACAGAAACAACAAGTTAAAAGCTAAAGATGAAGTGGAAAGGGAGATGACTGAGTTAAGAATTACAAGGACACAAAATGGAGCAGCCAAATCACAGTCCCCTTAGGAGGCAGCAGCAAAGAACAGAACCAATGCTAAGGAGAGCTGAGAAAGTGAAGCAAAAGGCAAACTGGGTTAAACTTTCAGGTGGGTGATTTGTTTTTTCTGATATAACTTCTGGCATTTTTCCATTTTTAACACTGAATTTCTCTATTGAAAGATGATCTATATGAATAAAAAAGTGGAATTAATCAAAATGTCCAACATTAGTGGAATTGCTTGATAAATAACCATTTCTCAGGACAGAACTGTCCTGAGGATAGAGGAGCGAGCAGGGAAAGGGTGAAAAGCTTCACTCCTCAGTGCAGCAGCCATAGAGGGGGGGCGGACAGGCACTCCTCTACTCTGGACACATCTGAGTGAAAGGGTAACCTAACAGGTAGCTGAACCTCAACCCCACTCCCCCCCACACCCTGCCCCCCAGAGAATAGAGTGCCATGATGCAGTCACAGCCTGTGAGTGCCCTCGTCGGGACATCCACAGGGAGTGCAAGGAGAAAAGCTGGGCAGCCCACGACTGTGTCATCTGGGCTAAAGAGATACAGAAACAGGTTATTGCACAATACTTTTAAATTTAAAAAAGCAAATTAAAAAAGTTTATTTAGAAAATCATCCTTTATAATAGTGTCTTCCCTGGTGAGTGCAGATGACAGCTTTTACCATAGTAAGAGTTTTGTCATGAGCCACAGAAGAACATGGAATTAGCAACCAGAGGAAGGGAGTTCTAGCACCAGCTCTCTCACACATTAGCCCCGTGATCCTGGTCAAATCACAAATGCCAGTTTCACAGATGAGAACGTGGAGGCTTAGAGTATGATTTTTTTTGTTTGTTTGTTTTTTCCTTTGTAGAGAAGGGGTCTCACTATGTAGCCCAGGCTGGTCTCAAACTCCTGGCCTCAAACTAATCTGCCTCCTTGCCCTCCTAAAGTGGTGGGATTACAGGTATGAGCCACCGCGCCCGACCTAGAGCAATTTTTTTGACACCTGTTACCTGCTTGCCTTCCACAAGGCAAGGAGAGACTAAGAGAATATTTATATGAAAGCATATGAAAACCACAAAGCATGACATAATATCTTGAACTATTTACTATGAATTTCACAAGTTCTGTAGTATTAACCAATTCTGGTTTGGTGGTTACCTAATATTTATTGATGCTATATCTGCAATTTTGGTTCTATGGTTAAAAAGTAATATGCCAAATAAGTATACTTAACAAACTACATAAGTAACTAATTTTCTATAAATAGGTTATCATGCAACATATACACATGAAAGCATTTTAACTATGTTATAAATACAAAACAATGTTGTGCCAGGATTCTATCTCTAGACATATAAAGAATTTTAGTTATAAACACCAATTTAGATTCTATGAGATTTTAAAAAATCAAATCATAAACAGCTAACATACTTTGAGTACTAAGCTGTCACAACTATGAAACAGATTCTATTGTTACGTCCATTTTGCAGATGAAGAAACCAAGGCACAGAGAGGCTAAGGAAGTCTGCAAGGCCACACAGGAAGCAAGTGGTAAAGCCAGAATTCATAGTCAAGGAGTCTATCACTAAAATGTGTACTTTTCACCATTAGAATACTTTGCCTATCATTGTCTCAAGCACTTTTGCAAACAGGCCACTGTGTGTTCTTTCTGGAAAATTAGAACCTGCTTCCCCTCCTTTCTCTGTGCTCCCACAGCACCATGGGCTTATTTCTGTGAAGCTACACTGTTAAGTATCTGGCTCCCTCATGAGACCATGAACTTTTTAAGAGCAGGTACCATGTATCTCGATATTCCCTAAGTCTAGCCCCCAGTGAGTTCTGAATGTAAGGGCAGTCTTTGTGCACACACAATTAATGCCATGCCAATGAACTGGGGAATGGCTTTAAAGATACATTAAAGCAATATTAAGAAACAAACAAAAAAACAAAAAAACAACAACAAACCAAGTTTTCAAGGAGTTAAATATCTTGAAGGCTTTATCCTACCTCCTTCTCACCCTCCCCTGGGGAAGTAGCTCTGATTAAGGGATTAGGATCCTTCCAGCATGAGAGGGTTTACAAAGGTCTTGCACACATTACCTTATACATTTCCCACGATTATGAGTTCTAAAGAGAACAGTTAACGGCATTCACATTTTGCAAATATAGAAACTGAGGTTCACACAGGTAAACAGATTTGTCCAAAGATACAGAAAAGTTAAGGGGCAAATTGGGAATAGAATTTAGCATGCTCTCTCCCCAACATCATAATTATCACCCATCTATCTGAAAATTATACCAAGAGAAAATGACCTGGCCCTAATCTGGCTTTGATTCATGCTGAGGAGGAAGGAGAAGGCATTGCCTGGTTCAGTTGCCTCATTCTCCCAGCCATCAAGTGAGCCTTGCTGCTTCGTCTGGTCCACATCCACCTTTCCCTAGCGAAGGTCACATTTCACAGTAGGCTACTCAATCTTCAGTGTCAAAGTGTACTGTGTTTCAGTGTTTTTGTTTTGTTGAACATTGTTCTCTAGCATTCTACAGACCCGTCTGAACTTATTTGTCCTGTGACTTTGGGTATACTTGCCTGGCTAATTATTTAGGAAGGCTACTGTTCTTTACCTGTGGATATCACTCTTCAGGAACTCTGTTACTACATCTTAACATTTTCCATACTCTGGTGATGTTTCATTCCTTCTTAGAAAAATAGTCATTCTCATTTGTTATGTCAAACATCTGCCTTTGCATTTAACAGCAAACAAATCCTTTCCAAAATGAAATAATCCAAATATTTATTTTATTTTATTTTAAAGACACAGTCTCACTCTGTCATCCTGGTTGGGGTGCAGTGGCTTGATCATAGTTCATTGTAACCTCGAACTCCTGGGCTCAAGCAATCCTCCCCAGCCTCTCAAAGTGCTGGGATTACAGGTGTGAGCCACTGTACCCAGCACAAATATTTATTTTCTGAACACTGATGACTTTTTAGATGTCAACCAGTTTTAGTTCATTTATCTAGATCTTACTAAGAAAAAATATCACTCAGTAAAAGTTTTTCAAAAGTAGAAATATTTACTGTTTAATTATAACATAAATAAGTGCTTCTACATTAGAACTAAGTTTTATCAACTGTGAATATTTAATAATACCAATTATAAATCCAAATCAATTCCTCTAGCATATTTTTATTCAATATTAATCTCCTATTACAAAATTGCTGTGATCCAGTACCTTAAATGGAGAAAAAAGAAATATTATGTTTAATTATCTTTTTAAAAAAAAATTTTGCCTATTTATTTTCTGTAGACCTCCTTTGTGGTCAAGTTTAATTATCTTCTGAGAAAGCTTATTTTACAAACAAGAACCTAGAATAAAAAAGTATTAATTAAAAGCAATGAGTAATCATAAATATATTTGTATGTTCAGTAATGTCTAAATATATCTTCCTTAAAATAGCATTGAACATTTAAAAAGATGGAAAGTAATATTGGTTAACTGTTAGGAAAATATGAAACATGCAAATCTTCATAGTCTTAAATAACGTAAAACTTTAATAAACTTTATTAAGATTCCACTAAAATATTACATGTAAGTTTATTAAACAAATATACAGGCACACCCTTGTTAAGGCCAATCAGTAATCAGCTTTTCTCGGAATCAATAATACAACAGCAATTCTGCCTAAGTCAAATGTAAGAAAAGGAACCATTTTACACAGTATATTCAAGTTTTTAAGACCTTCAAAAAATGTTTATAGTCTCATTTAAGGAAGTAAAGAACAGGTAGAATATTTATGAATTTATAGATGGAAAGCAAGTACAAAAAGAGTAGTGACATTTTTCAAGATCATAAGGTTATGAAGCAAAGGGTTAAAAATGGGAACAGAGGCCAGGCACAGTGACTCAAGCCTGTAATCCTAGCACTTTGGGAGACCTGTAATCCTAACACTTTGGGAGACCGAGGTGGGAGAATTGCTTGACATCAGAAGTTCAAGACCAGCTTGAGCAAGAGCAAGACCCAATCTCTCCAAAAAATTGAAAAATTAGCCAGGCATGGCGGCATGTGTCTGCAATCCCAGCTAGTTGGGAGACTGAGGCAGGAAGATCACTTAAGCTCAGGAATTCAAGGTTGTAGTGAGCTATGACAATGCCACTGCATTCTAGCCTGGGGCAACAGAGTGAGACCCTGTCTCAAAAAAAAAAAAGGAACAGAATATTATTCAGCTGACACTCAATGCTATATAGTTTTTCTGGACACTTCTTTTACACAAGTATTCCCCAAACTGGAGCACAAATGAGCTGCTAAGACTGAATTCTGGAGGGTAAATTAGGTTGAAGTTAACCAGTTTAAAAAGCTAAGATACTGAACTGATCAAAGACCAAAATAAGTAACTGTTCATTGTTTGTTTAGTTTATATATACTAAATACAGCAAATGAGAATTTTAAAAGCAGAGTAATAGTTTGATAGAAGAGAAGCAGCTAATTTTACTTTGTATCAGGGTTGTAGTTACCTAATTTCCCAGTTTTAAAATTATTTTTATTTGTAAATAAGAAATTGACTCCAGAACATAATTTCAGTGTCAGTAAGCATTTAATCATCCATCAGGTTAAGCCTGGGCCCATAGGGATAACTATGTAATATATTCTATGCAGAGTACAGACTGGTTACATGAAAACATATTTTATTAAAAATGTGGTACCTGTAAGAAGAACTTGAGAAAATTTCAAGAACACAAATAATAGAAAATAGTGAATAGGAATAGTTAAAAACCTTTGTCCTGCTCAAAATCTTTTGTGGGAATTGCTAAAAATTCTGTTGACTTTTCTGGGTTTCAGTCTTTCTTCCTGCCTCTGCTCAGTCTACGGAGGTAAAGCAAGAAGAGGTCTAACAATGGGTAAAGGCAGAAAAGGGAAGCAAAAGAGATGGAAGAATCACCATTAAAGAAGGAAAGAAATAGGTCCCCTGGCACCATTACCATTAGAAACAGTATTGTGCACCCATATCTGATGCAAACTCTTTTGTTTTACAAGCAATACCTATCCCTATGCATCTCCAACACCTACACTACATAGGTATTGTTTCATCCTCACCAGTACGTGCTACATTTATTTTGCACCAAGCCTTCTGCCTTCTGTTAAGCCTTCATGGTGACTAGAACCAACTTGGATGCTTCTGATACTAAACTACTTAGTAGTGGCTTTAGGAAACAGAGACAAATGGATTAGGCAAGCACTCCAAGCAAGCACAGAGTCTACAAAGCAATTCAACAACCGAACCAAGCCAAGAACACGGATTGCCTAATTCTTAGTCCAAGGCTGGCTTGCTGGACCTACATGCCTAAATGAAAATAAGGTTATGCAGATACTCTCCCACCTAGAACTTCTGCAAATGAGTCAAGTGAGGAACAAGCACAAAACCATGATAATAAGTACTTATTTGGTTTTATGTCAAAAAGGACAATAGAAGCTGGTCGTATTTTTAAGAGCAGGAAAAAAAGAATACAGAAGAAGTGAATCTGCAGTTCTTGATAAACACTATACCCAGAGTCCAAGGCCAGTGACCACACAGGCAACAGTGAAATACCTAATGACCATTCTGGACAGCAAATGAAAATAGGAATGATGAGTGTGAGACGCATTCTAACTAGGTTCAGGTGTAAGTACTAGCATCTGAGATAAGTTTCAGTCTACTGTCAGACTACATATATAAAAGCCAAAAAAGGAGTTCTGAGAACCAAGTGATAGAAGAGTTTGTTAAGAAAAAGAAAACTTATACTTGATGCAGATACATGTACAATATATGGTATATACGGCAGTTTATATAAACCAATATGCATATCTATTGTCTAAACAGGGACAGGTATAAAACAAAAAAAATAACCTAAAACACTACATTTTATTTTGATTTATTTTACTCAGATGCAGAGAAATTGGATAAGCACCTAATACGTATATTCATTTAGGGAATCTTAGGCTGTTAAGACTGATCAACAAATGTCTTATTTATGAGTCTCACCTAATGCCTGATCCCCAAGGCTAGTGTGACCCAGCAAAACAAGAGTGGCCACTGTCATCTCTCCCCACATAAAACCAATGAAATTGGGAAAACAATGAGGACTCCCTAACAGCTAAAGCTGGAAGTGTCCCCCTAATAATGACATCCAGCAACTATGGGCTAAACATCCAGCTTTAAACATGTTAAGTAAACCATGCTCAGTGAACCATGTTGATGAAGAATGGATACATGGTGTGATGAAGGCTATGGAAGCCCAGGTATCCAGAGCCATCCGGAAAGAGCCAGGTAAGAGTGCTAGGTATTACTGCAAGAGCACAAGATCAATGCTCATCAAAAAAGGCTACTGACAATTTCATCTCCTCTCCATGGAAACAACAGAAAAAGGCTTTAAAATTGTCGGCCTTCCTGCAATTCTAAAATATTTTAAAGAACTATAATGAAACCTGGCCACATCTATTTCTATTTGCAACAGAGCATTTTTAATATCCAAATCTAAGTAAACAGACAGCTAAGAGATTTAATACTTTGCCTTACTAAGATCCTGCCAATTCAGAAAGTAAATACTCTTGCAAGCAAATGTTTAATTGAACACTAAACCAAATAGAGTTGAGAATTTTTAAGTGGTTAATTGAAAAAGACTGAACAAGGCACAGTTTGTATTTAATTTTTCAAAGATAATGGACAGCTTCAAAACTGAACCTATGTCTTGCTCTGAGAATCAGCAAATCACTTAGGAACTCATCAGATCAGCTTTATGTCCTCTAACTACTCCTACAATTTCAATACCCCAGTACAATCAATGATGGAGTCAGCCTTACAACTAAAACATCTATTTCCATGAGCTGCAGGAAATAACGGCTAATACAACCCACATTAAGTACTAGAAACAATTTTTTAGTTGGAAGAAATTTAATGGAGCTATGGTTCAGCTGCTGTTCAATGCTTAAACTTATGTAAGAATTAAAACATTGGGATCACTCTACATACGTAACACATACATCTCAAAATTTTCCTTTTTCTTTTAAACCTAATATGCAACTGCAATATGAATACAAATGCAATTTTTAAAAAATTCTTTAGAAACAAGAATAAAATCCTATAGAAATTGTAACATTTTAACAATACGCTTAAAACTAGTCATTGAAAGAATTCAGAAGTACTCATTTTCTTATGTAGCAAATTCTTTTTTTTGGTTTAAGTTTCAGTTTAAGAGAAGTTCCCATGTAACATTTTAAGGAGTGCTCAATATTTCTGTTCCGGGCAAAACTACCGAACTTCAGTCATTATCACACTGTTAGCTATGTCTATGAAAAATCTATCTGGAGGGCAAGTTAACAGGTTTCTGTGGCTCAAGTTTTCTTAAAATACAGAATAAAAAAGTCACCGTGGCATGAATATAATTAAGAAATCAGCGTGCGCTTCTCATTTTTGAGCTCCCTTAGACTTGCGAGATGTCCGCCAACGTAAAGACCTTTCCAGAGCAAAGTGACCCAGGACAGAACTTCCCCGGCCGCAGCCCTTCCACACCTAGCCTGGCGCTGGCCGCGGGGACCTGGGGGCCGCGCGTGGAAGCCGCCCGAGGAGCTGTCAGCGGCCGCGGAGCCTCGGCAGCCCCGCGCCCAGGGGGCGGCTGGAGCACGGGCGGCACTGGGAGGCGGCGGCGGCCGCGGGGCTCGCGGGCCAGGGTCCCAAGGCCCCCCCGCCACCCTCGGTCCCCTGCCGACCCCTCGGGGCCGGCGCTGCGGCCTAGCGCCGCCGCCCGCCTCACCTGTGCGGCCGCGGCGCCTCTCCCGCCGCCGGTCGCTCTCGTAGAAGCCCAGCGTCTCGGTGTGCTGAGGCGCCGATGGGAGCCCCTGGCCGCCGCTGCCGCCCGGCTGCTCCGCTTCGCTGCGGCCGTCCCGCTCCTGGCCGTCCGCGCCGCCACCGCCGCCTTCTCCCGGGACGGCCGCGTCGCCGACGCCCGCCATGTTCCGAGCACAACAAACTGTCCCTGCCGCCTCCCTCCAGCTTCTGGCCCAGCCTCCGCCTCCGGCCGGCCCCCTCCCCGCCTCGCCCCGCCCCTCGCCGGAGCCCGGGCCGCCGCCGCTGCCGCCATCCGCTGCCCGCCGACCGGCGCGCGCCATTGGCGTCAGCGGCGCGTGCGAGACCGCCGCCGCTACGGCCGCCGCCATCTTCTTCCTGCCCTCGCCGTGGCGGGCGGCGGCTTCCCGCCTGGTGGCGGGCTCGGGCGGCCGGGGCACCGCTCCTGGTTCCATGCAGCCGGGCCGCGCGGCCGGGGAGAGCGAGCGTCTCCGGGGCTCGGGTCGGAGGCCCGGCGGGAGCGGGCCGGGGGCTGCAGCGGCGGCGGCGGCGGCGGGCGGCGGGTCAGCAGTAGAGCCCCGGAGCGGCGTCCGCAGCGTTCGCTGCCCGTTGTCTGCGAGGTTTCCCGCAGCCCGCCCGGGGCCCCTTTTGCAGGCTCTGTGGCCGGAGTGCGCCGGCGCCGCCCGCCCGGCCTTGTCACCACTGGCGCGGCCGCGGGAGCCTGGCTCCAGGTCCCCGATCCCTGCGAGTGTCGGACCCGTGTGTCCGCTATTTTGGTTCCGTCTCTTCTGCATATTTATGATCGTCCGTCACATTCCCTGGTCTCTGGGTGTCTGTTGGCAGTTTCCAAATCACTTGGGCATGAAGGAGCTTGGGGGAGCTTCACAACAGGTGGGGGCGCGGAGGGGAGGCGACCGGCCTGGGCACTCAGCTAGATGAGCGGAGTGCTTTATGCGTTTAGCGCGCCCGCGGACGTTCTAGACTGCCTTTTGGGATTAGGGTTAGGAGATGGCCTTTGTCCGCCACTGTGTCCTTGCTCCATCATTTTACTTAGTGCTGAATCTGTCCTTTCCAGTTTGGCGTGTGGCCCTGCACCGAGCGCTGTGTCAAGACCACCCGGCGCTGGGGCCGAAGAAGCGAAGATTCCCTGGGTTCCGGGAAGACGCAGGCACCGCGGCCACCCGCTTCCCACATGAGTGCTGTGCGCTCCAGTGAGGGGGACAGTGGTACCTCGATTTCCCAACTTGGGTAGTCACCTGTGCCTTTTTAGCCTTTTGATTTGCGAAAGCAAAACCGATTCCTCCGCGAACAGTAGGCTGCCTGGAAACGTCCTTAGACCTAAACTTGAGAACCAGATATAAACGTGCCTGAATAGAGCAAAATCCCGCTCGTGCTGATTTATCAGTAAGGCCCTGTGGATTCTGTTGTCACTAACGGCTTACCTGATGGTAAACACTCAGCAAGTTCTAAAAAGAGAGGGCTGCTTTGAGCGGCACAACCACCTGGCAGTCTGGCAGCAGGGCTGGAGGCAGGGGTGAGGGACCAAGATGGACTAAAACAGTCCAGCAGCTGGGAGCCCACCGCGGCCCCGCCTGGCGGAAAGGAACCTCCTTATCCGTCTGTATGAAACGGGACAGCTCAGAGGATTACCTTTCCAAATTATTCCCGTGACCATCCTCCATGAAATTCTGTTTGGGTTGTGTTTGGTCAAAACTGAGTCTTCCTGAACCAATAGAAAACAAATGCTCTGGTCAAATCTTTAAAATCATTTTGAAAATCAAAAGGTATGCAAAATATTATGGCCTCTAAGGTTCCTTTCAGCTCAAACTCTATGATCTTTTATAGGGAAACATCGTCCCATTCCATTAAGTACTGATTGTCAAGAATGAAGTAGACTTTTATTGCTATGTTTGTGTCAGTTTCCAATTACTGTCTCACCACATTTATTGGGTTATTGCACTTGCCTTTCACTCAACAGGAGCTGGAAGTGAAGGAATCCCAAATTCTGTTTCCTACAGCAGCTAGTGGTAGGAATGGATTTCCTTCATCTTCTGTATCAGGCCTGGGGAAAGACATTGTGTTGCAAAGGCTGTGCCTGTCCTTTGAAATAGCAAGGGAAGGGAGGGAGCAGCAGTTGTCTAGGCTGGATACTGAAGGTGTTAACAGCCAGCAAAAAGAGCAAACTGGAAATGGGGGAAAGTTGAGGGATTTGCAACTTCTCATCTTTTTGGTCTGTTCACTGGAGCTGCATTATTTTATCTAACTGTTGGGAAATTGCACAATTTCAAACCCATATTGAAGTCAACATACTGACAAGCATTTTTAAAACAAACGTAAATAATTTTTTCAATTAACACTGTTTTCCGCTGTATAGGTATTGATAATTGGATAATCAACTGGCTTATTGTATGTGGAAAGTTGTTTTCTTTGATTTAAATCAACTTACTGCAACTTCTTCGGAATTCAGGAAAGGGAATTTTCAAATATGTATTCTTAATCTTCAAAATATTGTTACAAATAATCTTAAACATAAGAAATATTTGTACAACATAGTAGAACCAGCAATTCTCTGAGAAAAATAGCAGTTAAAATATCATCATGCACTTTATATTATAAAAAGAAAGGTAGAGACTTAAATTTATGGTACTACCATTAGAAAACAAGAGTAGCTAAAAAACAGCAATGCTAGCCATTAAGCAGATACCAAATGACATTCTGAGTTAAGTTATAAGATAAAACCAGGATTCAGACAGCAATAAGCTATAGAAATTCAACTTAAACATTGAATTATTGTGAATTATTATTCCATAATAAAATGGTGTGCTCTAGCATGTCATTGTACTAGCTGAAAGTGTAAAAGTACTAGTGAAAGAAAAAAAATACTCCATTGGTGAGAAATAATTTCAATAAAGGAAAGTGATGAATAGTGGATGTGAGTTCAGAAATGAGAAGTTGAATCTTGCAGTTGTTACATTCACTATGTGGCTAGTGTTGCAAAACACAAAATATCATTTTTAAAAGAATGGAAATTTGGTGAGTAGTATACACAACATTTAAAACTAAATTACGTAATTTCATATTTCAGTAATTAAAGATTTAACAATTGAGATTTTGTGACTAAACAAAATACATTGAATACATTGTGTATAAACCATGAATTCAAAGCCCCAGGATATTTTCGTAATGAAGCCTATAAACTCTTATTGCTTAATGTCCAAGCCAAATCATTATGGTCTACCATTTCATGAAATAGCAAGAGTTTTAAAATAAGTCATGTTTTTCAGTTTGTATATCTGCATTTTTCTCCTAGGAATAGCACAATGTAGTACAAAAAATGTTGGGCCTATAGTTATAAGCCTTGGAAAAGACACTGTCTTGGATGTGTATTTATATTACTATGTGACCCTGGAAAGACAACCACTCGGGCCCTCAGTGTCTTTCCTTGGTAAGTGGGAGCAATACCCATTCTATAATGGGAGCTAAAAAATATACAATTTTCTTTTTTCTTTCTCCTTAGTGGTAGCTTTGAATACTTCCTTTCATTTAGACTACATAGTTTTCATTTTCCAACTACAAAGCAATTTATCTTTTGATGGCACTTCTAGTATATTGCCCCTAAAATATGTCTGAAATTAGTTTCATACGCTTTTCCAGAGTAACGCAAACATCAAAGTGCTTTGTTAACGTGAAAGAACTCTGAATTGTGAAAAGGCCAGGACTCTCTCACCCTCCAACTAAAGTCTTTGACCGAAGGAGCACAGGTGACCCCTCTCGCTACTTCATTTTCTCACTTGTAGAATAATAGACTAAATGGTTCTGATTGCCTCTTCTAGCTCCCAAATATTGTGTTAAAATCCATGCAAACCCTTTTTTAGATTCTTGGAACCCTGGGTTAAAAATAGTAGATAGACCTGCATTATCAAGATTTGTAGAATAGTATGAAATCCTTAAGAGAGTCACTTTGTAATTGGGTCTAAATTTTGAACGCAGGGAATTCAAACGCAGTAACTGTTGATCCCACATCAAAGGCATGGAAGTCTTTACACGCCTTCATTATGCTCTGTGCATTACGCCTTCATCCCTTGGCAAGAGGAGTGATGAGTTCTCCCTGACCTTCCAGAACTCTAAGGCTGTTGTTCTCACCCCAGGCCTCAGGGTTTCTGTATTTCGAACAAGTTTCCTGTATTGTATTCCATGCACACCCTGCATCTGAGAACACTGCTCTCAGGTGGCATTAAGCAACACCTGAAGTGGTATTTGAGACAATTGCTTAGTAATCATTGTACAGTTAATTTTTGTAGTATAGATTCAGACACAGAATACAGTTTGAATTGCATCTGTATTTCTCAGTTGAAAATTTACTTGAACATTACATGAATCCTATTTTCCGAACCATAAATGCCACGTGTCTGTATTCACAAACTGTACTCCTGAATTTAATTTATTCACCATTTTGTCTTCAAAGAGAAATGTAAGAGTTGATGTTTTTAAAAAATCTGAACAGCTTTGCAACTGATGTTCTAAAGAAATAAAATATACGGCTAGGCCCAGAGCAAGCCTTTGCACTAAATTTATGTGAGTTTATTGAATCTCTGGGTTCCAGTAATAATATTTTCTATCTTTGGCAATCATTTTTGGACTGATACTCATTATATTTTATCTGCTCTGGGCTTTATTCCATGGATTTTTAAAGGACACTAGCTCAGTTTGTTTCTGGAAGATGTAACACAAAGTAGATAATATGCCTTTGATTCTAACGTACCTGTTACAACTTAAAACAGTCATGAGCTAAATCTTATTTCTAAAAACAGTTTTTTGGCATGAGAATATATAACTGAAACCGTTGTATACAGGATTTTTGAAAACTATTCTTTGTTAAAAGGGATGTTTTGTAAATGATTTCTGTTCTGAAGACCTAAACGTAGGTTCTGTTTTTGTAATAAAAGTGTATGAACTTATAAAAATATATGTTTTATTAGCTAATAGAATCTTTTATTCATGATGAGGTATAAGGTTTATTTTCTATTGGATCTTAAATCTCTGGAAAATTCCAAAATGCTGATGAAAGGGACCCTGATAATGACTCAGTAGGTGTTCCATCCCAGGTTTCTCTCTTTAAGGAGAAAGAACATTGTTCATTTCTCATTATCATGATAAACAAAAATAGATATGTCATGTTTGAAACTGTTTTAGTCATTCAGTTGGTTAATTAACAAGAATCTATTTGTAGAATAAACTCAGACTTTCCAGTAAATTTCTTGATAACTGTCAAAAATCCTTCTTTATAATTCTAGCTAGCAAAGACTTTAATTTTAGAATTCAGGAAGCAGAGGAGATTTTATTTACCACCTAATTTATATGGTTAGTCCTTTTGGATTTTGCTTTTCAGAATTATTATATTATCCTGTTTTTATTACTCCCCAATGGTGAATTCTTTATTGTTTCTTTGGCTACACATCAAATAGTAGTTGGTAACTGGAAGATTTTATTTGATATGTAGGGTAAATTTTTACTTTTTTCTAGTGTTTCTAGTTGAACTCTCATGTATTAAAATAACAGTAATTTTTCTCTTTATATCCATGTCCTTTAAATTTAGGCTGTCATCATCTTGTAATTAGTGATCATTCTGCTCATTAATCAGTGTTTCCATTTCTTTCTCCTCCTTGTTTCTTAGATACTGAAAAGTGAATGCACTCTCTGGGTCTTACAAAGATCTACTACTTAAGCGTTATCTCTTTTTATGCAAACCCAAGTACTTATGTTTCTTTTGTCTTGATTACCAAAATTTATTGTAAATGCATAATAAATTTTGAGATTCTCAAAGTAATCTCAGAGTTTTTGCCTTCTGGGTTTTAGAAATTTGTTTATCTGATTTCAAGGCCTTAGATTTTCAAATTGCTCTTTTGTATTTATCTATTATATTCCCCTTTTCCATTCAATTCTAAGTTTATGTTTATATGTAAAATGCCTCTGTTGTTTCTGACATTTTCCAATTTAGTATCAATTTCAAATAATGAACAACTGTTTCCTGCTTGTCTTCTATATGGATGCTTAATAAATACTATAACTTAGGTATACAGTGTCATGGAACAGAACAGTACTGTGGTTAATTTTTTAAAACAGCAATAAAAAAGAAAACATATTGTGGCTTTAGCAAGCATTATTTTCTTGTGACAGTTTTATCCTCCTAATTATGCTTTGCCTGATTATAACATTAATTCACATTCCCTGGAGCATATGCCCACTGATGACAGATATATGCTGGGTTTAAAAATTTGGCATGTGTAATTCACACATAAATATTTGATTGCTTAAAAAATTGAAGCTAAATCAAATGCTGGTCATTATTTATTATCTCTTAACCTACAGTCTGATCTTTCATTTATATATTTATCTATGCAGTAACACCAGTTGTATAAATAAAAATTCATTCCTAGTGCTGCAAACCATTTTTAAATATTCAGTTTTTAATATTTATTACAGTGCTAGTATTTATGATCTGACATGGTTGGCTAGATATCCTTTTTCTGAACAATATTAAGTTTCATGCAATTTGATTCCATTTGTACAAGCTTGATACACACTTACATAGTTTTTACTTTATCTTAATGTAGCCAACAAAATGAGTGTCATATGAAGTAATTGAAGGTACAAAAATAAGTTGATTCTTTTGACTTTGAGCGACTTAAAATCTACTCCAGATCTGTCATTTGTTTCCCTCTAGCATTTTAATAATGTTCTGTAGAAAATGCCTAATTGATATGATTAGGCTTCTTTATTGGTGTTTTATGGACAGTGTTCTGTTTTATGAATAGTGTAACTGGCTTCTCCCTTGAAAGGAAATAATTTCCTTTGCATTAGGCGTATCTTTTTTTTTTTTTAAAGAATAACTTATCGGCGAGAGTTTTTCTTCTGAGTATGTGTTTTTTTAAACTGAATTTTTTAGAAAGGCAGTATCTGTTAATTCTTCAGGGACATATATAAACACACAGGTGGATTCACCCATGCAAGCATTTGTTTTTGACTAATGAATAGTTTTCTCAAAACAATCTGTTCCTTTGCTTCTGTGCCAAAGTGGGTAAAATATTTGTTTGGGACTAGACCATAAAATGTCATCTCGCATGATGGCACTAAGCTAGAAAAGGTCATCAGATAGAGAGGGAGCAGAGTATAATGGAGAAGGCCGTAAACTTGGAGTCAGGAGGCCTGGGTTAGGGAGCTTGCTCTTACTAGTTGTGAAACCTGGATACACTTTGGGCCACAGTTTCTGATTCATGTAGCAGAGGGTGAGTTAGATTGTCTTGAAGTTTCCTTTCAGCTCTAGAATTATGTGATTCTTAGGTACCTCTAGGATTATTTTAGGCTGGCATTAAATGTTGACTTTCCATTCACTTGTAATATTTTTCTTCTGGTGAACTCAAGTACCTTACTCTAAATTATAATGCTTATCTTAAAATTGCTTACCTTGAGTCAACAGACCTTAGTATTTCTTACTGAGCAAATATTTGTTGACTGGCTTTTATGTGCCAGCTACTGGTCCAAAGCCCTAGAGTAACAAAGATAAATGAGATGTGTTTTCTATCCAAAGCAGTTATATTGCAATGTGACAAGTACCACAATAGAGGAATGAATGAAGTGACATGGGAGTTCAAAGGAGAAGTTGATTAATTCTGCTTTAAGGTGAGCCAGGACAGCTTAGAAGGAAGTGGCATTTGAATGGGTCTTGAAAGATGTGTTTGCCAGATGGGAAATGGGGCTGACAGAAGGCGACTGAAGGACCTTACAGGCAGACATTGGAGCATGGGCAGAAGAAGAGAGGTAGAAAGATGCATGGTGCTTAAGTAGAACTTCAAGATTGAGTTTCAGTTTCCAGGGCTGAAAAATAGGAAACAAATTGGGGGTGTCGCGGGGCATGGACTAGACAGAAGAGTTGCCAAGCATGGTCAGGAAGTGAAATGAGCAATTAGGGAATTCATTGGTTGGCAACACTACCTCTAGGCTGTCTTCACAAGTTGAAGAATAATTCATAGTTTTTTTTTTTTTTGAGTTGGTACATATTGGGATTTGCTTGCACTTCTACCCAACATTGTTGCATAGAACAATTAGAACATTAGTCTGTGTTTACTGAGCATTTACTGTGTATTAAGTCTTATTCTCAGTGTCCAAATCCAATATCTAGTTAAGAAATTTTACTTTTTTTCCTGAAAAATGATCTCAGCATAACATTTGTAGAACAAATTTTTATTTGTTTTGTTTGGTTATAAGACAATCAAGCACTAAGGATTAAATTTCTTTTTGGCAGGGACTTACAGATACATATTAATGATAGGCAATGTATTCTTCACATATAGAATATCAGATTTAGCCTCAAAATCTCAAATCAAACCATTTTAGTCTAATGAAAGGATATAATGGAATGATGATGGCTTGTAAGCTGTTTTTCGTAAACTTGAAGTTCTAGATTATTTTGGGTAATTAGAAATATCAGGAAAAATACACTATTTATTAAATTTTATGTCTGAGTCTCAGCCTTCTTCCCCGCCAGTTATGGGGTAGGGTAAGGCAGGGTTAATGCGTTACTCTCTCTGTTGACTTTCAATGCCATATTTGAAGGAGCTGTGTCCTCATAACCATGTTTGGTTGCATCTAGTTGAAAGGCACCGCGTGATGGAATAGAAATAACATACACTTTATAGTTAAAGTGATAAAGTTTAAATCCGAACTGCTACTTACTTGCTATGGGGACTGGGGCAAATTACCTATATATCAACTTGGAATCAGACTCTCTGATTTGAGCCATTTAATTTAGACATTTATTTTAATGTAAGTGCTTTTGCTTTTACTTTGGCCGTCAGCACGCAATTTTAATTAGCGCTTGGAACACAGCAGAATACATTGATGAGGCAAAAGACACAAAGAAATACGTTCATAATGGCCTGTCCAAGGACTCTGGCAGCGTCCAAGGAAGACGCTTTCAGTATAATGCTTGATGTTTCTGAGAAATCATCCTCGCTAGCGTTTATACTGTTGTACATTTAATCATTCAGAGTTTTGAAATGTCAAAATATTGGCATTAGCAGCTTTGTCGTCTATATACTCAGAGAGAATATTAATTTCTTGAGCTTATTCTGATGCAGCAACTGATGTATAAGAAAACTAAACTTATTTTCTACATCTGCCCAGGATTCTCTTCCCGCCTTCGCCAATAAGATCTTTCTTACCTTTTAAACTCTAGCTCTAATATCCCCCTCATAGTCTTTCTTAACCTCCTTCATGCCCATGGCCATTCTCTTTTCTCTATACACCTGTGGTCCATGCATCTGCAACTACAGACCACACTGTGTTATAATGATTTTTTGATGCGTTACTCTCCTCTGTTGACTCTCAATGCCATATTTGTAGGAGCTGTGTCCTCTTATCCATGTTTTGGTTGCATCTAGTTGAAAGGCATAGTGTTATGGAATAGAAATAACAGCACTTTATAGATAAACTGACAAAGTTTAAATCCGAACTGCTACTTACCTGCTATGGGGACTGGGCCAAATTACTCAACTCCTTTGAGTTTCTCTAAATGAGAGTAGTAATACCTGCTATGCAGGATTGTTGTAAAGATTACATAAGTTGCATCCATTTGTTCAACAAATATTTAAAGAGGTCCTATTACATGTCAGTAATTATAAATATTATCGTACTTAGTACTACAAATACAAAGGTGATCTTTTCCTGAGAACTTTATGATTAAGGGGGAGAAATAAACCAGAAAATAGACAATTACTGTATAATTCTTGAAGGATGAGTAGGAATTCAGTAGCACTGGGGTTTTAGGGGTTGGGGTCAAGGTAGCAGGATTTAGCATAGAAGGAGAACCACATGCAATGACTTTGAACCGGAGAGAGCATGGAAAGTCCAAGACACAGAGGCACAATGTAACTGTGATGGTGGGGTAGGGCTGGAGATATAAACATCACAGGAGGCCTTAGATGCCAGACGCAGGGCGGAGGGAACCTGTGAAGAGCAGACAATCAGATTCGCATTTTAGGAAGATCTCTTTACTTGCCAGCGTGTGGAGTGGTTGAAAGTCAAGGGAATCAGTATGACCAGTTAAGAGGGTGTAGCCCAGATGTGATAACAGCCCCAGCAGCAGGATTCACAGTGGAAATAGGTGGAGAGAGTACTTAGCAGTCAGAAAAGGCAGGATGTGATCTAATGTGGAGGCGGGGGAAAGGCAGTAAAGAAGAGAGAGGAAATTTCAGAGGAATGTGTAGAATTTTGACTTGGGTGTGACCGGTGCCATTTTCTGAGATAGGAAACGCAATAGAAGTGGTTTAGGGTATGGATGGGGAGTAGAGAGTGAGTCCAGTTTGGAAACTGTGGAGTTGAGGTATCCATGGGGAATGCAAGGCATTTTGACTTCATCATCTTGAGTGTTTTGACCCTGCTGGGTTATTTTATTCTTGAATACAAGCATTTCTATCAGGATGCTATCAACTCTGATGAATTTCGTGGCAAAGATTTATTCCAGGATGAACTCCATAAAGTCAATTTAATCCCTTGAACCATTTTCCATATGGCATATTTAAACTTTTTCCAATTGTTTCCAGTTGCATTCTTATTTTACTAACATTATTTCCATCAGGATAAAAATCTTCCCTATGTACATTTTACAGTGAAGGGTTGATTTATCAACTTCTTTTTCTTCATCTTTATCAAACTTTTACAGATACAATTTTTTCATGGTAAATTTCCTTTTAGCTCCACTATTTTTACCATGTCAAATTTCGCACCTTTAAATTTTTATCAACTCTCTGATTTTTCATTAATTTGTGAGCAATAATAATTTTTACCATTTTCTATTTTTGCTATTTTAAGTTGTATTTTACATTTTTGTTTACCAAGCTGAATATTTTTGTGAGACAGTTTTTACAATTTTAAAATTTACAAACTCAGTGGAAATCAAGCAGGGAGGAGAGGAGAAGAGGGGAGGGGCAAAAACCTATCTAATAGGTACAATGAACACTATTTGGGTGATGGGCACACCTATAGCCACGACTCAAGCATTATAAAAGCAGTTCATGTACTCCTTAATAATAAGGAGTTCATTTGTACCCCTTATATTTGTACCCCTTAATATTTTGAAAGTAAAAAAAATTACCAATGATCTGCAAATCTCAAGTCAGCTTTTCATCTATAACAAATTTTGCAGTGTATCATTTTGGCCCTTGTCAATTTCATTTTTGTCCTTAAGATCAAAACTGCCTCAGCATGACAAAATCAAAACGCTGTACTTCAACCTATGGAATAGCCAAGGGGAGAAATCCAGGACATGGGTGCATGTATATAGTGATTTAGAGAGAAATCTGGGATGGAAATAGATTTGAGAGCCATTTGCATCCGGGTATGGGGCAAGGGAGTGGATGACATCTTATAAGAAGATCAATAGCATGAGAAAAGAGCTCCCTGGAAAACCAGGAGGAGCACCGACATTCTGGGAAGAAATGGTCAGAGAAGGAGGAGTTCACAAAGAGGAGATAGAAGGTGGGAAGAAACCTTCAAGAAAGAGGAAGTGGTCAACAGTGTTGGGTGCTGCAAAGAGGACGCATACTGAAACATGTCCTTTGAGTTTAGCAGCAATGACAGCATCACTGTCCTCAGTGAGAACAGTCTAGTGAGTGGAGCAGGGGCTACCCAGCTGGGTGCACACAAGAGGAGTGAGAAGGAAAGTTTATTTATATGTTGATGAGTTTGTTTCCTTTTTAATATGGGAGAGACTTGGGCATAGTTAGGTGCCGATGGTTGGGAGGGGAGGGAGTGAATGTACAGGAGACTTGGAATGGGATCCCCAGGGAGAATATTAAGACCCTCGTCTCTTCCAGGGGGGTGGGATCTGGCATCAGTCTTGCTGCCTAAATCTCCATATTGTGTTTTCTCAGCAGCCATGTGCCAACAAAATGTAACCATCATCAGTCTGGCCCATCTAATTGGGCTTCTACTTTGGGTTCCCTATTAATCCTCTTGATTCCTTACTGGGCCCAGAGATTTCTCCTGAACTGCTATTTCTTGTATATCCCTTAACGAAATCCTCGGTCGAGGGGTCTTATCTATTGTCCCTAACCTCACAATACTATCACCTGCCATGATCCTTGACTATGACTACTTTTGAGAAAGTCCTGCTGCCATGTATTGGCCAGGACATCAGGTAAGCTTTGATACGCTCTCTCTCCAGTTGTGAGCTGGGAGCTCACCACATCCCTGAGATCTACCACTCACAGGTAGATAAAACAAAACAAAACATACTGCTGTGACCCTGCCCATTTCCTGCTCCTCGCATTTGTCCTGAGATGGCACAAGTTACCAACTTGGGTTGTCTCACAGATAATGCTTCATCTCCCCATCTGCCGAGGGCTCATCTAATCACCCATCTGCGCCTCTGCTGCATATTTGTTGGGCACTTCCTAGCACCAGGCACCGTGGTAAGCAATGGAGGTTAAAACATGAAGAGACACGGTCCAAGCCCTCCGGGAGCTCCTGGTCTAGCACATGAGTTAGTTCTTGTTGCAATACTGGGTGAAAAGTGGGCAAGGCAAAGAACCAGTTAGTCTAGATAAGGAGAGACTGGTAGATTGCCCAAATTTGTTGTTTTTTGTAGAATCTATAACAATCTGGTGAATTCAGTTAACATATGAAATGCACTGTTCTTATCCTAATGTAATTGTTTCACCTGCCAGTTCACAAAGACCCAAAGATCACTTACATCTGTCTTGTGGGGGTGGATAGGTTCCAGGGCTGCAATTAACCTTAAAGAAAACACATCTGCTTATGGAGCAGCCAAGATCAGCTACTGAATCTCCAGGACATAGAAGAAAGGGCGTTCTCTTTAAATCCCTTTGTATTTTAAGTTAGCATCCCCATGCCCCCGTCCCTCTTCTGACCTTTTTTTGGTTTTGTTTATTTTGTCTTTGGGACAAAGTGCAGGACAGTTTTGTTGGCTGTTCTTGAGTCAAGCATATTTGTTTGACCTCTGTGGAATTTCATTCTGGGCACACGAACGAAATAAAGGTGAACGGATAGGTCATAATCTGCATCTTTCTCTGACAAGTTCTGCAAGCCTCTGCTGTTGCTTGCTTTGCTGTTTCTTGCTTCCTCTGATGTGCCACTGTCTCTAGGTTCTGGCACTGGGACACTGGCACCCCGTGTGGGGCGGACACTGTTGGGGGACAGTGAGGGTCTGGGAGACCCTGGGGAAAGCCAGGGATGCCCTGTTTTTGTTTCCCGGCACCAAGCTTCTATTCCCCTTGCCGTGCAAGGGTGTCTGACCAGGTTGAGAAAGAATCAGAGATAATGGGCATAAATGTCACCCTAAAAATTAAAATGTGCAATAAACACTGCATTCAAATGGTCTGTGAACCCCTTTAATATTAACTTTGAACTTTATGTCATGGTTAGCTATTGGGAAAAGAAAAGGAAAAGAAACTCTCACTTCTTCCCAGCACTCTCTTTCTGTCTCCGACATTGTGTCTGACAGTTCCTGGATCTTGTCCCCTGCCAAAGAATGGGTGGGGGCTCATCTAGTCTTTGTTCATGGTCCCTGCAGGTCTCTCTCTGCAGAGCCCCTTCAAACCCAGTGGGTCTCTCATGGTTTACCTCCAAGCTTTCTTGCCTGGAGGGCCATGGCCACGTGGTCATTTCCACATGTCTTCCCCTCTCTGCAGGAATGGTAGCTGGAGCCTCTCTGTCCTCAGGACCCCAGACACTGTTTTCTCCCTCCTCCGTCCTCTTTCCTAGGGCAGAGGGTAGAAGGAACAGTGAATGTTAGACCGACAGGCTTTTATTTTCTACCATCCGCATCTGCTTCCCAAGGCAAGGAACACATAGGTGCCTACCTGCTCAGATGGGGAGCAGGGGAGCAGGGAGCAAAATGAGGGAGACATAGGGAGAAAGAACGGCATACTTTAGCACCTTAAAATAGTATCCTGCCACACAAGCGAAAGTGCTAACAGAGAAGCGAGTCTCCCCTAAATAACTGGGACTGTTAGAAAAAATATTTTTAACTCATTACAAAAACAGTATTTGCTAATGTCAAAGATCTCTGGCAAGATTGGGGGAGAAGGCTTTGCAGACTGGTAGGGGCAGTGGTTTGGGGAAGCAGTGTCTTGTCTGTGCTTCTTCTCACTTCCTGTTCTCTTGTCATTTCCTCTTGGCCTCACTCTTCCTGATCTGTATGGTCTCCCTTTTTCTATCCATTCCTTCTCTTTTCCCTGTCGGTGGCCTTCAATCCATTTCACGCTTATCCTCAGAAAGCCATCTAGAGAGTTGAGCAGGCACTAGTAGGTTACCCTACTTGGGGGCAGTTATTCAGAGGGCCACACACCATGGTTATACCTTGGTTTGACTCCTCTCTAAAATAGCTCCTTTTAATATCTGCATGAGTTGTTTTCATGCTTTTTTAAAATTGAATTTCACTTTTTGAATATGCATAACATTTACATAATTCCAAAGTCAAAATTATACAGTTAGACCCAGGGTACTCTTGCTTCTAGCCTGGGCCCTGCACCCTGTTTGTCTCAGCTGCCTACTGGTTACTAATTTTGTTTCTGGTTCATTCTTCCAGTATTTCTTTTTGCAAATATAAGCATATATATTTCTACGCATGTATATATAAAGTTGACATATTATTTATCTTAGTTAGCACCTTGATTTTTGCACCTAACAGTTTATCATAGAGATCACTCCCTGTCGGTACATAGCGATCTCTCTCATTTCTCTTCTGCAAGGCTCATAAACAGCATTGTGGGGACATATCATAGTTTATAAATCTCTTATCAATAGACATTTGGATTGCTTTCAGTCTTCTGTTAGTATAAATAATGACACAATGAATAATGAGTCTTTTGCATCTGTCAATGATGCAAGATCACTGGCCCCATGATTAAAATGTTTTTGTTATTAATAGCTTTATCAGGCTTTACTGACAGTGATTGCAAATACTCCTTAGTGGATACTGTACAAAAAAAATAGCATCTAAAACTAATCAGTCAAAATGCTGGATTTGTGCCCATACAGATGAAGAACATAATATATTTTTACACTTGTATCCAGCTGATAAGACAGTCTGGTATCAACCTACTTGGATATGGACACATCCCCAAAGCCTCACTAACTAGTCCTACCCAACTATAAACTCCACCCATCCTCAAATGAAAGAAAAATCCCTTCTCTGTATTTTTAGTAATTAGATTGACTCTTCTCTGGAATTTATCTCTCTTCAATTATGTGTTGAAACTGTTTGGATCAGACCTTCCCAGTGTAAGCACACAGAATCCTCCTTTGCCTCTACCCATTATTAATACTGTCATCGAAATAGATTTTCCTGAACTGGCTGTTTCCCAACCCCATATCTTACAGCAAACTCTTCTTTTCACCTAACTTCTGTAAGTGGGAATGCTGCTGCTCCCTAGTTCTTAAGGAAACTTAGGGTGATAGATCTGAGACCTGCCCAAACTGAGATCCTCAAAATTTAACTTCACCCTTAATAGGAACAAGACTTTATTTCCAATACAACACAAACTTGTACAAGAATTACCTCCAAATTGGAATGGTTATTGTGGATTAGAGTGACTTCTAATGTTCAAAGACAAAATACCTTCTCTGCAACAAAACTGTTAATCCTGGCTCATTTGTCCATAAAATAACTTCTCATGAGAGAAATCCATGTGGCTCTAATGCTCTCATTATACGCAATTCTGAGTTTCACTCATTTGTCAGGACATTGATTCCTTCCATGGCACTTCTGATTAGAAAAGGCTGCTATAAATGTCCCCAAGACATTAGAAAAAAGCTGTAATGAGATTTCCATTTCTCTCTAAGCTTTACAAACTGAGATCTCTAGCCTTGCTTAGGTAGTTTTGCAAAACAGATGACTCCTGTATACCCTGACTACTCAAGAGGACAGTGCACATGCTGTTATTGGTGAAAAATGTAGCTTCTGTGTTAATAAATCAGGGATTGTTGCCCAAACATCTAAAAGATCTTAAAGAATATATACAAGTTTTTCATCACATAGGTGACGCTACTCCCAGTGATTTGTTTAGTTGGCCAAATTGTGGCTCTTGGGAATCTCTGTTTTAGGGAACTTTTAAATCCATGGCTGTTATTTTCTTTATAGTCATTGTGTTTACCTCCTCAGTGTGTGGTATCCTCTCAAGGGTTTCACATGCTTTCCAGCAGCCACTCACACATCAACAATTGCCATCAGGATCAGGCAACTTGAGGAACTCAACTGCCTGGCCAACGATGGCTCTAGAGTTGCCACTGACAGTTCCTCCCGATGCAACTATCAATGATGATAATGTCTACACGAGTCTTTGTCCCAGTGACTAGGTCAGCTCGCTCAGTGGTGGTAACTGAGAGGAACACTGTCCTGTTTGGTCACCCTCTCAGCTTGACCTAAAAGGGGCGATTGTGAAAGCAAACTGAAATGGAGACCAGGACTGAAGAATCCCTGAGCAGACAAAACCAGTTAGGCCTTGAAAATAACCTAAACCTTGATTAAATTGCAAACGTAAACACAACTCAACTTGGGCCATTACTTGTAAGTCTTATATTAGAGAAAACCTTACACTCAACCAATCAGAAGCAGCCAACTAATTTATACAACTAGGGACTTTCAGCAGGATAGACCAAAAAGAGAACTGAATAACTGTAACCCATCAAATATTTCCTTTGTTTCTGCATTCACCTTGTCAAAGCCTGCCTGTTATGCTCCTTTGACAGAGCCCAGAACCTCCTGCAGTTTGGTGCTTCCCAATTCATGAATCATCGTTTGCTCAAATAAACTCTAAAATTTGTACTATGCCTCAGTTTTTTCTTTTAACACTTTCCTTTAATAAAAACAATAAGGAGAGAGAAAGGGCAGGAGGACAGAAGAGAGAAATGGAGGGGAGAGACAAAAAGTATTTGTCTCATTCAGTAGGAGTGAGGAGGAAGTGAAAAAAAACGTGCTAAATGCTGGGAACAGTGCCTGGCATGTCATAAGCACACAATGTGCACGGGCTTATCAAGAACAAGAACGTTTTTGACAGAAGGCCTGGATACTCTAGGGAAGTAACTGACATTCCAAAGGGTCTCTATTCCCTATGGCTTGTGTGCCTGGTGGGAGGACCCGAGAGCTACCCGAATCCGGTAACTGCTTGATCTGTGTGGATGTCTGGTTCTGTCTTGGAAGGTAGGGCTGACTGTTTTGCACTCAGGCAGATGGGTTCTACAGGAGTGCCAGGTGGTCTCCTCCCCATTCATTCTCTTCATTTTCACTGATTCCTTTGACAAGGGATGAAGCCCCTCATTGATGTCAGAGCCACCCAGTAAGAGAGAGCTCACTGGCATAAATGTGTAAATAGCATCTATATCAGGCACTGTCTTGAGAACAGACTGATAGCACAACAGACAGAACGAACATGATACCGAGTTATGGATGATGAGAGAGGGTGTCTTACCACTGAGTGAGGGAGGAAGGCAAGGCTGGGGGGAAGGCAAACATTTTCAGACATTTCACCAGGATGTGTCTCGACCTCTGCAAACTTAACATGCCTCAAACCTTGACATTACTAATATTTTCAGCCCCGAAGCTGCTGCTCCCTCTCTTATTAATTCTAATCCGCTTCCCTACTTCATCGAGATGGGAAACCTTGGTTATTTTTACTTATTCCTTTGCCTCACCTACATTCAACTTGAAAATATCATTTGTTTTGTTCCCTTTTTCTTATTCCAGTTATTACTGCCCTAGGATAGTCCTTCAATGTTTCTCCCAAATTGTTTCAGAATAGGGGAACAGAAAATTCTGCAGACTTGGGAGTCAGATCCCCTGGGTTTAGTTCATTCTCTGTAATTACTAGCTTTGATTCCCTGGGCAACTTACGTAACCTTCTGTGTCTCAGTTTCCTACCATTATTTGAGATGCATAAGAATATTTGTCACATTCGGTCAGAGTGAGGATTAAGTGAAATGAAATGTGTAAAATGCTAGGAACAGTGCCTGACATGTAGTACGTACACACTGGGCACCAGGTATCCATTCCAGAGAGTCCCGACTGGTTTTGCTGCCTTCTCGTCTCTCTAATCTATATATCCCACTTGGTGGGCAGATTGGTCTTCATGCTACACATGAAGAAAGCACTTCCTGCTGGAGCAACTTTTGCCGTCCTCTGGACCTTCTCAAGGTGATTCCAGGCTACCTTCCCAACCTCATGAACCACTACATTCCAACAGGTAATCTGTGCTTACCTGGTCCCCGCTCTGCCATCTGCATCCGCAGCTCTGTGCGGTGGGGGCTCTCTGCCTTGGACTTCCATCTTCCCCTTTTCTCCTGAGTAGTCCACTTATCCTCTCGGGTGCAGATCAGATGTCTCATGCTTAGTGAAGACTTTGCTGACCTTTCCTCTCTCCTCACCAAGTGATGTTGATTGCTTCTTTTTCTCTAGTCCCATGGCAGCCTGTAGATCCCTCAAACGTAGCCCACCCACCTGAATGGCCCCTGCAGCAGCCTGGTGGACGTGCACTGCACCCTACGCCACCCACACCCCATAGATGGGGGAGCTATGCCTGACCTGTGCATCTCCCTCTCACAGGACTCCTGGTGATCACATCACCTCTCCCCTCCCTCATGGCATCATACATCCCTTCTGGTAGCTCTTACCGCAATCCCTAAAGGAATTGAGGGAAATGTCCTTTCGTTTGTGGGTAAGAGTGGTTGAGAAAGAAAGTGAGTGGAGTGAGTTTGGGAAAGGGTGAATCTGTAAGAGTCGAATTATCTGCTTCCTATGCTGTATGTCTCTTTTAACAGCTTTCAGAAACTTTTAAATATGAGTGTCAAACTCTAGGAGCTGCCTACACCAAGGATTTTCTTTTCTCTTTTTTTTATTCTCATTTTCCTCCCTGGGAGACAGTCAAGAGAGGACAGAATAAAAGCTTCTGACACATGAAAACAGGTGTGGTGCTTTCCTCTTGGGTTACAAAACCCTGTCTAGAGAAGAGGGCTGCATACGGTACAGCTGTTCATTCCGATGCCCCTTCTCTCAGCAACGTAGCATTGGCACTCAAATCTGAACTGTTGCTGTTCTACGTTGACTTGTTATTCCTTTTCAGGAAGTCTACTAAACCCAACTGTGTCAGGAAAGTTTCCCAAGAAGCAGAGCCCAGGACAGGGGTTGTTGTGAAAGTGATCTCTCGGGGGGTGTTCTCAGAAGGGGAGTGAGAGAACGGAGTCAGAGAGGAAAGCCAAGCACGGATATGGTTTTGGCTGTGGACTAAGTTGGGCAGGATCCCTTGGAGAGCTCTCTGGAGCATGAATTGCACCACAGGGCTGGTCTCCTCTTAGCATGAAGGTTGTGGTTTTCAGACCCTGTGTCAGTCAGCCATTGGTGCCTGCCTTCTCTGAAGGGGTGGAGGAGGCATAATCTGGACAAGATAGTTCCTGTTTGGTTGAGATAATTCTCTGATGAATGGAGCACCAAGAGCATCCACTACACCAACAATCTTGGAGCAAAGAAGTGGGCAAAGAGGACACCCCAAGGGATGAACTGACTACTTGAAACATAACCTCCTTGGGGCACCTTGGAGTTACTGACATGGGAATGGGATGAGTGCGTGCGTGTGGTGTCTGTATGTGGGAGTCTGTGTTGGAGGGAGGTGGTCACAGAGTTTACCAGTGGTATGGGGTTCAGGCAATCTTACTAGGATTTTTAAGGAATGATGAGTCTGGAAGACGGGAGGACTTAGCAAAAGGGAAGCAGCAGACATCATTTTGTGATAATCTAGGATCTGCTTAACAGGCCATAGCCATACTATGGCTGTATCTTGGTCTAGCAGCAATTAACCGTGGTGATATTATGCTTTCTACTTAATTAAATTATTTGGAATTTCTACCCTGGTTTTATAGAGTTTAACCCAATAAACAAGGTGATTCCATAAGGAAAGTGGATGCTGCCCAGTCTTTAGTTGGGGGGGCTACTGCAGGGAGCTCTGAATTGAGCTCTGTATTCCCTGAGAGTTAAGGCAAAAAGGGGCTAAGTATTGAGTTATAAGTTTCTTGTTATTTGAAAAAAAGGAACTATAATGTGCAGAAGGACCCAAAACTTTCTTAATCTCTCTCAATAATCTAGAGCCAAACGAACAGACTCCTTACATAACTTGGTTTACGTTCTGCCTCGCTGGATGGCTTCCGAACATGACTGTTGGGCCCTCCCAGAGGCTTTAGAGTTGCCTAATGCCCTTAAATAAGTTCCTTGTTGGCTTTAACTTGGGCTTTTAAGAATGGATGAGCTCAGAAAGCTGCAAGACTTGAAGACATATATGTGGTCTACTTTTGTATTTTTACATATCAAGGATCTTTCAAAAAGACCGTAGCTTGCTAGTTGATTGTATGCCTGTGGGACCTACAGATATTTCTATTGCTGTCGGCATTATACCCCTAAAGTTTTCTTTCATATGTTCTTCAACAGAAATTCCTATCTCTGCAGTCACCATTTTCTACATGCCTGAGTAAAGTCTTCCAGAGGTAGGGTTATACTTGATGAAAGGGCTTGAATGTGCCAAGTTTGAAAACCTTGCCCTCGAAAATGTCAACAGATCCCAAGAACTATAGGTATTTTTGTGCGTGTTTGTATGTTTGAGGTCTTTAGGTGCAGAAGCTATTTCAACAGCTCCTGAAATGGTCTCTGACAAATCTGTAATTAGCTTCTTCCTTTTTTCTTTTAGAAGTCTGGTGTAGAAGAAATAATAATCAGTTAATTGAAGGGGTTCATTCATTTGGCTTCTGGTTAAAGTAAGAGAAGACTCTGCTCTTAGTGCCATTGACACCACGAAATTATCTGTTAGGCCATCTACAAAACAGCAATAATAATAGGATGTTGTCAGAAAAGTAATTTTCCAAGCAAAGATATGAAGCTTTCAGATACATGTGTGTGTTTATAGTGAGTTGAATTTTATACAAATCCAATCATTTATTTGTAATAGTGTGCCCAGTGAGGTGGAATTTTTATTTAGACATAAATATAGAAAGTCAAAGTGGAACAGCATCCTTTATGTAAAGAACTGAGGCATGTCTTGACTTTGGAAAATAGTGTGCAATTACCTTTTTTTAAAAAAACAAAAGAATCTCATGGCTTAGCAAAGATTTCTCCTCCATTTGCAGAGGTTTAGGGAGGGAGTGAATGCTTCTGCGTATGGATCCTAAAAGCCTTCTGAAAGACAAGGAAGTGAGGCACTAATCCCTTCTGCCAAATGTTACTCTCAGGAAAGCCTGCCGCAGTGCACTGTGGTGGTCTTGACCAAGGTGCAATGACAGCAGAGGACAGGAAGGTCCCCAAAGGGCAACTTACCAAGAGGGGAAATGGAGTGTGGCAGTGATCTGAACTCCACACAGCAGCCCCAGTCCCGGTGACAGCGCTCGATCTGGTGCACTACGAATCTGAGCCCAGAAGATTCACAGGTAGGAGTCAGGAAACCAACAATCTCGCATGCTCCAATATGGAGCTCAGCTATTCCATGATGCTTTAACGGCCTTTTAAGGGTTTTAAGCAAGGCAGTTGCTTAGTTTTTGTATTTGAGAACTCCTTCTGGTGGCTAGTATGGAGGATATATTTAAGAGAAACAAAAATAGAGGCTGGGAGGCTATCATTATAGTCCATGAGAGTGGAAAGGTGGCCTGAATGAGTCAGTGATGGAAAAACAGACCTAAGAAGTGGGAGGTAAAGTTGTCATAACTTGGTAATTGAGTGGCTCAGGGGGAGCAGTAGTTAATTTGTTTCCTATTTGTGCTGTTTATTATTATAAATAGCAGGGATTAGGCTAAGTGACCAATTATTCCCTTCCTGATTCCACTTATTTCAGCTGTTGGTTTCTAAAAAGAAAATTATGAAGATGGGGCTTTGATTAGCTTCACTTACTTCAATAATGACTGTGGTTATCCTTCCTGGCTTATTGAGTGGAGTCATTGTTTTAATTTGCATAAGTGGCTTTTGGATATTCAAAGATTCAATTACATTAAAAGCTAGATATCAATTGATATAGGAGAACAATTATGTAGATATGGCCATGACATTAAAGAGAACAAATGACTGACTCGAGAGTTTGCCAACATTTCCATTGAGTTAATTCTGGCTGCCAAAGAACTATGGGAAGAGAGCATGAAGACAAGAAGAAGAAATATAGGCAATTTTAGCCAAATGGTACCTCTGCAGATTAGAAGAATAGAGGACATGTCTTTTTCTTTTTTTTAACCAACATACTGAAAATCAGAAAACCAATACATTTTTGTTGTAAAACAACCACCACCACCTAAAACAATAAAGTGGTGTGCATGGCAAAGATGAAACTGCATCCCTTACCACAGCTCCTACTGGCCAAAACCCTGGGGGGTTACCAATGTTAATAGATTAGTGGGGATTCTTCCAGTCGAACATGTCCTTAGAGAGATTCCATTCGTTATACATAATCTATGATAGCACCTGTTACATCACCATAACCCTTGACCTATTTCCTTATCTGATAAAGTCTACTTGATGATTCAGTTCGTAACCTAGTAGTTGGCTGGATGCTAGAATTGTTGCTGGTGAGAGATACCGTCACACTGGGGCAGAAGATAGTGGGGATGAGAGAGAGAGGACAACATACCAGGAGAAAAGGGCCAAGTCAAGGTGGAGTACCACAGGCAGGCAGGATAATGGGACAGGCTTGACAAAGAAGGCTTAGAAGTCTACCTTCTCTGCTTTCACTTTCTCAGTCTCGCCCTAATTACCCTAACTCCTTGCTGCTGACACTACCTCCACTTCCTCCTAAAGTGTTCTCCCCAAGGGACCATTTGATCATGACATTTGATGATTTTTCTCTCTATTTTTACACTCCATGACCTCTCAGCGTTTGACATCACCAACCCCTGTCTCCTTCGCGACATCTTTCTCTTTCCTTGGCTATAGTGACCATGTGCTGGATGCTCCTGACTGTTCTTTCCTCGAGAGTTCCATCCAGACTCTTCTTCCTATTCTAGTCTTCTCATTGTGGGCACTGCCTACACCTCTGTTCTTTTACTGCTCCTCTTTTCTCTTCATTTTCTGTTTCTTGGATATCTAATTGGCTTCTATGGCTTCAACAATGATCTTCACGAGGGAGATTCTGAAATATCACAGATATAGATAGAAATAGAAATAGAAATAGAAATAGAAATAGAAATAGAAACAGAAATAGAAATAGAAATAGAAATCTGGCCCTGACCTTTTCTGGAGTTCTGGTCTTCCATTTTCTGTTACCTTCTAGACATATCACATTTGTATTTCAAAGTCAGCATTTCTAAAATGGAACTTGTCTTCTTCCCCCTCCAACTCCTTAGTATGGACTGAAGAGAACTTCCTGATCTATCCCCTACCTTTCTATGCTCACCTCTTGCCACTCTCCTGTAAGCACCCTCTTTTCCAGCCATATCAAATAACTGCAGTTGCATGAACATGTCATATTTCACATGCCTCTATGCTATTGAAAACCATGTTCTCTCTACCTGAAACACCCTTCTCCTTGGGCCTGACTTTCTTTTTTTCCCCCCAGACAACCCTTCTTCAATGTTCAAAACTTTTCTTGGGTGTAGCCTTCCTTAGGAAGGCTTCCTTTAACTCCTGGATCCAAGGCTCCCCTGCTGTCTCCTGTAGTACCCCCTGGAAACTTCTGCTCTAGAACTGCTCACACTGTGGCGTAGCTGGGGATTTACCTGCTTGGATTCCCAGCTGAACTGTGAGCACTTTCAAGGGAAGGGCTATGTCTTTGATATCTGCACCCTGAGGGCCTAGCAAAGTGCTTTACGTATAGTACATACTTAATAAGTACCAAATAAGTATGTGAACCGGCTTCTCTCTCCTGGCTTCTCCATTTTTGATGATGGTGAAGCCATCTCACATTTATATCTCTAAGCCTGACATCTCCCCTAAACTCCAGAATCATATCCTTCCTTTGCAATGTCTCCACTTGGATGTTCAGCAGTTTTATCAAATTGAACAGGTGCTAAGCCAAGCCCTTGATGCCTTTGCCCACTGCTCCCCATCTCAGTAAGGGTGCCACCATTTACTCAGCTGCTCTGAGCATAAACCTTAGAAGCATCCTTAAGTTTTCTTTTTCTTCCACTCTACATAAAATCCAATAAAAAATCCTATAAGCTTTATCTTACCATAGGTCTGCAATCTGGCCATTTTTCATTTTCTTTAACAAAACCATTGATTTAAGCCATCATCATCTCTTGCCTGGACTCCTGTGGTGACTTCTCACTGGTCTCTGTCTGTCCGATCTTATCCTCTGCAGATGATTCCTCCGTACAAAAGTGGTCCTTAACCTGGCTTATGGGACCCTTCAGGATTTGGCTTCTGGCTGTCTTTCTGGACTCATTTCCTACCACTTCCTCCTTGTTGACTCCACTGTGCCTATACAAGCCTCCTCCCTGCCTCTTGATCACACCAGATAGGCCTCTACGTCAGGGCTTCTCCTTGCTACTTACCCTGCCCCAGACACTCCTGCTTCAGAACTTCACGTGGTTCACTGCCTCCCTTTCTTCTGCCCCCTGTTCAGTGGTCCCTTCTGGAAATAGAGCTTCTCTGACACACTATCTACAAAAAACACTCCATGACCCTCTATCCTCCTATCCTGATTTGTTTTTTCCTTTACCATCTGATGTTTATATTTCTTTATATGTCTATTAATTCCCTCTTCTCATTAGTATATGAGCTCCTTGAAGATAAGGTCTTTGTCTCTAACGTTCTTTGCTGCAACTCCAACACCTGGAACAGCTCCTGACATATAGTAAGAGTTCAGTAAATATTAAAGATTTGGAGAATGAGTGAATTATTGAGGGCTGGGAGCCATCTTTGACTTGCCACTCAGGTTCCTTTCTATGTATAGTCACCAGGTCTTTTAGAGTTTTCCTTCTGTTTATTCAATTAACTTTTATTGACTGCAAACTATCTTACAGTGTGTTTATCCTTGAACTACTTCCCACGAGTGTTGTATCAAATGAGGAAATTAATACAATGAGAACTTTGTAAACTCTAAAACACCACACAAATGTCACTTGCCTTCCAGTCCCACAGCAATGACACTAATTAAAGTTACTTCCACTTCCAATCTGTACAGGAATCTCTAACTGATCTTCCTGCTTTCAAAGCCTCCCCAGATAATATATTCTACACCATGCTGCCTACTAAATCTTCTTAAAACATTGTTATAATTATGTTCCTCTCCTGCTCAAAAACTTTGACTGCCTTCCAATTCCTGGCCAAATAATGTATTAGGTCATTAAATATGAAATGTCCGATTTCCTCAAGTACTAAGTTTGACAGCTGATATCTCTGACATTTCACTCTGACACTTCTTAGGTTTTTTTTCCCTATTGTGAAGGCACATCCTCAGTCTTTCAAACATATTTTTTGGCTTGTGATTATCTTTCACATTTTTTTTTAGAGCAATATTTGTGAAACAATGGATAAGTAAAAAATTCGTGTTATTTTTGAGTATGAGTTCCATCATGGAACCAATGCAGTGCAGACAGCTCAAAGTACCATTAAAGTGTTTGGAAAGGATGTGGCTAATGAATGCACAGTATGTTGATGGTTTGAGAAGTTCCATTCTGGTGATTTTAATCATGAAAACGAGCCATGTGGGTGACCTGAGATCAAGGTGGATAATGATGAGCTGAAAGCTGTAGTGGAAGTGAATCCATCTCAACCTATGTGTGAATTAGCAGCAAGGTCTGATGTTACTATTCCAACAATAAAAGACCATTTGAAACAAATGGGCAAGGTAAAGAAGCTGGACAGATGGGTTCTGCATGAATTAAACAAGCATCAGAAGAAAAATCGTCCTGAAGCTTGCCTTTCTTTGCTGTCACAACATAAAGGCAAACCATTTCTATACTATATTGTTATGTGTGATGAAAAATAGATTCTTTTTGACAATTGCAAGCATGCAGAGCAATGATTGGATAAAGATGAAGTACCAAAACAGTCTGAAACCAAATATTTATCAAAAAAAGCTAATGGTGTCTATTTGGTGGTCCAGTGCTGGTATTATCCACTACAGCTTCATGAAACCTGGTCAATTGATTACAGCAGATGTCTACTGCAATCAGTTGGATGAAATGATGTGTATGCTTGTGATTAAGCAGCTCAGGTTGGTCAATAGAGACAAGCTAATCCTCTTGCAAGACCACACGTCACAAAAAACAACACTGCTCAACTATAGAGACTGGACTTGGAAACTCTCTGTCATCCACCATATTCAGCAGACCTTTCACCAGCTGACTACCACTTCTTCCAGGCTTTGCGAAACCATGTTTCACAAGGAAAAATATTCAATTCTCAACAAGTTGTGGAAAATGCCTTTTGTCATTTCATTGCCACTCACTCTCCAGGCTTCTTTGCTTCTGGCATAAACAAGCTACTCTTAAGATGGCAAAACTGTGTCGATAGTTTAGGTGCATACTTTGATTAATTGTACTGCTTCTTGTTTGAGATACAATAAACTGAACTTTTGGACATTTCATGTTTAATAACCTAATAAAAACTCCTTGGCTTGTGACCAAACCCTCCCTGGCCTGGCTCCAGATTGCCTTTTCACTGTCTCCTACTGTTCCCCCATCGAAACCCTGGGTTTTTAAGTCCATGTAACCCACTCACCTTTCCCTCAGCCCAGTTGCCTTTCCCTGCCTGTCCTTCACTCGTGCTTTCCCTCTGAACAGATTGCTTCCTGCATACCTTCTCCTTAAAAAAAAAAAAAAAAATCACACCTTGCAGGCTCAGAGCAAATAAGCATCCCTGGAAGCTGCTGTCCCTGGAGTTTTCCACTTCCGGGTGATCTTTCTCTAGTCTCTATTTTTATAGCATTTCATTTTTCCTTTTTAGGAGGTTCTCTTCTACCCCATCCTTCCTTTCCTTAGAAGAGAAAGGAAAGAAAAAAATGCAAGGAACACTTTTAGCATCTGTCTCCTTTTTCGCCACCCTGATTTGGAAGGCAAGAAAAGTCTGACCTTTTTTGGTCCAAGCTTCTCTGATTGTTTGTCCCTCACTTCAAAATAGGCCATGTGGCTCCCTCTCTGGGATCCATCTGCCAACAATAAGCATGCATTCTTGTCTCCCACCTCTGCGTGTAGCCCGAGGACCAGTTTTAATCTTGCTGAACCTGGTGCCTGCATTTCTGAGTTCTGTAGGGGAGGGGTAGGAAGCCTACATTTTACTACAAGATAAACTACATCCTCCAGCCTAACCTTTCTAAATTATAAGGCTGATATTTTGGCCTCCATGCATCGGACTCTATTTCTTAATTAGTTTTGAATTCTGAAGAGAAGGATCGGTTAATTGTTACCTTCCTTTCAACTCAAAAGTCAACCAGATGATTCTTTTGACAAACTGCTCTATAATACAGATTTTTATAATGCCTCGTTCACATTTGTAACTCAATGTTATAGGCATATAGAAAGAAGAGGCAAAATCATATACTGTCGGTCATTCTAAATCTCTTTAAACTTCAGATTCCTGGACCAGTATTTATTTGCATGAGTATCATATGGGCTAATAAAGTTGATGCTAAGAAAAAAATTTAAAGTAACATATATGTGATGGGAAAAGGGATGTTTCCTGTTTTTTTTGAGTTTCAGCTCAAGTCCAAAGCTGATTACATGTATAAGTTCTCCACATTATAAATAGCGACACTACACGTATTTCTTTGGGACTTACTAAGAGACGACCACACAGAAACTTTGACTGTCAACTTTGTCAGTCACCTTCAGCTATGAAATAGAAGGCTTGGGAAGGTGCTTCAGGGGGATTTATAGGTGTAAGTACATCTTAACATTTCCTGGCTCCTCACTCTGGGGGATGAAAAGAAGGCTTGTTGCCTTACACCAAGTTAGGGCAGTCCTCAAAACAAACCCAGAAAGGGGAGGTGTCTGCCATGAGGAAATATTGACATATCCCTCCGTGAGACTGATTCCTTTCTCTTGCTAGGAGAATTCCGAATGTGCAAAGCTGGCTGAACTGCCTGGGATGGCCAGTGAGGACATAGGCCAGCAAAGGGACCAGCCAGGACCACCCAAGGTTGACGGAGCAAGCATGTCTGAGGGGACCCCACGGAAGACATTCAGGCCTTATTAGTCTCACGAAAGTCACATCCAGACTGCATGTGGAGGCAGCTGTGGGAAAAAATATAAACCAGTTACACCAACGTTCCAGGAGTGCTTATCCAGATACTAGTGCACATGGATGATTTTACCTATCTTCACAGCAACCCTAAGAAGTGGCACTTCCATTCCCATTTTACAGACGAGAAAATGGAGGCACGAAGGATTATTTGCTCAAGATAGTAGAATGAGCATGGTTCATAAATGATGTTTAGAGAAGCAGGTCCTTGTATGGATCAGCTTGGTTTTGATACCATCTATCTGTTGTTGATACTCAAATTTACTACTTCTAGCTCTGCTCTCTTTCTCTCCTGAACTGAAGACTTGCATATCGAACTGCTTGTTGGTATTCCCATTTGGGTATTTAACAGGCAATGGAAAACAAAGCCACATGCACAGAATAAAAGTTCTTTTTTTTTTTTTTTTGAGACAGAGTCTTACTTTTTTGCCCCAGCTAGAGTGAGTGCCATGGCGTCAGCCTAGCTCACAGCAACCTCACACTCCCGGGCTCAAGCAATCCTCCTACCTCAGCCTCCCGAGTAGCTGGGACTACAGGCATGCGCCACCATGCCTGGCTAATTTTTTCTATGTATTTTTAGTTGTCCGATTAATTTCTTTCT
>NW_012137191.1:14122369-14124936 GCF_000956105.1 Propithecus coquereli
TATATATATATATATATATATATAATCTGCATTTTCAAAATGCTCAAATGCCTACATGTGAAAGAACAGACTGCTTGCATCTATGGTAGCAGATAGTATCAACATATTCTGTTTTGTATCTGGATTGTTTTCTTGCTATAATATTTTTGAGATTCATCCATGTTGTTGTATGTCTCAGTTATTTTTTACTTTTTTATTCCTGATTGGTACTCCATTGTGTAAATATACCACAATCTATTTATTCAATCAAACCACACATTTGAGTTGTTTCCAATGATTGGCTATTATGAATAAAGCTGCTCTGAACATTCATGTGCATAGACACATTATTCTTTTGTTTTCTTTCTTTCTTTTGGGTCTATACTGAGGAGTGAGATGGTAAGTATTTTTAACTTTATAAGAAATTGCCAAACTGTTTTCTACCAGCAATGTTACTTCATATTTTCTCCAATTCCGGGTATTGCCGATCCCTAAATTTTATCCACTCTAATAGGTGTGTAGTTGTGTTTCATTTTGGTTTAAATTTGCACAGCCCTGATGACTAATGATGTTGTTTAGTCTTTTTGTGAGTTTATTGGATATTCATAGATCTTCCTTTGTGAAGTGTCCACATCATTTGCCCATTTTTTATTGGATGTGTGTTTATTTTCTTGTTATAGAGTTGGAAGAGTTCTTTATATATTCTGAATACAAGCACTCTATCAGATATATGGATTGCAAATGTTTTCTCCCCATCTGTACCTTGCTTTTGTATTTCCTCATAGTGTCTTTTAAAGAGGACAAGCTTTAAATTTTGATAAAATTAAATTTGTTAATTTTTTTAAAAAGTATGTCCTTTTGGGGTCTACTTAAGCAATCTTAGCCTATTCCCAAGGTTATAAGGATTTTCTTTTATGCTTTCTTATAGAAATTGTTTTCCACCTTATAGAAGTTGTATAGTTATAGCTTTTATGTTTAGGTCTCATCCATTTTGAACTAATCTTAATGTGTGGTGTGAGTTAAAAATTAAGGTTTGTTTTTTTGCATATGTATAGTCAGTTGTACAACGTTTGCTAAAAAGACTATTGTATTCACATTGATTTATTTCAGCATTTTCAGCAAAAATCAATGGACGGTATATGTTTGCATCTATTTCTAAACTCTTTATTCTCTTCCATCGATTTGTATGTCTACCTTTGTAGCAATATCACAGTGTCCTGGTTATTGCAGCTTTAGAGTAAGATTTTTTTATTTTTTTTTTGAGACAAAGTCTCACTCTGTTGCCCCGGCTAGAGTGTTGTGGCGTCAGCCTAGCTCACAGCAACCTCAAACTCCTGGGCTCAAACAATCCTACTGCCTCAGCCTCCCGAGTAGCTGGGACTACAGGCATGCGCCTAATTTTTTCTATGTATTTTTAGTTGTCCGATTAATTTCTTTCTATTTTTAGTAGAGACAGGGTCTCGCTCTTGCTCAGGCTGGTTTCGAACTCTTGACCTCAAACAATCCGCCCGCCTTGGCCTCCCAGAGTGCTGGGATTACAGGCGTGAGCCACCACGCCGGCCAGAATGAAAGTTCTTGATTGCAACCTGCTCCTGCCTTGCTCTTCCCTGTCACGGTAGCTTAAGCCAGGTCCTCTCCCTCCCTCATCTGATACACCCAGCTGCCACAGAGCTGGAGTCTATCCACTTCTCTGCATTTCCGGGCCGCCTTCTGAGTCTGAGCCACATCATCCCCCTGTTTACCTTTCCCTCTCAGCCCACTCTTAAGTAAAGAAGAGGATTCTTTTTGTTCCCCTTCATTGGCCTTCACTGCTCTGAGAATAAAATCCACACTGCACCACAGAGCCCTCTCCGTTCCCCACTGCCTACTGAACCCCAGCAGCCGCCTCCCTTCTGTTCTCCTGGGCCCCTGCTTCTTCACTCGCCTCCTCTCTGCCGTGAATGCCCCCTTCTCCTCTCCTCCCACGGCTGCATCTCCCTCATCCTTTAGGTCTGGACTGAAAGGTCACCTTCTCATCACTATCCCAGTTACCCGATCTCTTTCCATGTTTACCTTCCTCATAGCCCTTCACACAATCGTAATTATTTTGTTTATTATTTTTTGACTTGTTTATTGGATGTATTGATCCCTGCCCCCTCTTCCCAGCTAGTACCGAGGCTCCCCGCGGAGGGGACCCGGCTTACCTTCTCATTCATCACTGCATTCCCAGAATCCAGCACATTGCCTGGGTATAACAGGTGCTCAGCGAATATTTGTTAAATAAATGAATGAATATTTCAGTAAGTATTTGTTTAAAATAATAAGGAGAGAACCAAGTGCTAGGTGCCATACACTGGGTATGGTTAATTTTTAACCTGAAGAATGTTGTGGGAGCTAAAACACATGGTTATCATACTTAGGATGATTGTATCTTTTGGAGACATTTAAAAATCACCACCTTTCGGCCGGGTGTGGTGGCTCACACCTGTAATCCTAGCACTCTGGGAGGCCGATGCGGGCTGATTGTTTGAGCTCAGGAGTTCGAAACCAGCCTGAGCAAGAGCGAGACCCCGTCTCTACTAAAAATAGAAAGAAATTAATTGGACAAC
>NW_012137191.1:14125152-14127971 GCF_000956105.1 Propithecus coquereli
TATTTATTATTTTCTTATATTCTAGGCACTAGCTTGGTGGCTTGGGATACAGTGAAATAGACATAGTTCCTGTCCTCAGAGCTGAGGGTGTAGCATTCTGCCTCTGTTCTATAATATCCAGAGAAAGATATCTCCATTTTAAATAATAAATACAATCGGTAAGGAAAACACAGAACCAGTCTCTAGGGGCTAGAAACATGCCTATCCTTTAAAGATAAGGATTAGCAAAAAGAAACTACAACAGAGCTCTGTCTAGAAATCAGTTAGGTTCAGTATGAATTTGCCACTTTTCTAATGTGAAAAATATAAGATGCCAGCACAAAAGCTGAAAGTCAGAGCTCAAGCTACTTGTTCAATACTCTGCCAGTATCAGCTCCTAATGCGAGGGAGCATGGAACAGTGGAGAAAGCAGGGGAAGGTTGGAATTGGAAAACCTGAATGAGGGTCCTTGCTCTGTTCCCATCAGCTCTTTAGTCTTAAGGATGTGACTTAACTTTTTCCAGTCCTAGTTGACTCATTTGTCTATTGGAAATGATGAAAGAGTGTGTCTCGTAACATTGTTGTAGACTAAATCAGCCAGTCCATGTAAAGTGCTCCCAGCCTGTCATGGAGCATACAGAATAGTTTCAGCTATTACTAGTATGGTTTTTGGTAAACATTCTTACAGTACTACCTAAGTCACAGGACTGCCATGAGGAGTAAATGATGTGTGTGTACGTGTGTGTGTGTTTGTGTAAATCCTGACTGCATTGCTTAGAACACGGCAGGGCTCAATAAATAGTTGTTGAATAGGCCAATGTATTGGAAGAGATACAAAGTATAGATTGCTATAAAACTTCTCTGCTTCTTATTTTAATATTATTTTTTCAACAAAAACAAGTTGAGTAATCAAAAGCCTATGATTAAAAAAAAAAAAGGAAAAAATGCTCAAAATTTTCTCTGCCAATGAAGTGTGATGTTTAGAATATTTAGCAATCACTAGGGCAAGGACACTGACTGGAATGAATGCTGGCATAGCTCCAGATTAGGGTTCCGAAGGCCCCACTCCGCTATGCAGTATCCCCTTAGTTAGAAATTGCGAGAAGATCTTGGAGGTGTCCCAAGGATGGGCCAGAGAAGAGGAAGTGGTATATGAGGTGGAGGGGTTTGCATAGGGTAGCAGCCATTTTCCAACAAGTACGAAACAGTTTCACTATTTTAATGTCTGGGTTGGCTGTGCTGTGCTTGTGATTTAAAGCAGCTCCACCCGCCCCCAAAATCCTACGTAACTAGAGTTGAATATATCCCATGTATACTGTTCCCCAATTCACTTCCCATCCTGAACACAGGAACAAGGGTTTGTTGGCTGGGAAGCAATGATCTGCCAATGGACTGCATCAATGAAAAGACCCCAGCAGCTCAGCATGAGGAGAAGGATGCCAGTATTATACCATGGATCTATAAAGGGGGGCGTTTTTGGAAATATGTGGGTGAGTTGCCAAGTGCATCAGCCTAGCTGTTGCTGTTCTTGATGATAATTATTAGTCATCTTTATTCTAGAAAAATCAGATGCTAAATTTCAAATCCATTTAAGAAATAATCTTTACAATCAGTATGTTAGAAACCCTGTATTATTTGAATAAAAGCAATTTATTTGAAGATAATGAGAAAGCTGGGGTAGAAACAAGCTCTTGCTCACTAATTATTTTTTTTTAAATGCTACTAATGAATTGAGGCTTAACGTATGTCTGTGTAATTCTTTTAATCTCTATTAATAGACTACATATCACAAAAACGTGGTGGCCTCTGTGGGGTTGGGAGTTTGGAAGTTACTGTTAGTGAGAAGAAACGGAGAAGGGATTATATGTTTATGTCTCTTTTCCAGTGAAAGAACTGTGAAAAGGCTTTATAAGGTGGTTGGCACAGTGGCTTCCACTATCCACCTACCGGACAGCTTATGTGAAAGCTATAAGGTCTGTTAGCTAGCTTATAAGGTCTGTTAGGGTTTTCCGGAGAAACAGAGCCAACAGGATTGTATATCTGTATCTATACATGTCTATATCTGCATCTATGTCAATGTTTATATCTGTCTTTATTGCTATATCTATGTCTATCTATCTGGGTTGATTTTAAGGAATTAGGCTCATATGATTGTAGAGACTTGGTGAATCCAAAGTTTGTTGGCGCTGGCCAGCAGGCTGAAGACCCAGGGTAGAGTTGCAGGTGCAGTCTGAAGGCAGCCTGCTTGCAGAATTCCTTTTTGCTTGGGGAAAATCAGTGGTTGTGCTAGTAAGGCCTTCAACTGATTGAATGAGGCCCACCACATCATGGAGGGCAATCTATTTTACCCAAAGTCCACCAATTCATTTTGTGAACCCCATTCAAAAAAATGCCTTCACAGAAACGTCCAGAATAATGTTTGTTAAAACATCTGGGCACTGTGGCCAGCCAAGTTGACACATAAAGTGAACCATCACATAAGGTAATATGAAGAGTTATTAATTTTTTTTTTTTGTTATTTATCTATTTCCAAGAGAAAACTACCAAGATGGCAAAATAACTGCTCTTTGAGGAATGGTTGTAGGTTGAGATGTGAAACTGGAAAGGAGAAGAGTTAGGGGCATATAGTAACACAAAGATAGTGACACCTCCACAGTCGCACTACCCAGAGATGTATAATGCGAGATATGTATGCGAGAGCTGTCCAGAAAGTATCCAGCCATTGTTAACCCCATTTTCACATTACATGGCTGGGTACTTTCCTGACAGTCCTTGTGTATGTGCATGTATATATATATATATATATATATATATACACACACAGACACACACTATATATA
>NW_012137191.1:14129491-14133352 GCF_000956105.1 Propithecus coquereli
CCTGCCTCAGCCTCCCAGAGTGCTAGGATTACAGGTGTGAGCCACTGCGCCCGGCCTAGAGTAAGTTTTGAAATGAGGTAGTTTGAGTTCTCCAACTTTGTTCTCTTTTTTTATCAAAATAATTTTGGCAAATCTATGTCATTTGGATTTACAAATAAACTGTAGAATAGCTTGTCAATCTTTACAAAAGTGCCTGCTGGGATTTTGATTGGGTAGAAATGATGTCTTGATAATGTTGAGTCTTCCAGTTCTATGAAAGCGATGCTCTATCAGTTTAGCTCTGCTCTTTAATTTCTCTCAGTTTTATATGAAGCAGTTCAAATTTGAATGTGGACAGTTTTTAACATACACACACATACACACAGTTCAGGCCAAGCAAAACATGTTCGTGCCCTGAATTTTTAGAATGCCAGCTTGCTACCTATGGCTTTAAATATTTCAGTTGCATTGTTGTGTATCTTGTAGAGCTAAAGTTTTGGTTTTCTTTTGTAGATCATTAATTGCCAAATAAAATCCTGACCTTGCCAAATAAGATCTGCCCTTGAGAAACAATTATAACTGGTTGTTGGTATCTATTAAAACTTTCTTTTGCTTAGAAGTGAGTTTTCATTTCCTTTGTTTAAATATTTATGAAGAAAAGATGTCTCAGAGAATCCCGGTCCTCCTATCCACTATACTTTTTTAGTTTCAAGAATTTTTACTTAAAATAGAATGTGTGAATGAAGGAAAAAAATGCCTATAACAGATCCATCATCCTTTAAGGTTAAGCTGAAAAGGACTAAAGCTCTTTCCATTATTTTGGAATTTTTGTGTGGCTGACGTTTACTGTTAAAGTAGCTTTTCAGTTGTGCTGTTTATAAGCTCGTAATGTCCTTATATGTTATTCCGTGCTGCCACCTAGTGACAGTCGTAGGCATGACGCTAAGGAACGAGGAGAGCTATGCCGGTGATTTCAGAATTGGGCTTTTTGTGTCTGAATTTTGATAAGTATTACGATTCTCCCAAATTATGCAACACTCTAGGGTGAAAACACTGGTATAGGTAAGATTTCCTAGAACATTTGAGGTCTCCATAATATGTATGTTCTTAGTCTTTTTTAAATAGATGGCTACTTTGCTAGATTTTTGGAGGACCAAGATAAAATTCGAAGGCATAGTATATTTTAACTTGTTTAATACTTATAACTGCTTTATTTTTGAAAAACTGTCATGTTTCTTTTTTCAGAGATGCGGAAGTTTAGAAAAAAGGAAACTTTCTGGGAAAAAAGTTATGATTAGATTGTTTGTGTAAAGAAAGTTGCTCCCGTCCGGCAGGCTCCGCTCAGGAAGTATTTCCTATTCTCCGTGGTTCCTCCTGCTGTTCCTCATCACCAAGCCTTCTCGTGCCCGGTTCTGGGGAACTGTTTCAGTTCTTAGCAAACCACTTAGAAATTGAAATTCCCAATATGTGAAAAGCAGGGTCACCCACTGCAATTAGATTTATGGATTCATAGTCAGCAATGATTCCAGACTTAAAAAAAAAATGTCCTTCTCTCACTTTACAGGAGAAACATACACCCAGACAGACCAAGTGGTTTTCCCTTGTCTCTGAGCTTCTTCGTGGTAGAGATGAGAATAGGCTGAAGTGTCTTGATGGCCATCGAGTGTTCTAGACACTGGGATATGTCCCTGTCCTAGGAAAGAGAACTGGGCAAGGCTGGGCTGGGAGAGAGAGGAGCTGCGATACAGTAGGAGGAGTAGGACGACCCTGATCAGAGCAGGGCACCTCTGCTCTGGAGCACCGGCAGGAGTCGGCGGCCCGTGAAGCAGAGATCTTCAGCAAAGTGTTATGCACCTGGCCTTGTGGGGGCTCCCCGGTCCCCGCCCAGGGCGTGCAGGGCAAGGAGAGACAAGACTGAACTTCCGGGGCATGCTTCTGTCCCCCGTCACCAAGGGGCTGGCCTAAGCAGAGGGGTGCTGGGCTCACAGGCTGGAAGCCTGAACCATCCTCCTTGACTCTGCAAACAAGGAGTTTTCTGTACAAGCCCCTGCCCCCAAAAGCTGTGATAGCAATATTAATAGTAGCATCATTATTACTATTAATTATTATTAATATTAGCTTAATATGACCTTTTTCATAGCAGTAAAAGCAATGTCAGAGATAAACAAGGTCACCACATAACAATACAATAAATAAGAAACTAAAATAGTTCTGACTCATCTGCACCCAAGAACGTTGTCTTTCAAATACTGAAGTAAACACTGAAAGAGTGTCAAGGAGAAATGGGCATATTTTTACTATGTAAAGGAGGGTTTAATGTATGTTTTCAAAATATGGTAAATAAAGCAGACAAAAGTTTTTTCAAGGATTTAGACAATTTGAACAATACAATGAAGTGAATATAATAGAGCCCTGATCCTGTCAGTTAGAGAATACCCATAATATACTAAGCCACAAAAAAGTCTAGGATACAAAAAAGTTTTATTACCTAAAAACTAATATACCATAGACCGAGTTATCTGACTAAAATGCAATTAAACTAGCATTTGATACTAAAAACAATCCCCACAGTTTTGGAAATTAAAAAATTCATAGTTATCAATTAATAATGTGTATCTCAAGAAGAAATTATAATAAAAATTACAAAATATTAAGAACTGAATAACAATAAAGCACTACACATAAAGGATAATGGAATTTAGCTATTGCAATACTTTAAATTTATGGCCTTAATACATTTATTAGACAAAAGAAGATGTAAACTTACAAAAGAAACTATTTAGTCCAAGTAGTTAGAAAAAGAATGGCAGAATAAACTCAAAGCAAGAGAAGAAGGAAGTAATAAAGGGCAGACATTAATTAAAAAGGAGGCAAAAGGAGTAGACAATCAACAAAAATTAAAACTAGTTCTTCGAAAAGACTAACAAAATAACCAAATGTCCAGCAATGGTGATTGATATTAATCATTTGTCATTGGTAAATGATAATTACCATGAGGAATGGAAAAGGTTTCACAACTACAGATACGGAAGCGATTATAGATTTTTCTTTATATTTTTTAGTTCAGAGAATTATGGGGGTACAATTTAATTTATGGTTACATAAATTGCCTTTGCACCACCCAACAAGTGTGCCCATCCCCCAGACAGTGCTCGCCGCATCCACTAGGTGTGGTTTTACCCATCCCTCCTCCCGCCCCCACCTGCCCAACACCCTATGAATGTTACTTCCCATATGTGCACGTTAGTGTTGATCAATTAGTACCAATTTAATAGTGAGTACATGTGGTGTTTTCACTTAGAAGAATGGGCTCCAGGAGATTACAGATGTTTACAAGAGAATATCATGAACAACTTTATGCCCCAAAATTTGGAAATAGTTTATTAAGCTTGTAGAAAAATATAAAGTACCAAAAATAATTTAAGAGGATATAGAAAATCTGAAAAGTTCAATTAACATTTAAAAAATTGAATTGGAGTTCAAAAATAGACACACACACTCACTCACTCATTCACCTGGATCAGACAATTTTCAAGACTAAGTTTATCACATCATGAAGGAAGATTATTCACTAGCTTATGCAAACTGTCCCAGGGACTGGAGAAAAACAGAAAGCTCTTAAATTCATTTTATAAGGCTAATCTCCCCAGAAAACAAAGCAAAGACAATATGAGAAATGAAAATATCGACCAATCTTCCTTCAGAATATCTATTTTTAAATTTTTTTTTTTTTTATTTCAGCATATTATGGGGGTACAGATATTTATGTTACTTATGTTGCCCTTGCCCCCCTCCCAAGTCCGAGTTTCAAATATGTCCATCCTTCGGGTGGTGCGCATTGCACTCTTTGTGTATGAAAATACCCGTCCCCTCCTCCCCCCT
>NW_012137191.1:14133622-14146421 GCF_000956105.1 Propithecus coquereli
ATACTCCTGGATAGAGCTGGAACGCATTCTACTAAGTGAGGTATCCCAAGAATGGAAAGACAAGCACCACATGTACTCACCATCAAACTGGTATTTTTAAAATTTAAAGGAAAGCACTAATACATATAGTCAGTAATGTATATATGTGAACAAGATTTAGTAGTTAAAGAAGGAAAAAGTATAAAAAGTTAGAAAATAGAAACTCCTAATTCGTACTAGTTTAAATTTAGCAACATTTTTGAAGGCATGATCACTGAGACTGATTTTGTTTTTTTTTACTTTCTTCTCCTTCTCTTGCTTCTTTTGCTTCTTTTGGGAAACTTTATATTTATAAACTTTACAAATCCTGAATTTATCTAGTCCATCACATTACTATACAGAGGATGGATCTCTCATTCATTTATTCATTCAACAAACATTAATAACTTTTCTCCTCACTTCCAGGCACTCTGCTAGCTCCAAATATTTCACCTTGCACTCTCCACATACCCAAACCTACCCATTCTTTAAGGTTCAACTGAAATCTCAAATTTTATCCCTCCTGAAGTAGATCACAGGTGAATACAACATATTATTTTCCTTCCACGAACTTCTAAGTGGTTGAAGGGCAGAGGGAGGCAAGTCAAAATTTTAATGTATTACAGAAAAAAGGAAAGTAAAGAGATTTCTTTACTGTTAGAGTAATACAAATAGTACTTGAGGGCTGGGAGGACTTTGAGTTTTTATCTTATCCATTTCTATATTGCTTTTATTTTCTGTAGTGTTAAAAAATAATAGAAGAAAGAGAAAACCAAAGCAACCAAACCAAACTGTACCACGGAGATTTGGTGATTCAGACAAGGTGCAGGCTTTATTTCAGGAACAGGCAGGTGTAGGGAAAGATGTCGTGGAAGTGGTTTGGTTGAGATGGGCCTTTTTAGGCTGGAGACGATGAAAATGGGTGAGAGACAACCAAGGCCTCCGTGTTATTGTTATCTCTGAACACAACGGAGCTCACTGAATCATGTTCTGTTTTGCGTTGTTCATTTTTTAATTATACATTTTATCTCCTGGAATCGATTTTTTAAAGGTTAGGACAAAAGAGCTTCTGATTGTCTGATTTTGTTTCAACTTAGAAATGGACTGAGACTAATAGTACTGAAAAAACAGAACAAAACAAAACACTTTCTATCTCTTATAGTCTCTTGCTGGAGACTTAAAAATACTGTCTTAAGACTGTTCCGGAACAAATAGTTATCTAGCTCCTACTGGACAATAGGCTCTGCGTCAGGTGCTGGAGAGGAATGGCGAGTAAGAGATAAGAGACATTGCCCCTGTCTTCAAAGGAAAGGAGGACGGGTTGGCACACCACAAAATCTAATTTTCCTTTACTCCAAGCATGAATCACCCCCTTCCCTAGCCCTGCCCTATGTTTAGATCAGCGGACGTGTGGAGGCGGTGGTGCTCGCTGCTGAAATGACCTTGTGCATTGCGCACTTTACAGAGACCATTGATCCCGACATCTGGCGGCGCCCAGAACTCAGGACGTCGGCTACTGGGCACCTTTTGCTGAGGTGGTGCCAGGCACTCTGTGCAAATTGTGGAGGAGGCCCTCTACCAACCCGCTCCCGTTGCTACCGGCTGGGCTCTGGCTCCTAAGCGCTGCGCCTGTCTCTAAGGAGCCTCGTGCTGGGGACACTGATCCCGAAGTCCCTTGGGAATGGGCTCCTCCATGGCTCTCTGCCTCTCTTTCAGGTGCAGAGCCTCTGCCAGCAGAGATGGACCTCCCTGCAGCCCGTGCCTTCCACAGGGGAGCCCCAGCCGTGGCCTTGTTTCTGAGCAGCCCTGGATTTTACTGAGGGGTTTAGCCACTCATGTGCTCCCAAGCCTCTCCTCACTCACGGAGCTGCACTGGTGCCCATGTGGGAACCACAGGAGCTTTCATCTAAGAGCCTGACCAGCTGGGCTCAGAGCCTTCCCAGGTCGCAGCCCTGGAGGGCCAGTATCCGCCTCCACCTAAAGAGCGGTTACTACTGGCGGATGGCTCCGCCACCTGTGTCCATGGTAGGACCTGGTGACTTGGACCATGTTTTGACATCATAACAGGATTGTCAAGGCCAGCTTCTATTCGGCCATTACTGTTTCTCTGATTCACACATGCATTGAAATACACCTGTGCCTTGCTGACAGGCACCGTCACTACACTTCCACCAAGGCATCTGCAGACACTAGGGAGTTCTGGTCGCAAAGTGCAGCTTATGCCAATGCCTGCGCTGGAGGCCTATGGACTTTTTAATTTCCTGCTCTCATCGGCAGCTGGTAGCTGAAGTGTCTCGCTCACGGTATTGACTATAGCACTACCTTAGAATCGTGAACTGTGCAGAGGGCTAAACCTTGGCAAGGCACAGGGTGGGCCCTCGGATACCACATGGATGCAGCTCCTGGGAACTGGTTCAAGTTAACCTGTGTCAGGGGCTATTATGAATGACAGGATCTGGCTACCTTTGGAGAGCCCAAGAAAGTGCTATGGACAGGGCTGGGGTGACCCACTCTAGCCTTGGGGAAGGACCAAGAGGCATCAGTAGCGGCAGGTACTGATCAAGACCTTCTAGGAGAAGTGAGACAAGGTAGAGGCAGGAGAATCTTGCGGGATTGAGGCTTCCTTAAAAGCCATCTCAGATCCTGTGAGGGCCAGCGTGGAGACACTGGGTCCTGGGCTTGAGACTGTCCTGCCAGGCCAGTCCTTGAGATTGTTCAACAGACGTGGATTCCCCAAGCAAGTGGGGCCCGTGAGAGCAAAGATTCATACATAGTCTTTCACCTCTGCGGTTACCTGTAGCACCAATTTTAAGGTGAGGCTTGGGGGACCAGAAGGAGGAATGGTTATACATAGTTTACTATCCTAATAATTCCTTTATTTGGCATTTAATAACTAAATCCCTTTCTAGCTGGAACATAGGCAATCAAACCTATGTAGGGCAGGCTCTAAATAAAATTCTGAAGGAGAAATTCTAAAATAAAATTGAATAATTGCAATATCATAGGAATAATTGTAGCTCCAGGGAAACTACTTTGGATGCTACACAGCGACTTGTAGACAGGTGTCAGGTAATTTATTGAATCTAAAAGTCTTATTGCTTACACACATAGGCTATTTTTTCAGAAGCCTTAATACTCATATTTTGCATGCTTACAAATGCTTGCTGGTTTCAGGCTGTGCTCTGTGAATTCCACATGTACAACTCATTCATTCCCATAGCAATCCCAGGAGGAATGGATTCTTGTTTTCTCCATTGTGCTTCTAAGCAACTTGCCTAAGGTCAGACTGCTATTTAGTGGAGGAAGTAAGCTTCAAACCCACATGGTCTGGCTTTGGAGCTTGGTTCTTAACCACAACTTCCTCTGCATTTGATTATGTCATCTGCTCACAGGATATGCTCAAATTTAAAATGACCACAAGCAATCGTTAGAAACAACCCCAATTTACCAGATAATCATGGTGCTCTCCCTCCGCTATCCCCGAGGGATGCCATGTGGATCTGGCTTAAATTTCTTAGGAGAGCTGTATCAGTTAAGGTTCCTCTTGGGAAAGACACAAAAATGAACTCTGGCTAAGATCATGTAAAAGAGGAGTTTGTTAGAGGGATGTTGTGTGGATCAGAGAATGGGAGGGAAACTGGAGAACCCAGCTTAAAAATAGGATGAGAGGAGCCCTGAACGGAAACTGTGCCTGTAGAGCCTAAGCAGCAGAAATGCCACAAAATTCAGGGCACTGCTGCTGGAGCAATAAATGCATTTTGTATGAGTCTTGGGTGTTGTGGGAGAATGAATCTGAATGGCCAAGTCAAGGTCACGAGCTTCCCGGTGGCTGTACAGATGGTGAGAGGGAAGTATTGGTGGAAGGAGCTTCTGGAAGCAGAGGTAGCAAGCAGGGACTTTGTTGGTGGGAGAGAAGAACCTCATGCTTTACTCCTGGTACAGCACAGAACGGGAAGAGATAAGAGTGAATGGAGAAGGGGTGGAAGTGAGAAGGAAATTGACTTGAAAACTTATTATAAACCCGGTAGGTGGTAATGTAAGATTTAAACTGTGGTAATAGAGGAGAGAACGGGGAAGAAAAATAGGATTTAAGAGGGTTCCTTACCAGCAGTTTCCTTTTTCTTTATTCCCCCCTCTTCTCTAGGTTCTCCTGCCCCAAGTGTATTTGGGTGACTCTGGAAATCCAAGGTTATCTATTTCCACATCTGTCTTCTGGCAGAAAGGACTTCAATTGCTGACCTCTCCTCTCAAGTCCTCAATCTCATCTCAGCATCATTTCGTTTCCTAGTATCTTTGATCCAAATTATTTCACTTATGATAGAGACTGAAGCACGTATGGTTTGCCTTTGTAATGTAAATGTAATTTTTGAAGTAGACTGCTCCCCTTGATTATAAGCAAAGTCAAACCTAATATTAGTTTGGATTTATTTTACTGTTAATATTATTTACTCTCTGAAAACAGACTAACCCCAATTAACATTGTGAATTGTCTGCCCTGTAATGACCAGATATTCCTTTCTATTACATTATTGAAATCATTTGCATGGTAATTATGGTTTAGCTCCGTCGGTAATTGGAATTGTTTGCCTTCTGGTAATGCTTTGCAATGGTGGCTCATTAATTACATGGAAAACCGTGCCAGATGGCAGAATTAAGGAAGTATAGTAATACACTCGCACTAAACTCGTGGTCATTTTCTAAACCGATGTTTCAGTTTGTTCCGTCGTCTTCCTGATTTTTTTTTTTTTTTTAGTTTTGAAACCACTCATACGATAGAAAAACAACGTAAACTGCAAACGTGATTGGTCTAGGGAAGTTTTATCTAAAAATTTAACAGTGCAAATTACTCATCTTGTCCTTCTCCTCTCTTCTACATTTCTCCCTCCTCTAGTCTGATAAATGAAGCCTGAAAACAAATATCATAGGCTGTCAAGGTAATTGAGACATATTTTGTGTGTGTATGTACATGTGTGTAAGCTAAGTAAACCAAATGGAGTATAGGAAAAATATGAATTTGCATTAAAAACTAAAGAAAACAAACAACTGGGGACTTAACCTTCACTTTACAAAGGATTCTTCTTTAAAACTATCTTTAAATCCCAAAGTGCCTCTGGTGCAATTAAAATGTTATTTAATCTCCAAAATTTTTATTTTTGGGGGGAAGGTTAACTGAGTAAAATGATCCATATCCATGTGCACACACACGTGCATGCCACTAAAATAAGGTCGTCTCGTTCTCTGAGGTGTTGGATCAGTGCCTGACATGTTGGAGGCGCTTGGACATGGTTTCTTCCGTGGTCGTGGTGCACATCCCGGGAGGCGATCGCCTCTCAGAGCCCCAAAATGAAGTGAGGCAAGTGCCCTCTTTCCTCAGCATCCCCTAATTCTTGGATGCATCGCCCCTCTCCCAACCAGAGCCCACAAAGGGGAAAGAGCCCATGCCGTGTCTTTGGCTGTGGGTCTCCCCTCCCATCCCCCTGTATTCCCTGGGACCAGAATGGGGGTGGATTTCATATTCTCTTCCTTCCCCCTCCCAGGACTCCCTCTGGTATGCCCCACCTAGAGGGGGCAGGCACTGGGCATCTGATTTCCCTACATCACATTTTCTTTTTTCTTAATTCAGCTCCATGGCTAAGTTTTTATGATGGGAAGCTTGGATTACAAGTGTTTCAGTGTTCTGGCATATGAAATGTGGGCTATTTACTTGAAATTGCATTGTTTACAACTGGAAGAGACTTAACAAATTTAGATTTTCCTACTGTCCAGTGGGTGCAGTTTTATACTGAAGATAGGTATTAGAAGAAAGTTATTTTTTCTGCACATCTGAGTCTAGTGAGCAAATGTGCAGCCTCTACTACACAGGTCTAACGGTTCATCTTGGGCATCTGCAGAAAAACTGAGTGTTTTAATGTGGATCAGGGAGGACTGTGAATTTGGGGCTCCTTCAAGTGAACCCACTCTTTCAGGGACACTTTAGGGCCATACTATACCCTCTTTGGGTAATTAGGAATGTATAATGAAGGGAGAACAGCTTTTGGAGTCAAATAGCTTTAGTTTCCTTTTTTTTTTGGCTGGATAGCGACAATTATTTCTATCCTAGTAAGTAAATGAGATACTCTATGTGGGGCACACTGTGTGGCCCCTGGGACATTGTTCTCACTATGCATCAGCTGCTGTCTTTAATATTATTATTCATGGGCCTCTGGGTTTTTTGCAGCCTTTTCCAAATCAGAGGCATAGTCATGCCCTCCTTGGTTTACTCATCTTTGGCAGAAGCCAAAGAAAGGTTTTAGAGAGCTGCCACTCTTGGAAAAGTGCATTAGTCAGCTTGGGCTGCTGTAACAATGTGCCACAGACTGGGTGACTTAGACAACAGAAATTTGCTTTCTCACAGTTCCAGAGGCTGGAAGTCCAAGATCAAGGTGCTGGCAGGGTCAATTTCTGGTGAGGCCTCCCTTTCTGGCTTGCTGCCTTCTCACCGTGTCCTCACATTGTCTTTCCTCTTGAGAGAGAGAGAGAGAGAGAGAGAGAGAGAGAGAGAGAGAGAGAGAGAGAGGTTTGGTGTGTCTTCCTCTTCTTACAAGGACACCAGTCCTATTGGATTAGGGCCTGATCCTCTGATCCTTATGACCTCATTTAAACTTAATTAACCTCCTGTAGGCCCTACCTCCAAATACAGTCACACTGGGAGTTAGGACTTCAACACATACATGTTTTTTCAGGGGGACAAAATTCAGTCCATACCATAAGGCCTAACTTCCAGGTATGTTTCCTTCTTTTTCAAATCAGTTTGAGTTGGGGTTTATAATTAATTGCAGCCAAAAACCCTCCTAAGTAATACAACTATCACATCAAAGAGTGTTTACCTGGAGATTCATGGAACTCTCTAAAATTGTATGCATATTTTTGTGTTTATGCACATTTTCAGAGCTACCATTAGATTATAAAATAAACCTCTGACCCCACAAAGGGTAAATCCAGTGATGGACTGTCATAAGCTCACTGAGTAACCATGTGATCATCCAGTTCACTTTGATCCGTCTACACCAGGGCCTGTGATATCCCTTTAGGGCCAGGCGAGGGATGCAGATGAGTGAAGCAGGCAGGCTATACAACAAAAGGTTGTGATGGAGATATCTCGGAGCTGGAGAGCTCACACTCCACCTGAGGGTGAGGCCACATCTAAGGACAGAGACACTGCTCAAATCCAGACCAATGTCCTATGTGGAAGGCCAAAATCTGGATTATTATACAAAATTCCTCAATTATTTAAAACATTGTTTGGGTAAACAAAGTGGTCACAGTGGTTAAATTTAACCTTTGGGCTTCCAAATTTCAACGACCAACACGAACATTTTTAGAGGAACTTTGGAACCAGGTAAGAGCTCCTTAAATAAAAGTCACAGAATGTGGCCTTATCAATGAATACTTATGGAATCTTCTTGTCTTAATCTTCTTGTATCCCAGCATCTAACACAGTGTTTGACTTAGAGTATATGCTAAAAAAATACTTTCTTAATAAATGAATGAATGAATGGATGATAAATATCTCAAATACTCGAGAGCCAAGAAATTCCATTTATTCCTTATCCCCAGTGCTGTTTTTTTATTTGTTAGTTTTTTAGGGAGCTCAAAAAATCACTTAACAATGACAATTTAACTCCTTATATCTTGTATGGCACTTTACCGTTTATAAAGCACTTTCGGACAAAGTGTTTCTGTCAGGAGAGGTGGTTTCTGCAAGAAAAATTGGCAGCATCATACCAGCACCAAGGCAATAAGCATTAGAATAAGGATGTTGCTGAAACCTGTCGAGTAGAGAGATGGAAAGATGCCTGGTCCTTAATGACATCCCCGAGCCGCAGAGTGTACTATTTCATGGGACTTTGCCTGCCTATAGGCTTCTGGGTATATTTTCTTCTAATTTAAAGCAGTTTGTGTTTGGACCCTCAGTTTGGGTCTGCAGCGAAACTCTTTCTAAGTAATGCAGCTATCACATCACTGGGACTTTTCCTCGGGGAAATTTTACCTCGGATGATACACTAGAAGAAGAAAGGGTTGGATGTTGGGCAGGTGCAAAGTTAGGATATAGTTAATAAAGGTAGAAATGGCACTAGAATGAATATCTTCTGATTCCAGCCTGGAGTTCTTTCTACTACCACAAGAGTGGGCAAACTTTTATGTGAAGTTTAAGATAATAAATGTTTTAGGTTTTGTAGGCCATAGGTTTCTGTTGTGACTACTCAACTGTGCTGTTTAGTAAAAGTAGCTGTGAGGGTACGTCAAGGAACAGATGTGCTGTAACCGTCAGGTATCTGAGGGGTGGAATAGAAATCCCAGTTCTAAATCTCCATGTTTTGTTTGTTTTGTTTGTAGTCAATAATAGTTTTGAAAATGGTGTTTATGTATTGATATTTATGTACTGGAAATTAGGAATCTTGGATTCTTGTCCCAGATGTTTGATAGTCTGCCCACATGGTCTTGGACCAATCTTTCTACCTCTCAGGGCCTCAATTTCTTCACCTGAAAATTGAGTGAGTTGCCAAAGAAGATTTCAGAGATCCGTTCCAATTCCTAATTCTGCTTCTAGGAGAGCAAAGTTAATTCCTGAAAGGATGTGGAGTGAATGAGTAGATTTGAATGAATGGGTGATAGTTTGGTTATCAGGGTGGACAATGAGTTTACAGGTGTTAATCACTTGATTGAACAAGTGAGTGAATAGATAAAAAAAATAAGTAAATAAATGAAAGTTACATACGGACCAATGATGCTGGTGTCTCATCAACCTAAGGTGTCTCATTAATCCAATTCTGGGCACGTGGGCTCCAAAAGAAAAAAAAGAGTAATTGAAAGTCAGTGAAAAAGGCCAAACTCTAAGAGGGCAGAGTCTAAAATCCTAATAACTGAATAATAATGTTTTGAATACCCCTTAGGTATTTTGTGTTTAGCTGTGGGCACATCTTTGACTCAGGGTCAAGGACAGTTACTCCTTCAAGTCTCCCAAGCTGCTGAATGTCACCAAATGTGGGCAAATGATGAAAGGTTCCATCATCTGTAGATTACAGGTACAGTGCTCTGTGATTTCCTCTCTTTTTAGTTAAGAAATAGAAGCTTGTGATAAGCATAAATACTTGGCCTTATTCTTTTTTTTTTTCTTTTATTTCAACATATTATGGGGGTACAGATGTTTAGGTTACGTATGTTGCCCTTGGTCCTCCCCCCAAGTCCGAGTTTCAAATATGTCCATCCTTCGGGTGGTGCGCATTGCACTCCTTGTGTATACAAATACCCGTCCCCTCCTCCTCCCTCCCCCCTGCCCAACATCCAATAAATGTTATTCTTATATGTGTTGGCCTTATTCTTACTAGATTTTATTTCCTTTGTTTAACATTTTCAGCAAGAGAATTAAAAGGCAACAGCTAAATTATGGAATCATACCTTCCTTTTTGTTAAGATGACTTTGAGGCACTACGAAAGATAATTTGAAGGGAAGTGTTATGGGTTGAATTATGTTTCTTGACAAGATATGTTGAATTTCTACCTCCTGATGCCTGTGAATGTGATCTTATTTGAAAATAGAACCCTTGCAGAAGTAACCAAGTTAAGATGAAGCCATACTCAGTGATGGCGGGCCCACATCCAATAAGACTGATATTCTTATAAGGAGAGAAAACAGAGCCACAGATGAGAACACTATGTGAACACACAGAAAACACACAGAAAGAGAGGAATGAAGACCTTGTGAAAAGGAGGCAGAGGTCGGAGTGATACTGTTACATACCAAGGGACACCTGGCGCTACCAAAAACCGGAAGAGGTAAGAAAGGTCCTCCCCTACTTGCTTTGGAGGGAGCATGGCCCTGCCAACACCTTGTTTTAGACTTCTAGCCTCCACGGCTATGATAATACTGTATTTTCCATCTGTGTTTGGTTGAAATAAATCTGCGTATAAGTGAACCCACACAATTCAAATCCGTGCTGTTCAAAGTTCAACTGCATGTCCTGTTGGTTTTGTTTCTCTGGAAAACCCTGACCAATACACTTGTGAGGTCAGTTTTATGTCTTAAGAATCATGTCATTTAAATTTGATGTTACAAATCAAGAGAAATATGAAAAGAGAAGCTGGACTTTGACCAGAAGGTGGTAAATAAAACTAATATTTATTAAGCACCTGTCTTATGTCAGGTTCAATTGTTTCATATTTTGTTTCATTTAAACCGATCAGACTGAAATCTCCCAGTAAGAGCTGGAGCTTTCATAACAGGTCTTCATACATCCTTGTCCTCCTGAAAGTCATTCCCTGGTCCCCACTTACCCTCAGGAAAAGCCCTGACTCCTCGGGAAGATAACCAATTGTCTATCATGATCTGTTCCCTCTGTGTCTCATCAGACTGTCTATGATCAGACTGCCTTGACTGGGATGCTCTGGCCATTCCAACTCTGCCCTTCCAGAGAGAGTTCTTCTTGGGCATAATATCATCTCCTTCTTCCAGAGCTTTCCCACAGCAACCCCAGCCTCGCCTTACACAGCACCTTGAATTCTATTGGGAATGCCTGTGTGTTTACTTCTCTTCTGCGCTAGAGAGTAAGTTCCTTGGGGGTGGAGGCCACATCTGTCTTGCTCACCACCATATTCCAGCACTGAGCACAAGGGCATGGGACCTCTTAGGCTTCCAGTCAATTCTTGTACAATAAGTAAATTAACTTCAATACCAGGTCTATTTGTTCTGTAGCCATTTTTTCCTCTACCAACTTTCTCTAAATTCCTTCCATTCTTTAGTTTCCATGAGACAGTTCTAGAATAATGATGAGTCCATCATTATTATGAGTTCCAGAGTTGGTGTCAGAAAAATTGTCTTGTCTCTTTTCTGTTTATATTTGGATAACCTCTCTCAGGCTGAGTTCTCTTATCTCCAAATTGGTAAAACAATTCCCACCTCACAGAGAGGTTTTGTCAACTACATTTGATAATGATTGCGGAAATACTTTTGTAAACTCAAAAGGGTATACAAATAGGAGCTATGATTATAATGATATTAAATATTGGAAACTTCTTGGCATAAGTAGTGAGCTTCAGGTATAATTTAAGTTTTATGTGATTAAATTATAGGCATCTTGAATTATGACTCAGAGATGATTAATGGCAACAGTCTTCTTTAAATAAAAATGATTACTTCTTTGGGCAAAATGTGAACATTGAAGGCTATAAATAAATCATTCCTTTTTATTCTCATAAAATAGTAAGGAGAATCACTAATATTATTTTTAATTCAGAACAATTGAAAGGCAATGAAAAATTCTAGGATGGGTTCTAGAAAATTAAAGAGGAAGCAAAATCAGTTATGTTAGAACAAGAGATGTAATAGTAGAAAATTAAACATGATCAAAGACTTAGTATATTTTAAAAGCCAGTGGCAATAATTCAATTCAAATAAACAGAGTATAGTGATGTTGGCGATAGGTCATACTACCTTTCACAGGGTGCCCTGCTAACATTTCAAATATGAAATATCTACTAGAAAGTTCTAAAGGGGGATATACATATAGTATTATCAAATGAAAAGGCAGAAAAAATTAGTGGATTTTAAAAATCTTTTATATAAGATTGTGAACCTCACAATCATGATGAAGCCAAGCACTGTCTTCTGGCAAGTCAGTCTTAGTCCATTCTGATCCAAGTGGGGACATCTCTCCACCACCAACATGTCGCCATGTTAGTAGTTACATCAAAAGGCATCCACCATACACCACACCCCCAATAAATCTTTCTCCTCCCCACTTTCTGCCAACCTCCGGAGAGCTAGACTCAAAAGAGGAAGCGGAAGGAGGTTTGTGTTTCAGGGCTGAGGACAAAGCCCCCAACTCTATACTAAAAAAGCCTGAAGTGGGTGTTGTTGAGGAGGGGACAGAGAGGAGATGAGATTTAAATAGTGCTTTAAGTCTGAAGTTTTAAACTGGTCTGGACTTTTAATAACTGCAATGTCTGGAAAGTTATGGCATCTGCCTGAGATGTCTTTCCAAGATATCGAAGTACATTGTAAAGCATCTAACTGAAAGCAATGACTATAGAAAAGTAAATGACCAAATTTTCATGTTTACATCCCACTGAAACCATGCTCCTGGTGTATATTGAGGTGTATATTGAGTTGTTTGAATTATAATGCCAGAGGCTTAATTACCTGAGGCATAGTCCTTTCTCCTCCTCAAACTTACAGGAAGGCAACCAGGGACTGGACTTTTTGCCTCTCCTGGTACAGATCACCTGGAGCAGCAATTCATATTTGCAGGGTATGAGCACACAGGGAGAATATTGAGACATCTGACAGCTCAATCAATCTTAAAAAAACAACAAAAACAAATGGAAATAACCTGTACCAGATGAAGTAGAATGAATGGAACAAATAAAAAGAAAGAATTTTAAATAGATACGATAAATATCTAAAAAGTTTAGTCAAGGGAATTTGTAATAAAGGCCAGAACAAGCAGCTGTAAAGAATAACCAACTTCAAAATTAGAATATGAGAAGTAGACAGTTGAAGTAAGAGAACCCAACAGATGAGTTGGTTAGTAGATGCTATAAAGCCAAAAACAAAAAAAAGTCAGAAAGAGTGAAGAGAATATTAAGGTTCTTGTCTTGTTTGGAGAGAAAATAGAGTTAATGCTAAGTTTAAGAAACTCATAGAGGCTGGGCGCGGTGGCTCACGCCTGTAATCCTAGCACTCTGGGAGGCCGAGGCGGGCAGATTGTTTGAGCTCAGGAGTTCGAAACCAGCCTGAGCAAGA
>NW_012137191.1:14146514-14203610 GCF_000956105.1 Propithecus coquereli
GCTTGAGCCCAGGAGTTTGAGGTTGCTGTGAGGTAGGCTGACACCATGGCACTCTAGCCCAGGCAACACAGTGAGACTCTGTCTCAAAAAAAAAGAAACTCATAGAGAAAAATAAACACAAGTATAGGTCTTAGTAATTAGAGTAAGTATTGTAAAAGTAGAAAGAATGACTTTCGAGCAGTAGAAGACAATTTGATAGCAGATAAATAACAGAAAAGTAAAAACATAATTGAATAACATTCTTCTTGAGCACACAAGAAATATTCACAAAAATTAATTAGGTATTACTTGAATTAATGGACTAAAGAAGACTAATCATACGATTAATAGATTTTTAAAAATCTGATTAAATTCAACATATATCTATGTTAAAGTCTCCCAGAAAACTTGGACTAGCAGGGAACTCTTTCAACTTGATAAAGGATATACACTTAAACCCTAGAGTAAAGACTATCTTTTTTTTTGGTAGAGATGTGGTCTTGCTATGTTGCCCAGGCTGGTCTCGACCTCTTGGGCTCAAGCAGTCCTCTCACCTTGGCATACCAAAGTGCTGGTATTACAGGTATGAGCCACCACAGCCAGCCAAGATTATCTTTAATGGAAAAATCTTTGATAATTCTCATTAAGATCAGGAAAATAGAATGCAGGCCTTTATTATTGCTACTGTGAATGTGGTTTTGGAGGTCTTGTGTGCTCCTAGCAGTCAACAAAAAACAAATAAAAGTTTTAAGAACAGAAGAGAAGAGAAAAATGACATTGAGTGAAGATGATATGATAAACTACACAAAAACTCAGTCACAAACTGTTAGAATTAATAAGACATATCAGTAATAGTAGCAGAGACTATATCAAATTATAATCAACAGTGTTTCTCTATACCAGCAATAGCAAACTAGAAATATAATGGAAAATAAAACAACATTTGCAGCAGCAATAAATTCCATAGCCATATTTAGGAATTTATTTAACAAAGAACACATAAGATCCTTACAGAGCATAATTTAAAGCTTTATTAAGGGAAATAGATAAAGACCTGAATACATGAATATAACATTATGTTCACTGGTGAATGATTTAAAATTTAATGAAGTCAATCTTTTAAAAATTAATTTATAAATTAAATGCAATTTAAAAAAGTCCAGCATTACTTTCTGATAAAGTTAACAGACTCACCTCAAATTTGTTATTAATACTAAAAGTCCATTAATAGCTTAGTTAATTTAAAAAATGGCAAATAAAAGGAATTCCTTAGTAGATGTGAAGACATTCTACAAAGCCATGAAAACATAAATAGTACTGTTGCAGGAATATTCAACCAGAATAATGAAATGGAATAGAATATTCAGAAACAGATCCACATATATCTAGGAACCTGATATATGATAGAGGTGGCAAGACAAATCAATGGATACAGAACAGATTTTTAAGAAATTAATATTGGGAAATAGACTCATGTTAAGGAGAAAAATAGAGATCTCTACCTTATGCTATAAACAAAGGGAGGAACTTTTAGATAATTGGTGACTTCAATGTGAAACATACAGCTGTAAGCTAAGCTAAGCTAGTGATAAAAAGGAGGCTTTTTTGTTGTTGTTTAGAGACAGAGTCTTGCTTTATTGCCCAGGTTGGAGTGCAGTGGTGTGATCATAGCTCACTGTCAGCTTGAACTCCTGGGATCAAAGGATCCTCCCGCTTCAGCCTCCCGAGTAGCTGGGACTACAGGTGTGTGCCACCACGTCCACTGATTTAAAAAACTGGAGAATTTTTGAATGAGATTAGTGCTTAGAATGTACTAATGCAAATCAACAAGGAAAAGGCAAGAAAACCAATTCAATGGTCAAAGGCCATGAGTAGGGGAGTCATGGAATGGGAACCTCAACTGTGTTCTATACTTTCTTTACAAGTATAGAAAAAGAGTTCAACTGCTCTCATAATCATAGAAACGTCCAACCTTAAATAGCAATGTGACACCACAGGACACCTACCAGATTGACAAAAATCAGATTGTTGGAGGGTATTAAGTTCAACAAAGATGGCAAGGATGTAGGTAAAGCAGGATGCTTCGCATTTTAGCCCCTGGGAGTGTTAACTAGATCAACATTCTGGGGTTAACTCAGGGACTTTTACATTACGGGACTTCTTAATCACCTTTATGGAAAGAAGGGACAAAGCCCTGGATTCCAAAATTATAGGAAGACATTTTTTGGAAACAGTCACCTTGGCTGCTTTTTGTTCTCTGAGGAGCCTCTTATTCGAGAAACATATTTTGATCCCCAACTGTGTGCCAGGAAATGTACAAAGCGCATTACATGCCTTGCCTCATTGAATTTTCCCACAGACCCCACGTATAGGAAACATCAGATCCCTGTGTACAGATGAAAAACTGAGGCCTGGAAAGCTTAACTGTCTTGTTCACAGCCATAGAGTAAGGTGTGGAGTGAGAAATTAAATCGAGTCTTCCAGCTTCAAAGGCTTTAAAGGAACAGCTACAAGGTAAGGTCCTTCCCTGTTATGACAGAAGCTGTAAAACTGAACTGGACATGTTCTCTTTCCTTAAGAACTTATATGCCCAGGCAGTTATGAAGAGCAGGAAGTCTGAAATATTTTGTGTGAAGGAGTACAGGGAACTTTATCCCAAAATATGGCTCCCTGGTGTAATGAGTTTTTTTTGAGTTAAAGGCCATCAGAAATTAACAGTTGCTAGAAGAGACTTTTCTCTGTCTACATAAAGACCAGACAGACCCACCAAGAATGATTGTTTTTCCTCCCCTCCCCCTGTCTCTCAATCCTCTACCTCTCTCAAAGCTTAGGCTAAAATTCTGTTATCTGCCTAAAGTCCAGACCTACCAAAGAAAAAAATAATTACCACCGGTCCCTTCCCTGAGTTTTCATTAACCAAACCCATATTGCAGGAAAGAAGACTAAAGTCTGTCAACAAAACTGGGCAGAATTTTTTTTTTTTTTTTTGGGCAGAATTTTGTTAAACTCTGAGCCCAACAGACATTGTCCCAGACCATGGTATGTTCTTACTGGGGAGAATTTGATGGGCTTCATAATTATTTATTGCCACCAACAGAATTCATCTTCTCCCCCTTCCCATAACTTGTTTTGCCAGGATCCAAGTCCCTACTCTTTCTGCAACCTCAAGATGGTATATAAGCTTCTGCTTTGGGTCTTCATTCTGAAGGATCCAGTGTCATATGTAAAACTATGATTAAATACATTTATATGGCTTTTCTCCAATTAATCTGCCTTTTGTGAGTTGATTATTCAGCAAACTTTTAGAGGGTGAAGGGGAAATTTTTCGTTCGCCCCACATATGTGAAGAATTTTAAAAAATGGACTAAGAGGTTACAAAGAGAAAATTTAATTCTCTCTGATTAGAGATTGGCTTCCCAGACCTGGTTGCAAATGAGCCGACTTTGGATGGTGAACAGAATTTGAGTGTCCCAGTGGTATCAACGTGCCTGCAGGCTTAGCCACAGGAAAGGGCAGGGTGTTTACACTGGAAATAGCGAGGGTAATTGGAAATGAAAGACTGAATATAGAAAAGGACATGAGATACATCTTCATAGGTGTGAAAGTTACAAGTCTAGGATTCCATAACATCACTGAAGGAAATACTGTAAAGCAAAGATTCCAAACATGGAGCCAGGAGCTTCCTGAACCCCCTGAAATTGTTGGCCAAAATGTGTGAGCAGGTGAGCAGGTATGTATGTGTAGGTGTGTGTGGGGTGTGCACAAATGTGTATTTGTGTGTGTGTGTGTGTGTGTGTGTGTGTGTGTGTGGTGGGAACAGTCGTGTGGGTATCATTTTCTGGGGAGAAGTTTCATGGACCACGGCTGACCACCAGTTCTCTACAGGTTACAAAACCTACAGAAAAGTGAAGAACCACTACATGCAGAAAAAGAAGGCAAATAACACACCTTAGGAGTCATACAGATAAAATAGATTTGGTGAAGGAGGCTAGAGGAAAATGGTTGGTGAGAAGAAGCATGCACCTCTGCTATTACAGAGGGCAAAGAGAGAAAAGTTATTTAAAGCACGGGATGAGTGCTCCACCACACCTGATGAGATTGAGAGATTAATAAACACATGGGTTCTCCCAGGTGTGATCATCTGTGCTCTCTTGGGTTACCAGGAAATCATTTACAAGTTCTAAGGGATGCTTTACATCAGCGGTCCCCAACATTTTTGGCATCAGGGATTGGTTTCATGGAAGACAATTTTTCCATGGAGCAGGTGGGGGGTGATGGTTTTGGGATGATTCAAGCACATTACATTTATTGTGCAGTCAGACCTCTCTGCTAATGATAATCTGTATTTACAGCAGCTCCCCAGGGCTAGCATCACTGCCTCAGCTCCACCTCAGATCATCAGGCATTAGGTTCTCATAAGGAGTTTGCAACCTAGATCCCTCGAGTGTGCAGTTTACAGTAGGGTTCCAGCTCCTATGAGAATCTAATGCTGCAGCTGATCTGACAGGAGGCGGAGCTTATGAGATGATGCGAGCAATGGGGAGCGGCTGTAAATGCAGATGAAGCTTTGCCTGCCGCTCACCTCCTGCTGTGCCACCCAATGCCTAACAGGCCACGGACCAGTACAGGTCCAGGTCCATGGCCCTAGGGTTGGGGACTGTAGCTTTACAACTTAAAAACAGTCAAGCTAATGCAATCACAACTGAAAACTAAGCCCTATTTAAAAACAGTCCACAAGATGGCACTGTGGGCTAATAAGAATATTCATATGGTTTTCACTGGTGAAATATGTTTACCTTCCACTCATTTTTCCTTATCCTTTGCTAATATACTGTAGCCCGAGCCTATGCATTATTTGTCTATTAAAAATGCTGGCATTTGGAAATAATATTCCTAATTTTTATGATTCCTGCTTACTCTTTATGTAATCCTCAATAGACTTTGGAAAACCTTCATTTAAATCCTGATTTTAATACAGGAAGTTGGATCTTATTCCTAATATAATAAAAACCCTCAGAAGGCTGTGTGTAGTCACTACTGGAATTTATTCATCCTCGGGGAGCTTTGAGATCGGGAAAGGCAGGAGGGAAATAAAGGGAAAGAAGAGAAAAGGGCTCTAAGTTTGATCAGAAAAGCAAAGAACACAAGCTTCAGCCATGATTGGGCTGGCCGGGGAATAAAGCAGCCAGGAAATCCACATAGGTGTAATGTTGCTCCCAAGAAAAAGAATCTCATTATCCCTGGGTACTTATTAGCTGGGGCTTTTCACTTAGAAACATGCATAATTAGCTAATTATTATTATGATGCAGAGAGAACAACAAATGTCTTAAATTAGCCACCAAGAAGAGGAGTTAAAATGTATCCTTTGATCAAAGGAAATCATAATACAATTTTACATTTATATGGCACTTAACCAGTTTACAGAGTGTTTCATACTTCCATCTTCTTGTTTGATTCTCAAAACCACCCCATGGGTGGGTAATGTCACCAACCCCACTTCATACATCAGGACGCTGAGACTCAGAGAGGTTTGGAGACCTACCCGAGGACACACAACCACCGACTGGGTGAACCTGCACGAAAATCTAGGTCTTCAATTTCCTTATCTGCAAAATGGGGTTAATGATGTCTATTCTTGCAGAGGTGTGTTAAACATTAGCATGTAGTAAGTCTAGACAGAGAATCAGTAAATGTTAACTAGTTTCATTGTTTATAAAAAGAATGTTTACAATGTCTGTTGCCAATGATATATGTGATAAGGATCTTTGGTTGCAACAATAGAAACCACTTATCTTGCTAACTTAACTTGCTAACAATCTGCTAAATTACCTCCCATATTTCTTCCACCTTCCCATTGTCCATGGGCAATAAAAAAGGAATTTATTGGAAGACACAGAACAGCTGCCGAATCAGAGGAGAAAAACAGAACACGTTGAATTTGGAAAATACAGGATGTAGGAGACAGTCGGGCTGAGCCTCTCAGGAGACATGCAGATGCCACAGCAAGGGGACGCAAGGGTCCTTGGCTGATAGTCCCAGCCGAGGTGGGACAAGTTATCTGAGAGGGAAATTGGGGTGCTATTTCAGAAGAAGAGGAAATAAGTGACAGGCAGGAGAAAACATCAAATGCCACTGCACAGGTATTTCTACAGTGAAGGGGACCTTAACATCACTTTATGTAGCGCTAACGATGATGACCGATATTTATTGGGCACTTATGTGCCAGGCACTGTTACGTTTATTAGCTCATTTAGTCGTCCTGACAATCCTGTGAAGCGAGTAGTATTAGTCTCATTTTACAGGGCAGGAAACTAAGGCACGTTTGACCAGAGTAGCAGAGCTGAGTTAAAAATCCATTTGAGATCGTAACATTAGAAAACAACAGTGTTTAGAGGATTGTTGTAAAAATCAAAAGAAATAACCTTAGATGGAAACATGAAATTGCTGGTATTTAGCCATTTTTGGCCTAGAAAAACAGCAGCTGCGTATGACTCTACCTAATGCCTCTACAGCAATCAGAACAGTGCCTGAAACTCAGTGCCAACAATGTTTCTCATTATTACTGAATGATCCTGCCTGTCTCCGGGCAAATGGGCTTTAAAAATTATTAAAGCATGTGAGTGCATTGTCATTTAAACTGGAATGAGTTAAGGGTAAAAGCCCAGGAACATGTCTTTTGGCTAGTGCCACATTGCAGATTTTTAAGGGGCAAGCTAGGCATTGTGTTAGTTTTTTTAAATTTATAATTTCCACATCTGCGCCATTTCCTTCTGATGTTTCTTTGCAGACATCAGGTTACAGCATATTCTCTGGGACTGGGAGCACAGCGAGAGGTCTTTGTTTTATGGCAATGCAACCAGTGGAGAATCTTGTTGGGGCTGGATCCCTTCTCCCTCCTCCTTCTACCCTACATGCTGCATTTCTTGCCCTGAGAGCTCTGCCTCTGAAATCACACCGAAGAAATTGACTGCATGACCTTTGAACGGTTTAACAAGGAAGTAGGGGCAGATAATCAAACAAATGAAAAAAATGTGGGGGGACAGCCCACACCTACGAGACATCATGGGGTACCAGTTCCAGCTTGGAGTCCTTTGAGTCCCAGGTTAAGTGGAACAACCCCAACCCCACAGTTTACTACAGATCCCAGCATGTAGCTCCACACACCACCCCTGAAAGAGAGAAATAAGTCCTGCAGGCACAATTCCATGCTTCCCTCTGAAACAAACCTCTCTCCAATCTGCCTAAAGAAGGAAGGCCATGCACGAGCCAAGAATTACTTAATTTCTGCAAGGACAAATAAGGGCTCGTTTTCAGTGAAATTGATTTCCAAGAAACATGTGCCTTCCTGACTACTGATCCACTTCTGGATGCGATCCTGGCTGCAGAGGTTTCCAGAATATCATCGGGGTACCTTTCCCGCTAGGCAGTCCATGTTGGAACTTACATTGTCTTTAAAAGGCACAAATAGCTGAATTGCATAATGTAACCCGATGTTCCGACAATCCCACTTATACTCAGGCTAAATTTAAAGGTCACCATTGCAGGGAAATAGTGGCAAGAGAATGAAAGTGCCTTAAACATGGATTTCACAGACGTTTCCTCATTTTGAAACTCTTACACTATAAAATAGAGGCAAAATTGCCTGTGAGCTTAAAAATACATATGAGTGGAGAATCCATTTCTTGGGAACAAGATAGCTTTAGGAAAAATTGTAAAATAGGTAGACACAAATGTGAAATGGCCAAAGTTTGTCTCAGATATTCTCTGTAATATTGTGCTCACTCATTTTTTAATTTTTTTTTATTTCTGCATATTATGGGAGTACAAATGTTTAGGTTACGTTGCCCTCCTCCCCCCAGTCAGAGCTTCAAGCGTGTCCATCCCCCAGACGGTGCTCATCGCACTCATTATGTGTATATATACCCATCCCCTCCTCCCCCTCCAACTGCCCGATGCGCGATAAATGTTATTCCTGTAGGTGCACTTAGGTGTTGATCAGTGAAGCCAGTTTGCTGGTGAGTACATGTGTTCACTCATTTTTTACACCTGTATTTATCAAACAACTACTACATGTCAGGGACTGTGCTAAGCCCTGTGATCAAATGGTGCAGGAGACAAATAATCCCTGTCTTCACAGAGCTCACAGTTTAGCAGGGAAGAAAGACATGGAAATAAATAGTTACAATAAAGTGAGGCGAAGGTGAGGAAGAGGAAATACATCTGGGAGCACATGATAGGGGGACCTATAATAATCTAAAGGTGTCGTTAGTACCTTTCCACCAATGAAGTAATGCTTTACTGAGAGCTAACATATGAATAAAAGAAAAGTGTTTTAGGAGAGTGGAAAGTGTAGTACAGATAGAGGGAACAGCATAGGTAGAAGCTAGGAGAGGAAAAAGCAGGCCACAGCTGGCACTGAAGATAATCTGGAGCAGAGCTGGCAAATTATTGTCATAGGCCAAATCTGGCCCGCTGCCTATTTTTGTAAATAAAGTTTTATTGGAATGTAGTCACATTCATTGGTTTACTTTTTTAAATTTCAAAATATTAAGGGGATATAAATGTTTATGTTACGTAGATACCTTGTATGAGGCTTAAGTCAGGGCTCTTAGTGTGCCCGTCACCAGAATAGTGTTTGTTGTACCTGATAGGTAAGTTTTTACCCTTCACCCCCTCTACCCTCCCCCTTTCTTGGTTTCCAGTGTCCTTCACATCTCTTTGTGCCCTTGTGTGCCCATTGTTTAGCTCCCACTTATTAGTGAGAACATGTGGTGTTTGTTTTCCCATTCCTAAGATACTTTGCTTACGATGATGGCCTCCAGTTTCATCTAAGTTGCTGCAAAAGACATTATTTCATTCCTTTTTATGGCTGAGTAGTACGCCATGATATACACACACACACACGCACATACACACACACACACACCCCACATTTTTTTTATCCACTCATGAATTGATGGGCACTTAGGTTGATTCCATATCTTTGCAATTATAAATTGTACTGAAATAAACATTTGAGTGCAGGTGTCTTCCTGATAAAATGACTCGTTTTCCTTTGGGTAGATACCCAGTAGTGGGATTGCTGGATCAAATGGTAAATTTATGTTTATTTCTTGGAGGAATCTCCATACTGTTTTCCATAGAGGCTGTACTAATTTGCAGTCCCACCAACAGTGTATAAGCATTCCTTCCTCTTTGCATCTATGCTGGCATCTATGGGTTTTTGATTTTTTAATAATGGCCATTCCAAAAAAAAAAATAATGGCCATTCTGATAGGGGTAAGGGGGTATCTCATTGTGGTTTTAATTTGCATTTCCCTGATTAGTGATGTTCAGCATTTTTTCATATGCTTGTTGGTCATTTGTCTGTTTTCTTTTGAAAAACTTCTGTTCATTTCTTTTGACCACTTTTTAATGGAGTTGTTTTTCTTGTTGATGGGGGGGTTTGAGTTCTTTGTAGATTCTGGATATTAGCCCTTTATCGGTTATATAGTTTGTGAATATTTTCTCCCATTCTGTAGGTTGTGTCTGTTAACTCCGTTGATCACTTCCTTTGCTGTGAAGAAGCTTTTTCATTTAATTAAGTCCCATTTATTTATTTTTGTGATTGCTGTATTTGCCTTTAAGGTCTTAGTCATAAATTCTTTGCCTAGGCTGATATCTAGAAGAGTTTTTCTTACATTTTCTTCTAGATTTTTTATGGATTCATGCCTTATACCATTAGATCTTTTAACCATTTTGAATTAATTTTTGTATATGGCAAGAAATAGGCGTCCCTTTTTATTCTTCTACATGTGGCTTTCCAGGTTTTACAGCACCATTTATTGAACAGGGCTTCCTTTCCCAAGTGTATTGTTGTCTGCTTTGTCAAAGATCACTTAGTTGAAGGTAGATGGTTAATTTCTGGGTTCTCTGTTCTGTTCCATTGGCCTGTATTTCTACTTTATGCCAGTACCATGCTGTTTTGGTTACTTTATAGTCTTGTAGTATAATTTGAAGTCAGGTAATACGATGCCTCCTGATTAGTTCTTTTTGCTTAAGATTGCTTTGGCTATTTGGCTCTTTTTTGGTTTCAAATTAAGCATAGAATTATTTTTTTATAGATCTATGGAGTATGACATTGGTATTTTGATGGGTTTGCATTGAATCTGTAAATCTCTTTGGGCAGTGTGGAGATTTTAACAAAGCTGATTCTACCAATCCACGAGCATGGGATCTTTTTCCATTTGTTTGTGTCATCTATGATTTCTTTCATCAGTGTTTTGTAGTTCTCCTTGTAGAGATCTTTCACCTTCTTCGTTAAGTATATTCACAGATATATTATTTTCTTTGTAGCTACTGTAAATGGTATTGAGTCCTTGATTTGACTCTCAGCTTGAATATTATTAGTATATAGAAATGTTACTGATTTGTGTATGTCGATTTTGTAACCTGAGACTTTGCTAAATTTATTTATCAATTTTAGGAGTCTTTTTGTGGAGTCTTTAGGGTTTTCTAGATAAAAGATCATATTGTCAGCGAACTGGCATAGTTTGACATCTTCTTTGTGGATTCTGATACTCTTTATTTCTTTCTCTTGCCTGATTGCTCTGGCTAGAACTTCTAGTATTATGTTGACTAGAAGTCATGACAGTGGGCACCCTTGTCTGGTTCTACTTCTTAGGCAGAATGCTTTCAACTTTTCCTCATTCAGTATAATGTTGGCTGTGGGTTTGTCATATAGGGCTTTTATAATTTTGAGACATGTTCCTTGTATGCCTAATTTGTTGACAGTTTTTATCATGAAAGGGTGCTGGATTTTATTGAATGTTTTTTCTGTATCCATTGAGATGATCATGCGGTCTTTATTTTTGATTCCCTTTATGTGGTGAATCATGTTTATTGATTTGTATGTGTTAAACCATCCTTATATTCCTGAGATGAAACCCACTTGATCATGGATTCAAAAGGAATTATCTTCTTGATGGGCTGTTGAATTTGGTTTGCTAGTATTTTCTTGAGGATTTTTGCATCTATATTCATAAGGGATATTGGTCTGCAGTTTTAATTTTTGTTGTGTCCTTTTCTGGCTTTGGTATCAAGGTGATACTGGCTTCACAGATTGAGTTAGGGAGGATTTCCTCTTTTTCAATGTTATGGAATAATTTCTGTAGGATAGGTACTAGTTCTCTTTTGTACATCCGGTAGAATTTGGCTGTGAAGCCATATGGTCTGGGGCTTTTTTGTTGGTAGATTTTTTTTTTTTACAGCTTCAATCTCACTGCTTGTTATTGGTCTGTTCAGAATTTCTATTTCTTCCTGATTAAGGCTTCAGAGGTTGTGTGTTTCCAGGAATTTATCCATTTCCTCTATGTTTTCTAGTTTGTGTGCCTAGAGGTTCTCTTTCATAGTAGTCACAGATGATATTTGTTATCTCTGTGGTATCAGTTGTAATGTCTCTATTTTTATTTCTGATTAAGCTTATTTAAGTCCTTTCTCTTTTATTTCTTGTTGATTTGGCTGGTGATATATGAATTTTGTTTATCTTTTTTTGTTTTATTGATTTTTTGTACCATTTTTGGGTTTCCATTTCATTTAGTTTTGCTCTGAGTTTTGTTATTTCTTTTCTTATGCTGGCTTTGGGTTTGGTTTGCTCTTCCTTTTATAGTTCCTTGAGATGTGACATTAGATTGTTAATTTGTAATCTCTCTGTCTTTTTGATGTAGACATTTAGGGCTATGAATTTTCCCTTTGGGACTGCTTTTGCTGTATCTCGTAGATTTTGAAAGCTTGTGTCTCCTTTGTCATTCAGTTTGAGGAATCTTTTGATTTCCATTTTAATTTCATCATTGACTCAAGGATGGTTCAGCAGCAGGATACTTAATTTCCATGACTTTGTGTAGATTTGAGTGTTTCTCTTGGAATCAATTTCTAGTTTTATTCCACTGTGGTCTGAGAAGATACATGGTAAGATTTCAATTTTTAAAAATTTATTAAGACTTACTTTGTGGACTTAGATATGATCAAACTTGTAAAATGTCCCATATGCTGATGAGAAGAATGTACATTCAGTAGAATATCTATTAGGTCCATTTTTACTAGAGTCCCTTTTAAATCTATTGTTCTGTTGCCGATTTTCTGCTTTGATGATCTGTCCAGTTTAGTCAGTGGAGTGTTGAAATCCCTGGGAATTAAGAGGCTACTGTTTATTTATTTGCTTATATTTAGTAGGATTCACTTTATGAATCTGGAAGCTGCTGTGTTAGGTGCATATATATTTAAGATTATTATGTCTTCTTGTTGAATTGCTCCTTTTACCATTATATAATGACCATCCTCATCTTTCTTTTTTTAACCATTGTTCATTTGAAGTATATTTTATCTGATATGAGAATGGCTACACCTGCTCACTTTTGGTTTCCATTTGTGTGGAATATTTTTTCCGTCGTTTACCTTGAGTCTCTGCACGTTATTGTGAGTTAGATGTGTTTCTTGGAGACAGCATATACTTGGGGTGTGTTTTTCATCCATTCAGCAAGTCTGTCTTTTAAATGGGGCATTAAGATCATTCACATTCAATGTGAGTATTCATATGTGGGATACTGTTCTGTTCATCATTGGATGATACCTTGTTTTGCTTTTCTTCTTGTGCTATTGTTTTATTAGAGCTGTGAACTTTAACTTTTGGGTGTTTTTACACTGGTGGGTATCTATTGTACTATTCCATGTGTAATGAAATTTTGAGTATTTCCTGTATGGCAGGTCTAGTAGTGACAAATTCCTTGATTGTTTAAATGTTTGGAAAAGCCTTTTTTTCACCATCATTTGTGAAAATTAGTTTTGCAGGATACAAATTTCTTGGCTGGCAATTGTTCTGTTTAGGAAGACTGAAAATAGAACCCCATTCCCTTCTGGCTAGTAAAGTCTTGACTGAGAAGTCTGCTGTTAGCCTGATGGGTTTTCCTTTGTAGGTCAGTTATTGCTTTCATCTTGCAGCTTATAGAATTTTCTCCTTCATTTTGACTTTGGCTATGTTGATAACTATGTGTCTTGGAGATGTCCTGTTTGCTATGAATCTTCCTGATGTTTAACAACCATCTCGTATTTGGATAGCTGACTCTCTGGTGATATCAGGGAAGTTTTCCTCAATAATTCCCTCAAAGAGGTTATCCATGCTTTTTGCTTTTCTTCTTCTACCTCAGGGATACCTATAATTCTTATATTGGCTCTCTTTTTATAGTCCTATACTTCTTTGGGTAATTGTTCATTCTTTGTCCTTTTTTCTGCATCTTTAACTGCCTGGATTAATTCAAAAACTTTGTTTTCAGGCTCTGAGATTCTTTCTTTTTCTTTGTCTAGGTTGTTTTTGAAAGTTTCTGCTGTATTTTCAAATTCCCCAAATAACTATTTCATTTCTTTAAGTTCTATTATATCTCTTCTTATGTAGTTTATTTCTTTAGTGAGTTTTTCATCTTTTTCATTTATGTTATGGAACAATTTTTTGGCTTCTTTGTGTTGGTTTTCAATTTTCTCTTAAATCTCATTCATCTTATTTGCCACCAGTATTCTGAATTTCAAATTCCATCTCGACATTTCGACAATTCCCTTTCAGTTGAAGTCCATTGCTGAAGACCTATTGCGATCCTTTGGGGATGTCAGAACAGCATGTTTTTTCATGTTGCCAGAGTTCTTACTGTGGTTACTTCTCATCTGAAACCTTTTCTTTCAGCACAAGACAGATAAACTTGCAGTGCACCTGTTCTCCTTTGCTGAGAACTCTCCTACTTAGTGCAAAGAAGGAGAGGTCCCTGTATGGCACATTAGTGTCCTACTTAGGAGAAGTGACTCTGCACAAGATGGGCAGCATCTTGGGAGTATTTAACATTGCTGCCGTCCTGCATCTCCTGCCTCATCATTCTGGGTGGTTGTCACTGGCGGTCCCCATGTTGCAAAGTGAGTGAATGCCCCACCTAGTTCTGTAAGCAGCAGCGACTATCAGCCTGCATTGGCTTGATCACAGCCCCACCTATGCCTGCAGGTGGTGGTGATTTTCTGCCCCCACTGGCTTGGGAGCTGCCTTGCTCAGATCTGCAGGCAGCAGCACTGGTTTGAGCCTTATCCCTGTCCACGCCCTCCAGCAGCAGCACTTGATGGCTTATGCTGGCTTGAGAGCTGCCCTGCTCAGATCTTTAGATAGCAGCATTTCTCAGCTTGGCACTGGATTGAGCACAATTCCAACCATGCCTGTGGGTGGTGGTGATTGTTAGCTAGCACCAGCTTGAGAGCTGTCTGGATTAGATCTGGCGGGGGCCACATTTGTCAGCCCTTGTGGCTTGAGCATAGCCCCACCCACGCCTGTGAGTGGTGATGATTGACAACCCATATTGGCTGGAGTATTGTCCCACTCAGATCCACTGGTGGCTGCAATTATCAGCCAGACACTGGCTTCAGAACAGCCCAACCATGTTGACAGACAGCAGTGATTATTGATCTGCCCAAGTTCCCCAGTGGCAGTGGGGGTGTGCGGCTCCTCACTATGGGACTCATGAGGGTGCCCAGCCTCCTTGCTACTTCCCCGGCCCTGGACTGGCAGAGGCAATAGGGAGGCAGCAGCAACATCAACAGATTTGACCTCTGGGGAGAGGCAGTGCTCTGGGTCTAGGCTTTTAAAATGGCACCTGTTGCAGCACCCAGGGTTTGCAAGCTGGTGGGTCACCACTGTGCCCTCTCTCTGGAGCAATGCTGCTACACAGTCTCCAGATAGCTCCACATGTCAGTTCTGTGCCTTTCTGTAAAGGAGGGTCCCTTCTGCAGGTCAGACAGCAATGATTGTACGCAGAGTGTGGAGCCCCAGGATTCTCCCCTCTGTGACTTCCCCATGTGTATGCTTGTTTTGCCTGTGTACCTCTAAACCACAGAGCAGATCATCTCACTTTCTTCTTAATTTTGGGTGCCTCCTGTCACCTCTCTTTTGATTCACAATGCTCTCTCTTAGACAATCCACAGATGCAGCTTCACTTCTTTACTCTATCACTCTCGCTTCAACACTCTAGTCAAATCTCAGCTGTTTATTCATTGCCTTGGTCCTTATAGGAAGGATGAATGCCAGTCATCTCTATTCAGCCATACTGCTCTGAAGCTTAGAGGTTCTTTACCCCTAGGTCACTGCCTCCTTTCAGCTGCCTCTAGGTGTTGCCTTAAGCACAGGTTTGCCTCCACTCTAGTAAAGGATTGAAGCATTGCTTGTCCCAAATGGAGGAGGTCCCAAACGGGATATCATAGCAGGGTGGGAAGGCAGGCTAAAGATCTGTGCCCAGGGGGCCTGGCGATGTACCTCCTACAGTTTGGTGCTGCTGAATAGCCACTCTGATTTGGCATTTCCTTTGGCTGAGTTACAGAGCAGAGTTTCTGGGGATGGGGATGGTAGTCCAACCTCTCCCATTTGTTTCTGCCCATGCCCAGGGATGTTTCTCCCTTTAGGCACTCACAATGCTCCCTACAGGTCAAGGGATGGACAGTACTCCTGCCAGGGAAGCCAGGATGATGGGGAAGCTTGTTGTCCACCTTCATATCACTTTTCACAGTGTGGAAACAGTGAGTTGGGAGAACATATTCTGTGAACTTCATGCCAGTCAGAATGAGGGGAGGGGGAATTATGGATGTGGAAGTTAAATTCTCTTACATCTGCTCAGGGTTTTTTCACTTCTCTGTGGCCCCAGAAACTGTCTCATCTTCATGTTTGAGTTCTGGGATATTTCTGTTGATAACCTCAGCACTGTATATTTGTTCTTGGTTTTCTGTCAGGGGAAAGGAGTGAAGCCAGCCTGCTTCTATGGTACCATATTGGAACTTGACTTCCTTCTTAAGTGATGTTATTTAATGCCAATATTGTGCATCAGCCACCGTCACCTCAATTAACACCAAGCGTGTGCATTCCAAACTCTAAGAGCACAGGAGGGGAAGAGAGAATACAGGATTTGAAGGAAGATATGCCTGCACTCAAATCCTAGCCTGGTCACTTGAATCATTTTGGGAATGTCCAAAAAAGAGACCATCATAACTAGAGAGAAAAATAACAACTTGTAAGGCCCTGTTTCTATGAGCAAAACAAGCTAGATATATATAGTCATTGTTGAGTCATTATAGTCATCTTTGAGTCATCAGAGATGACTATTTATATTTATTTTGAGTGTGTGGAGTTCAGGGGTTGGTGGATTTTTTTTTCAGAAGTGAGGGTGTTTACTTGGGTTTATTTGGGTGTTATTTAACTGTGGATGCCTGTGTGATAGTCTTGCTGATGAGATGAATTTCAGCAGTGTAGATGCTGATGCAGTGATTATTGATCAATTAGAGTAAATTTAAAATCAAGTCTGGTAGTTATTTCTGTGGCCAAAAAGCAATGAGTCTTTTCCTAGAAAGATAGGAACTTTTTCTTTCTCCTTAAGCCATTTCACTTCAACGTTCTTACCTGCAAAATGGAGAGAGTACAGATATGATAACTACCATTTAATAAGTCTAATAAATGCAACCATTGTATTGTAACAGCTGCCATAAACAATAAGTAAACAGGAGCGGGGCCAAGATGCAGACTAGAAGTAGCCTGCACACACTGCTCTTATGGAGAAAATTGAAGGTGGGTAGTGGGTATCCACCATCATAGCGATTGTCTATGGAGGGCAGCATGGAGGCATCCTACCTTTGTGGCCCCATCTCCCCAACCCAGATAGGATTTACCTAGAGTCAGGAGAGACTTCCTGTTATGGGGGAAAGGTAAACAGAAGATCCCTACCAGCCCCCATTGCCACTGCAAACACCTACAGTCCTTACAACAGGAGAATCTCACATTCTCCCAATATGGAGAGCTGCTGAGAATTCACACAGTTGCATTGCTCCAGATTAGGAGCACAAAGTGTGTACTCATCATCCCCTGCACTCTCTGAGATCCAAGCAGTTACAGTATGGTGCCATCTTGAAACCAGAGCAACCTCTGGAGTATACCCTCTTCTGGGGACCAGTTGCCAATGCACGTCTCCAGCACTAGGGCTCTATCTTCCTTCCACCAAGCCCATACAGGTGACTGAACACCACAACCCCAGCAGCATGGAGCCTGGGCCTGGGATCAGCTATGGTGCTGGTCCTGCACAGCAGGGAAACCAACTCCTGCAGCCCTCACTTATAGCTAGAAGAGCAGTTTGGCAGTCCTGCCCAAGGCAAATTTGCATTTGAGCTGGCCAAACTCCTGCACACTCTCCCTTGAGTGGAAAAGGCCCTCAAGCCTCCAAACAGCTGACATGGTCCTGGGCCATGAAGCAGCTCTACATCTGTACCCAGGACCCACTGTAACAGTCCTGAGGTGCTCCACCCTCTAAAGACAAGCCCTTGACCTGTGCAACAGCCCTGAGACTGCAATCAGAGCCCAAGAAATAGTTCTGTGTGTTGCCCTTTGCAGAAATGTTCCAAGGCCAGCTGGGAAGCTGTGTGTTTATGCTCTGGGACTGAGGAACAGCTCTGCAGACTCTCCAGGAAAGCCTCCAGACTGGCCAAGCAGCTGTGCGACTGTGTCTTCAGCCTGAGAAAGCCTGGTGAGCCACCTCCACAGACACATCCCCAGGCCATTTGAATAGTGTCCCAGGCTCCAGAAGCAGCCCTGTGGGCCACCCCTGGTAAACACACCCTCAGATTGGCCAAGCAGCTATGCCTCTGTGTCCCATGCCAGAGAAACAGCACCGTGGGCCACCTGCAGCAGAAAAACACCCAAGAAGCCAAGAAACTGTGTGCCCTGGGCCTGAGAAATAGCCCTGTGTGTCACCCCCAGCAGACACTGCCCCAGGCCAGCTGAATATCCTTGTGCCTACATACCAGACCTGAAATAACAGCGCAGTGGGCCACCCCTGGTGGGCATGTCCAGAGTAACAGCCCTGTAGCCCCAATTCTAGTCAGCCAGACCCCAAGTTGGTCAACCCACTATGTGCATGCAAATGCACTGACTGGAGAAACAGCCCAGTGAGCCCTACCTGGTAAAGCTGCACCACCATCAGTGCAAACTGTCTCATCCTTGGCCACTGAGAAATTCACAGTTGCCATTGGTGTGGGTTACAGCTGAAGAAACTAAACGGAGACTATGCTATTACATCCATCTAGACCCTAAGGCCAATGCACTCCACTGAACTGACACCCCAAGACCCATTCATACAAATAATGAAACCTACTTCATAAAATTGGAAAATGCAACTTTTCTACCAGATGCATAGAAATCAATGTAGGGACAGACACATCAACCATGAATAAGCAGGAAAGCATGTTACCTTTGAAGGAAAACAATAATTCTCTAGTAGCAGACTCCAGTCATAAAGAAATATATGGAATTCCAGAAAAAGAATTCAAAATAATAATCTTAAGGAAACTCAATGAGAAACAAAAGAATACAGATAGACAATTCAACAAAATAAGGAAAACAATTCATGATTTGAATGAGAAATTTAACAAAGAGACAGAGATCATGAAAAAGAACCAAACAGAAATCCTAACCCTTGAGCTGAAAAATTCAATGAATAAAATAAAAAATACAATCAAGAGCTTGAATAACAAGACTAGACCAAGCAAAAGAAAGAATTCTGAACTTAAAGACAGGTCTTTTGAAATAACATAGGCAGACAAAAAAGAAAAAAAAGAATAAAAAAGAATGAAGAAAGCCTACAGGATTTGTGGAACACCATTAAGAGAACAGATATTTACATTATGGGTGTTCCTAAAGGAAAAGAGAGGGGAAAATATGATGAAAACGTATTTAATGAAATAATAGCAGAAAACTTTTCAAGTCTTGGGAGAGAGATGGACATCCAGGTCCAGGAAGCTCAAAGAGCCCTAAATAGATTCAGCCCAAACAGGTCGTCTCAGAGGCACATTATTGTCAAATTGTTGAAAGTTGAAGACAAAGAAAAAATTTTAAAAGCAACATAAACATGAACATTAAGTATAAACTAATAAAGTCTAAATATTATAAAATATAGATTTTAATAATAATGTGTCAATATTGGCTCATTAGCTGTTATAAACACACCATGATAATGTAAGAGGTTAACATAAGGGACTCTGGGTGACGTGGAGCAGGGAAGTATCTTTGCGATTTTTCTGAAAAGATAAAACTATCCTAAAGTTTTTTTTAATTCTTAAATTAAATGGGGGGAAGAAAAGAGAGAAAATAATTTTTCAATGTATGGGCACACTACTTCAGTTTTAATAAAAATGATTAAAGTAGTTTTCATTTATTCTTCCCTAATTGTGTGTTAGGCACATGTGCTAAGTGCTTTTTGTACAGATCTCATTTAAGCATAGCACTACCCTGCACAGTAGATACAATTCTCCCCCGTTTACAGGTGAGGAATTTGATTTCCAGGTTTGAGTAACTTGCCTAGCAAATAATTTATTCTCTCTGTGCTTTTGTTTCAATATTTATGGAATGAGAGGATGTTGTAAAATAAAATATGATAAGCTTCAGAATGAGACTTGGAATTTAGAAGTACCATATTGCTGATAGCAATTCTCAGTATCGTCATCGTCATCATCATCATCTGGGTATCTTGGGGGAAAATGCTTAATATCTTAAATCTCAGTTTCCTCAGTGTAAAATAGGGATAACTGTCTTGCCGGGTTGCCCGAAGGATAAAATGAGTTCTGTTCGGTGACTATTTCTCAGCTTCAATGTCCCCAAATAGAGTCCTGAAGACGTCACACAGCATAAAGATTTCTGCCTCCTTCTGCTCGGGTTGCCTGGTTGTGTCTCTACGCCATTGCTTCTCTTTCATCTCCCTTGCAGAGTTGGTTGGCCGGAGACAAATCCCTTCTCAGACCAAGGGAAGACACACCGCCCTGGCTTTAGGTGGTCACTGCCCTTTCTCTCCAGGGTTATTAAGCCTGAACCAAATGTGAAGGACAGGAAAGCCCTCCAAGTAACTCTCACTCTTGATGTATGTGCAATTTCTTGCTTAAAGCTTGTGGATGCAGTGAGGGGTGAGTTTGCTCATTTTTCTGTTTAAGAATGTCCAAAAACTCTTTCCTCATTCCCAGAATAAATGGCAGAGGGGTTTGTCCTTTATGCTGACCCTGACAGATTGTTGCTGGTATTCAGGAGGCCTGGGTTGAAATGGCTCCCAAGGCTGTACCCAGGCTCACGGGAGCACTCAGCACATCCCATCAGCAATGTCTGCCATGGAGAGGAAGGTGACCGCAGGTGGGTTACATATTCGTCATCCCTGGCCTGGGGGACAAACCTTCAGCTTTGCATTCAAGACCTCTCTTTGACTTTGCAACATTATCTCCCACTTCTCTCATCACAAACCTTCTTCAGGCAACCAGTTTACTTACTGATCCTCAGATAGACTGTCCAATGACTTTGAAACAACTCCCCTAGTTAGCTAAATGGTCCCCAGCCCCAAGGAAGTCTGTCTCAATAATCTAGCCAGCTAGCTAAGGCTGTGAAATTCCCCTGTGGTTTATTATCCGACTTAGTCCCTACCTAAGGAGTAACTACTGAAGTGTCAATCTGTGGGTTTTATCAGCCTGTTCTCTTTCTGTGGAAAGTAGAAGCCCCCTTTCCTGGTGAAAATGTCCCCATCTCCACTCTGTATGTCTCCAGGGGCTCATCCAGTAGTGGCCACGGCTCTCTGCAACAGACTCAGTGATTGGACCAGGGATGGGCAATCAGAGATCTCTTTAGAGTTCATGAGGGTGCTGGGGAGATAAAAGGTCATATTCTTTTCTTTGATAAATGGAAGGAACCTGTTTGAGAATGCAACTAGACAGCAGAAGGTTCACAGCAGATAGACAGACAGACAGAAACAGAGAGAGCTACAGAGAGCTACAGAGAGAGACACAGAAAGAGATACAGGGAGAGACAGAGGAATAGAAACAGAGACACACAGATATAGAGAGAGACAGTGAGGGGTACAGAGAGAGACAAAGACAGAGATGGTTTGAACCTTTGGATCCATGTGTATATGAACCAGCCTCACTCCTTATGCTTTCCCGTCATATGAGCCAGCGTGTATTTTTCTTTTCAGCTAGCTAAAGTTGAGGTTCTCAACCTATTATTGGAATAATTCTGACTAAAGCCCCTTCTGTATGCCAGGGACTGCTGTGGACAGTGGGAACGTGTAAAACAGGGGGCTCTCTTTTCCCCACAATTTTGAGGGGAGGAAGGCTCTGGTCTAAAAACCACATGACAACACCCAAAAGACTCTGCTGGGAGGTTGATCATCCATAGACCCGGGGCCTAGCCCAGGCTCTGCTTTCTGAGCTTCGGAGCATTTGCCAGAGGACTTGGCTCCCGTAAGCCTCAGCTTCACATGCGCCTCACGAGGGCGGCCGTCCTCCTGGGGCTCTTGTGAAACAAAAGCCAGTGGCCTTTGCATGTCCCGTCTCCAGGAGTTACAGATCCCCTGGTCCTGGGAGTGTGAGGAGGCAGTCAGGCCTGTGGCTGCTGGAACCTGCTACGAACTGCCTTGGCAGGGGCTCCAAATCCTCTGCAGTGTCGCCAGCACACTGGAAAAGTACGTCATTTTCTAAATGTATCAAGATGTGAAAAAGCGTCGGGGAAAACAGCCTGAGCACAGTGTGCGGTACGTGGCAAGCTCACTGGAGCACCCGGGCGTCTCCCGTGGACACTCATGAAGGTGTGGGGTGGCCTGGGGAGAGTCAGGGGCCAATGACACCAACGGAGAGGGGCTGGCATTCGAGCTGGGTCTTGAGGATGAGGCAGAGTTTGCCAGGCACAGGGGGTGGAAGGGCAACAAGGGAGAGGAACAGCAGAGGCAAAGGCAGGAAGTGGGCGCAAACACAGAGTGTTTGGAAATGGTGGGGAGAGTTTCCGTGTTGCCAGATTGCAGTGTGCGTGTGTCTCTGTGCATGTGTCTGTGTGTGTGTCTCTGTGTATTTCTCTGTGTGTGTGTCTCTGTGTCTGTGTGTGTGTGGCTGTGTGCATGTCCATCTGCGAGCATACCTTTGCGTACACCTGGAACTCAGTGTGGAATGGCAGGATGAGCCACGCAGGAAACTGCCCCACAGCCTGGTCTAATGTTGTCCCCCTGTCTAGGAGGGACAGATCAAGGTAGATGTTGAGACAGAGTCACTGGAGCAGAGGGGCCATGGGAAATGCTGTCAGGAGTATTGCGTTACCTTCCTGAGCTCAGAGAAACACTTCTCAGAAAGATCCCGCAGTCCGTGCACTTCCTTGTACACATGCTTGTGTCTGACTACACTCTTCCTCCGGGAAGAATCCTCCTCCCGAGGAGCAGGCAGGTTTCTCACTGTGCAGAACTCCCTGGTTTACTTCTCCCTTCGTGAACAAAGCAGCGTCATGTGGCCTGTGTTCAAATAATCCCCCAAAACACCACCTTCTGAGCGCCTGTCTGTGGCAGTCAGGGCTTCGGTGGGGTGGCTGGAAGGACAGTGAGGATGGGCCCTCAGGGGAGGCAGTTTCAGAAACGGCCCCTTCTGGAATTTATGCAGAGACTCTTCAAACCACCGCGTGAACCAGTCAACACCCATAGCTGTGACGACGGAATTCTCAAATGGGCGGATTGTGCATGAAATCCAAACACAGTTGTAATTTTTGGCCTGTATAGTGTTGGATCATGACACTGTTTTTTTTTTTTTAATTTCAGCATATTATCGGGGTGCAGATGTTTAGGTTACGCATGTTGCCCTTGCCCCCCCCCCCCAAGTCCGAGCTTTAAGTGTGTCCATCCCACGGATGGTGCGCATCACACTCTTTGTGTATACATATACCCGTCCCCTCCTTCCCCTCCCCTCTGCCTGATATCCAATAAATGTTATTTTATTTTATTTTATTTTTTTTGAGACAAAGTCTGGCTCTGTTGCCCTGGCTAGAGTGCCGTGGTGTCAGCCTAGCTCACAGCAACCTCAAACTCCTGGGCTCAAGCAATCCTCCTGCCTCAGCCTCCCGAGTAGCTGGGACTACAGGCATGCGCCACCATGCCCGGCTAATTTTTTCTATATATATATATTTTTAGTTGTCCAGATAATTTTTTTCTATGTTTAGTAGAGACGGGGCCTCACTCTTGCTCAGGCTGGTCTCGAACTCCTGACCTTGAGTGATCCACTAGCCTCGGCCTCCCAGAGTGCTAGGATTACAGGCGTGAGCCACCGCGCCTGGCCTAATAAATGTTATTCTTATATGTGTACTTATGTGTTGATCAGTTAATACCAATTTGATGGATTTGGATTAGGTTCCAACCAATTTCACCTCAACATACCTGGATTTTGAAGCATCTCTTCAAAAACAATCAGAAAGTCTGGCAATACTGAGCCCCATGACTGCATGTTCTCAGTCAATTGGCGATGAGTGTTGATCTCTAGAGAGGCAGAAACTCCAGTTTTCCACAGTCCCCACCACTCCCTATTGTACCTGTCCTAAGCCAAAGGTCATTTACCATTTATCATCAAAGTCGTACTACTGTTTTTCTCATACCTGAGTTAAAAAAGAAGTGAACAATCTCTTATACCCAAATATCCATGAAAAGTAGAGTGAAAGATATACTGTGGTCCACATCTTCTTTTGTGGAAGTGAGTCTCTTTCTGTGTGATGAATGTGTAAATAATGTCTTTTTGTAAAGAACAAAATTTAAGACTACATTATGAACCAAATGTCTTCTGCTTCACTTTATGTTAATAACTCAGCACCATAAAAAATTTACTACGCAACCATAAACGAGGTGCTGTTATTGTCAGCGCACTGAGGATGAGCAAATGGCAGATGAGAGAGGTTAAGTGGTTTGGGCAAGTTCATCCTATTGATTTAATAATTTCTTTCAAAAAACATTGATTAAAGGCTGTCTTTATGCCCTGGGTTTGCTTTGTCCAGTCAAATCAGAGGACCTCCGCGCCTTTGTGCCTTTCCTTAGGCTCTTTCTTCAGCTCCAAATACTCCCCCACCCCTACAACCCCACCCACCTCCGTGGGTCAAACCCCATGCGTGTTCAACCGCTGGGTCAACATCACCTTTCATGACACTTTCATGACACTTACCACGTTCTTCCTCGTCTTTTGGTCATCTGTGTCTATGTGGAATTGTGAAGTAGAAATCCAGCACAGTGGAGCTGGAAGAGAGTTGGTGACTCTTTCATCCAAAACTCCAATTTCCAAATAAAGGCACTGAGACCCAGTGTTGGGGATAGTGACTTGTTCAAGATTAAGTTGAGGACAGAGATGGGACACACTTCCTGGTCAATGCTATTTAAATTTCCCCAAAGAGTACCCTCTTAGCTCTTTAAAACCTGTTGTTTCTCATTCCCAGTGGTATATTCAGCACCTAGTCTAGTGTGAGGCATGTAGCAGATGCTCAATAAATGATGTTGAATGAGTGAATGAAAGAGTGAGAAGTGAGCAAATGCAGGAGTGAGTGAGTGGGTGAAGAGTGAGTGTTAATGAGGCTCAGGGAATGGCAAAGGGAAGGATCGAGAGTGGTAATTTTGTGACACTCAAGACTCAGGTCAAGTGGAAATGTGAGTAGACAAGTGGCTCGTCTAGCGATTTCAGGAGTCAGAAGGATTCTTGGTCTACTCCTAAAGCAGCGGGAGTGTGTCAGGGTGGAGGGCAGCCAGCCTGCAGTCCTGCACAGCTGACCTGCTGCCCAGCACTGACTCACCTGCCTTTTGTCAAACAGGTGCCTGCCCAGCTGCAGCTATGAGGATACATAGCCTCACCCTGCTCTCCTTCCTCCTTCTGGCTGCTCAGGTGCTCTTGGAGGAGGGTAACAAAAAAGAAAGAATGGACATCGCAGCAAAGTGGTCTCAGAGCAAGAGGACACTCTGGGCAATGGCCAGAATAAGCAGAGAAGCAGGACGTCCAAGCCTATGACCAAAGGCAAGTTTGTCTCCAAAGACCAGGCCAACTGCAGATGGGCTGTGACTGAGCAGGAGGAGGCCATCACTCTCAAGGTCAAGTGTGTTTGAATGGACAGTGTGTCTTTCCCGTGTCTTTGCAAGCAATCCAGCCTTGTGCCTATGAGGTTTGGATACTGTGGTCTTCTGGAGACAAATTATCTGGAACCCGTACTGCCAAAAACACATCTTTGAAAACTCTAAGGACATCCTCTGAATGCCATCAAAAGTATCTGGAATTCAATCTCAAGACGATAAACTCCACTCTGATCAAGAATAAGATCCGGAGCCACTGTGGCCCAGAGCTCACCCCCATGATGTGGGACAAGGTCAAACAGCCCAACCCCTGGAGAGCCAACCAAGGTCAAATCATTTTTCCCCAAGCAGAAGATCCAGATGCAACAGTTATTCCCCACAGAGGCACTGAGGATAAAAGAGGCCATCCCCACAGAGCCAATCAAGACCACAAGACCACCACCACGGAGCAGGTGGAAATTAAAGAGACCACCCCTGTAGAGATAATGGAGATGGAAGAGACCATGAAGCCAAATAAAGACACAAAGGCCACCCCTACCAGCTCAGCACAGATACAAACCATGACCACCACTAAATCCAATTGTGTGAATATACCACGCATCGAAACTTGGCTGAAGATAGCCTAGCAGATGGATTAGCAGAGAGATCAGCAGATGTACCAGCAGACAGATCAGTAGCAATGTGGACAGCTCTGGAGCTCCTCTGTAATATCTTCCTCACAGTATTACAGAACATGTACTGGTGATCAGGTCGAGAGAACAGGATCCTTACGGCAGGTCATGTCATAAGCGCCTCCCTATGCTGTAAAGGTCTCCACGTTCCCCATAAGATATGGATTTTTGTACTATGAGAGTTCAGTGGAATATTTTAATAGATTTTGTAATTTTTGTTTTTGTGTTTTGGAAATTGCTTTCTATTCACTTCCTCGAATGTGATTTTCAGAGGCTGTTTACCTCATTGTACGTTCCCACGGCCCACACAGCTGTGCCACGTGCTCAGATGTGCGTATGAGCAGTGAAGACGTGTCTTTGAGTTGATCAAACCAGAGTGATGATTCCAGGGCAAGGCACTTTCTGCCAAGTTAACAAACATAATAAAGCTCTGGGTGTTTTTAAAAGCATGTTCAACTGTTTGCTTTCTCTACCTTTGGCTCCTAATGAACTCATGGCTCATTATAAACAGGCCTCCATATACCGGTGGACAAAATATCTAAGGAACAACTTCTACTTCTCCACCCAGCCCAGGTCATCTTCTAACGCACCCATTCCAGAATCCTTCTTTATACTTTTCTCCATTGATCTGCAGTTTCTGATGCTTATTGAAGTATAATAATTAGGATCCCTATTGTCGGGGACTCACAGATGATGGGGGGGAGGCGGGATTGGAACCCAGGGGTTCTGGCAGCAGACTCCACAGGGTTGAGGGGAACCCTCTGCTGGGAATGGCAGAGCTGTCCAATCCCACCCACCACATGCAGAACCTGCCCTTGCAGAGCCCATTTCTGGGTTGCGGAGAGAGGCCCGGTTAGCACAGTGCCTTGTGATGAAGGTGTAATGGAAGGTGGGGAGAACTGTGTGGAAAACCAGAGAGAGGAGGCAGAAACTGCTGGAAGATCAGGGGTTGAGTTTCACAGAGGAGGGTACACTGAAGCTGGATTTTGGTGAGAGCATCTTTGGGATGAAATGGGACAGAGTGAAGGCACTTTAGACATCTGACAGCATGACTAAAGGCAAAGAGATAGGAAAGGTCCAGGTTCTGGGAGAGGTCAGTGGCTGGCACGCGATGGGATGCAGGCATGAGACTGTGGTTAGTCATTTACACGTTAGTATGAAGGATCTGAAAGTGTTTTAGCTCAAACGTTGGAGAAAGAGGAGAAACTGTCCCCAATGCCTTGTTTTAATTCCACAAACAAGAAATAGTGAGGAAAAGAATTGGTAGAAACACTGTTCTTTAGCATGTCTGATGGTGGCAGGGAGGCATGGCAGGGGGGTGGGAGGACAGCCTTTTATACTCACCAACCTACCGGAATGTACACTGAGGGTTGTCTGAGGCCAGCCCACAGGGCCACAGCCTCAGACTGACATGGGTATGTCATCAGCAACATCATTAAAACTAACATTTATCTCTCACTTGCTATGTGCCAGGCTCTGTGCTAAGCTCTTCCCTTGAATTATGCATTCATTCATTCACTCACTCACTCACTCAACATAAAATTTAGAGAGCACCAATCCCTGCCAGGCTCTGTTCTAGGTGCCAGAGGTACAGCATTGGATATACAAGAGATGGATACTCTGCCCTCATGGAACTTAACAGTGGGGAAAGTGATAAAAAATTCAAGATTATACAAGAGTTAGAGAGGAAAAGTAAAGCAAATGATGGGATAAAAGTGATAAAGGGTAACTATTTTTTGATAGGTGATCAGGGAAGGCCTCTCTGTGACTTTTGAGTGTGGACCTAAATAGTAGGTCTATTTAGGAATTGAGCCATGTGACTCTCTGGGATAAGAATGTTCCAAACAGAACAAATGCACTCATGTTAATTAATTTATTGCTTACTATGAACCCCAACTATATGCTTGGTACTGTTCTAGGTTCAAGAAATAGCAGCAAACAAAAAATATCTTATCTCCATGTCACTTATATTTCAATAAAAAGGACCACACTCTGCCTGTTGAGGAAGCATCAAAGAATTGTGTCATTGTAGTATGGGGCCCAGGACCTGACTAGTGGGCCTTTTTATCACTCCAAGAGGACTAAATGGATGTCCCAGACCCTTCCGAAGCTCCTTCTAACCACAAGAGGCGGACATTTTTCCTTAAGGTCTACATAGATTCTCAGCCCTGTGGTCCCTTACCTCACTCATATGCCTCAGTTCAAATTAGCCTTGATGTAGACTGTTGAACTACTTTAGGGACAATTAAATAACACCTCTGGTTTGCTGTGGGTTGGTGCTATGGTGTGAATGTTTGTGTTTCCTACAAAATTTATGTTAAAACTTAGTCCCTAATGTAACAGTATTAAGAGGTGGGCATACAGGATGTGATTAGGCCATGAGGACTCTACTCTGCCTTTATGGATGGGATTAGTGCCTTATAGAAGGGCTGGAGGAAACTAGACAGGCCCTTTTTGCCCTTCTGCCACTGGAGGACATTTGTCTTCTCTGGAGGTCACAGCAACAAGATGCCATCTTGGAAGCAGATACCAGGACCTCACCAGTCTCCTAACCCATTGCTGCCTTGATCTTGAACTTCTCAGCCCACAAAACTGTGAGAAATAAGTTTCTCTTCCTTACAAATTACCCAGTCTCAGGTATTTTGTTATAGCAGCAGAAATGGACTAAGACAGTTGGCATAAACATCAGAGAAACTGCTCGCCCCAAAGCCTCCTTAAGATCCCTTCCAGTCTATGTGGTTGCTGGTTTTTGTAGCTCACTCATGGCCTTTGGCCACTGGCAGAACTGGGAAGGGGGAGTTTTGCCTCCAATATGGCAGAGTCACCTAGACCTGGGTTAAAGGTTTGCCTCTGCTGATAGCTAACCTGTCTCTGGGTCAATTATTAACCCTCTGATGAAATATCAGGTCCTCTCCACAACAGAGATAATAAAACCCCCCTTAAGTGTTGCTGGAAGACTGACATTGGTCAATATTTCTGTTATTATCTATTATTACCCCACTGTTTACCTAGTAGGCATTTAATATAAGTGACAATTCTAAATCCACAGCACAAGACTGGATGGTGGAGGGAGGTCAGCAATTTTCCTAGTGAAAACCTTTTGAAAGTAGGAGTTTTGTTTTTTCCTTTAGGATGTTCAGTGGACAGAAATCATTTTTATTGATCAATTACTGTGTGCCAATGGCTTTGCCCCTATTCTCTTACTTAATCTTCCCAAGAAGCCTGTCTGGTAAGTGTTTGCTAGATGAGGGAACTGTGGCTCAGAAAAGCTGAGGACCTTGCCAGGGTTATGAAGCCATGAAGTGACAGAACTCGTAAAGAGACCTCGCTGGTCTGGAGGTCCCCAGGCCCTTTCTGCCTCTGAATCTCATGATTTTCTTCACTTGATGGGAGAAGAGTGACATTCGTGGTCTTCAGTCATGGACCGAACCTGAAGTGAACAGGATCCATCAGTTCCTCCATGTGTCTATCTCCTTCCAAGTCCTCAGGAAGAGAAAGTTTTAGAAGCTAACACTTTCATTGGTGCTCAACTTCCAGAGGATATTTAAAAAACACAGAAAAAAAATAAAGACTCCATAGACTTTCTGTTAGTTCTATCTAATTTGGCGCTATGTATTTTCTCCATGAGGACCCTCTGGATAAAAGTAGAAGGGCCAGCTTATGTGTGCGTGTGTGTGTGTGTGTGTTTGTGTGTGTGCTTCTTAAGGAATGACTTGCTTTGAAAGCAATAAAATGAGAAGTTTCCCTAGGTGAAAAGTGCTGAAGGTTGGCATGTCTGCACCTTGCATGGATGTGAGCAATGGGAATGTTTTCGTCATTGTAAAATCTCATCTCAGCACCAGTTCTGTGTAGTAGCTCAAACTAGACCAATGCCAATTTCAATTTCTGGAGTCCAGCACATTTTCCCAACCATCCGTCCATGCACCTTTTTCTCCAACTTTCTTCCCAGGTTGCTTTTGGTAGAATAAGCAAAGATGGCCTCTCACCTAGCTTCTGGGGGCTCTAGAAATTTTTGGCCTTCTTTGGCTTATAGACACATCTCTCCAATCCCAGCTTCTGTCATCACATGGAGTTGTCTTGTGTGTCTGTGTGCAAACCTCCCTCTTTTTAGAAGGACGCCAGTCATTGGCTTAGAGCCTGTTCTCGTCCATTGTGATCTAATCTTAGCTTGATTATATTCACTAAGTCCCTATTTCCAAATAAGATCACACTCAAGTATGAGGTAGACATGAAGTCTACCAGCACAGTCACCCAATAGCAACAACAATAGCAAATAGTTGAAAAGAAGAAGTGGAGTTGGAAGAGAGGAACCCCATATAAGTCCTAATAAAGGACTGATATCCAAAATATACAAAGAACTCTTAAAACTCAACTGTCAGAAAACAAATAACCCAATTAAAAAATTGGCAAAATATCTGAACAGACATCTCATTAAAGAATATAAACAGATGGAAAACAAGCACATGAAAATGTGCTCCCCACCATTTGTCTGGGAAGCAGGATGACGGCCCTCCAAGTCTGTCCATGTTCTAATCTCCAGAACTTGTGAGTGTGTTACCTTACATGGAAAAAGGGACTTTGAGATGTAACTAAGGTTAAAGACCCTGTGGTGGGAGATTATCTTGAACTACCCTGGTGGGTCCCATCATATGAGTCCTTTCAACTGGAAAAATTTCCTGACTGCAGTCAGAAAGAGATGTGCTGACAAAACCAGGGTCACAGTGATGCTTTTGGGTTGAGTTTGAAGATAGTCGAAGAGGGCACTAGCCAAGGAGGGCAAATGCCCTTTAGCAGCTGGAAGTCAAGGGTGCAAGTTCTCCAGAAAGGAATGTAGTCCTGCTGACACTTTGGTTTTAGCCCAGTGAGACCCATGTTGAACTTCTAACCAATACTATGGAAATGTAACTAATTTGTTTTAATTCAGCAAGTTTGTGGTAATTCGTAACAACAGCAATAGAAAACTAATACAATTTGTTATTAGGGAAATGCAAGTTAAAACTACAATGAGATACTGCTATAGACTTATTGGAAGGGATAAATCCAAAAACTGAAAATCCCAGTTGCTTGTTAGCATGTGGAGCAACAGGAACTTGTATTCACTGATGGTCAGTATGTAAAATGGTATAGCCACTTTGGAAGACAGGGGTGGTTTCTCATAAAGCTGAACTAAGTTTTAGCATGTGATCAGCAATTGCATTCCAACATATTTACCCAACTGACTTGAAAACTGAATTTGATACAAAAAACTTACATACAAATGTTTATAGCAGCCTTATTCATAATTGCCAAAAACTAAAAGCAAATTAATATGTCCTAAAGTAAGCAAATGGATAAACAAACTGTGGTACATCTATACAATGAAATATTATTCAGTGGTAAAAAAGAATGTGCTATCAAGCCATGTAAATACATTAATATATTAAATAAAAGGAGCTAGTCTGGAAATTCTAAATACTCTAGGATTCCATTATATAGCATTCTGGAAAAGAGAAAACTACAGCATTTATAAAACACATACACACACACACACACACACACACACACACACACACACACACACACACACAGTGGCTCCCCGGAGATTAAGAAGAAGGGAGGAGTGATTAGGAGAAGCACATAGGATTTTTTTAGGGCAGTGAAACTATTCTGAATAATATTGTAATTGTGAATACATGCCAAAAAGAAGCATAAAACATTACAGCACAAAGAATGCACATTAATATAGTCCATTAAAAAATAATTATTTAGGAGGCTGGGACATACCAGGATGGAATGAAGAATGTCACAAAGCAATCTAACTCTATTGCAAATGTTTGAAACTTCACTGAAGGAGATTAGGGAAAAGGTGCTAACCTCAGTAACTGGGAAAAAGTGGAGTCTGTAAGACTATAGTTGAAAGAAACAGTACACAAGCACTGTACTCCAACTGATAAAGTTAATTCCCATGGGAGCAAAGCTTAACAATTCTGATACTGCTCACAGACATTAGAATTGCATAGCAAAGTGAAGGTATGGCGGCTGGTGGGAGCCAGACCCGTTCTCATTGCAGGAGTGAGAGGTTCCAGAGAAAAGGCTAGAACGGCTCCTATGCTAATGAATTAATGTTGGAGACATCAGTACGAACTCACATTTAATTTAATATAGATTCAGGTGGTTATGTAGAAAAATATTTATAGATATTTCTCTATCACAAGTTAGTAAATACACATCTATGTCCTTGCTCTTTCAGCTGAGAGGGCCTGGAAGTAACAATACTCCAGTAGCAAAGAGCACATCCAGCACCCGGGTCTTGTTTTCTAATACTGTTCTCCAGAGCAGGAATGAAGGCTCATTCGGGAAATGGCTGATTCTGGGACTGAGGCGGGGGATATATTAAATATTAATACAAGATGAACCTAGAGCACCTTGTAGTGCCAGAAAGTATGGTCCATCCATACTGGACTCAGGCAGTGTGAAGCAGGGGCTCTGAGGATTGAGTTTATGGTGGGGGCAGGGGGAGCAGGGGTAGAGGAGACAGAGAAAGGTCAGAGAGTCCGGGAAAAAAAGGTCCAAAGGTCAAGGGGCATCGACATGTGAGCATCTGAGTCTTGAGAGTGTGTGAATGGAAAACCGACCCGATAGGAACAGCTAGCCTGTGCCACAGTCTTTCAGGTGGTTCATGGTCAACTCCCAGTAAGACATCCAGACTTCGCTGGGCATGACAGCAACCTTTCATATATTTTTCATTTTTATATATTTATATATAAATAATATATTATGTATATTTTTCCAAGCACATGTTACTCATAAGAACTCCATTGAAATCCAACATGTTTTTGACAACCTGGAAGCAACCATTTTGCAGCCATCATGTATTAGCTATCATTCTCTTTTTCATCAGTCTTTTGAGGTTTTTGAATGACACTTTTTTAAAAAAAAGTATCGTTTAGAAGATTTTTATGGTGCTTGAGAATATTGACTGATGTAGTTCTCTGAAGGGAAGGGTTTAATATGCATTTAAGTGCTTTTCTCTGCTTCCTCCGATCTCATAGCTAAATCATTTTTTCTACTTCCCTGCTAAAATCATTTCACAGATTTTGAATGTCTATGGAAATTGAATATTTGACATGCAGGCAGCATGATATAGGAATAAGTGGCCAGCTGATATTCAGGAAGTTAACCTTTAATCCTGTTGCCCAAGTGAGATGGTCTTTATAAAATAACTTTAACTTTTCCGAGCCTCTGTTTTCATATCTGTATAATGGGAGAGTTAAGATGGCTCAACGGTGGTAAATATTTTTTATATAAATTTGAAACTCCCTTTTCCCTTCTTTGAGTCTTCCTTTGATTCATTTCATTATAGGGATTTATGTTCATAGGTCCTTGCTACTATATTGTTAGTTTTCTAGCTTTTCCAATGTCTGGTTCATTTTCATTCTATAAAGCTCCCAGCTCAAAAGTTACCTCTTCAAAGAGGCCTCCCTGGACTACTCTATCTAAGTCATCTTGCCCCCCAAGTTACGCTGTTTGTTTCTGTGCCATCAGGTATTTATTTTCTGCCTCCCTTATTAGGGCTGGGATCTTGTGCGTCTTATGCACTGTTGGAGCTTGTAAGCTTGGAGAGTGTCTTGCTCAACGTATATGTTAAGATAAATGAATAACTTGTACTTTTTTAAAAATTAGCCTTCACCCTTGCATAATTTGCTATGGTAGAGTTTGATATTTTTATATTGCACCAACTTTAGAGATGTGAGTGATGGGGAGAGGGTGATGGCTTTTGCTTCTTGCCAATATGGCACAAAGCCTCCTGGGCTAGGCCACGTGGGAAGCCCTGGAGTTCAGGAGCAAAGCCGGGTGTGAAGTGTGGGTGGTGTATCCAGCTGCCTTCTTGTTGCGGTGAAGCACTTGGCATGGAAAACCCAGAGACTATTTCTGATGTAGAAGTCATTGGAAGAGTTTCATGTGATTTATTTCCTGTTCTTTTTTTTTTTGCTATTTATTTATGTATTTTTTATTTCAAAATATTGTGGGGGTCCAAATGTTTAGGTTCTATATATTGCCTTTGTCCCACTGGAGTTAGAGCTACAAGCATGCCCAACCCCCAGAGAGTGCGCACCACACCCATTAGGTGTGAATATACCCATCCCCTCCTCCCCCCTCCCACCTGCCCAACATCCGATGAATGTTATTACTATACGTGCACATAGGTGTTGATCAGTTAATGCCAATTTGATGGTGAGTACATGTGGTGCTTGCTTTTCCATTCTTGTGATACTCCACTTAGTAGAATGGGCTCCAGATCCATCCAGGATAATACAAGAGGTGCTAGTTCTTATGTCAAGTTGTCAGTTTAAGTGATACTGGGTCCACCTCATCAGTGTTTGAGGGGAAAAATGCAGCCGAGATTACCCACGTAATGTACATGTACGTGTCTCGTACTATTAATAATAACTGGAGGACAGGGAGCAGCTATTTTCTTCACTTTCTTAGAGACAGTTCTGTGTTCTTAGAAACTATACCGTGCATAGCAGAGCATATTAGTCAATCAGCAAACATTTCTTGCACACTTACTTACTATACAACATGCCAAATATTTCTTGCCATAGCCTTCAACTTAAAAGTACTCAGGAATGCTCTTCATAAACAGATTTCAGAACGATTAAATATGACACTAAGTCACAGCTTGCTGTAAGTGTTGGATTTACCTATACCATCTACCATCTACCATCTACCAAAATTGTCAGCTTTTACTTTTCATTTTTCAAATTAGCTCCTAGAAGGGTTCATTCACCTCCTAAAAAATTGGCTCCTGAAATGGAAACCTTTAGTGGCAGCTTTCTAAGGTCACATGGTCCAAGTATTATAGCAAAAATCACAGGTAGACTTGTCTGAGGTAAGAGTTTAGTATCTTTCTCTAAGGGTTTAAAAAAATTCAAATGAGCTGTGTTTAGTAAGAGAAAGAAACATGTGCTAATCTTAAGTAAACCTTTTAAAGTTCAGATTTCAAAGCAAATCAGCCTTAAAGTAAATTTTTAGTTTTTAAGAAAAAGAGCAATATACAATCGGGTACCTTTCACTTCTACTAAAAGGTGGTATTATTAGTATAAATTGCAGTCATTTTCTAGCAAGATAATGAGCTCTAATCCGTGATAAGATTATTATTTTACAGCTTTGGCAATGGCTCACCCAACTTCGTGCCATTTCTATGGAAAAAATTGCAAAGGAAAACACCAAGCAACCTCATAAGCACACAACGTATTGGGAGAAACGTTTGTAACTCAAATCCTAGACAAGTGGCTAATGGTAAGAGAAAAAACCATGATCAAAAGACAGATAGGTATAGGATGTGGACAGACAGGAAAAAAAAGCTACAAATGGAAATATGAAACATAAAAAGATGCTAAACTTACTCATAAAAAGAGAAATGCAAACTAAAACTATTCAAGAATGTCTTTATTCACCTACTATATTGGCAAAAGTCCAAAATTTGGATATTGTTGAGGCCACAGGAAAGCAGATACTTTTATATGTTTCTGGCAGCAATGGAAATTTGCACAACTCTACAGAAAACAATTTGAAAGCAGCCATCACATTTGCAAATGTATATATTTTCTGACCTAGTACTTCTACTTTTAGAAATTTATCCAACATATATGCTCCTATGTGTGAGAAATGACATTTGCACAAGCAAGATTATTTTTTGCATCATTTGTAATTGCAGAAGATCAGAAACAACCTAAAACTCTGGTAGGAGGGGACTGTTAAATAAATTTTTTTCATCTGCAAAATGAAGAAGCTCTTCATGTATGTTTAATGGGAAGATTGATAAAGTGTATTAAGTGAAAAAACAAAATTTAGAAAGTGTATAGTATGTTATCATTGTATATAAAAAAGGATAAAACTTACATGCATTTATTTTATGTACACAGGTTTTTGCTTGTGTTTGTCAGGGTTCTCCAGAGAAACAAAATCAAAAGGATAGATAGATAGATATATTATATTAATATATAGAAAGATTTATTACAAAAGATTGGCTCACATGATTATGGAGGCTGAAAAGTCCCACAATCTGTGATCTGTAAGCTGGAGGCCCCTGAAAGACAGTGATGTAGTTCCAGTCCAAGCCTGAAGGCCTGAGCATCAGGCCAGTCTAAGTCCAAGGGCTGGAGAACCAGGAACACTGATGTCCAAGGGCAGGGAAAGATGCTATGTTCCAGTTCAAGCAGAGAGTGAATTTGCCCTTCATTTGCCTTTTTGTTCTATTTGAGTCCTCAACAGGCATGATATCCATCCACACTGGTGAGGGTGGATCTTCTTTTCTCAGTGTACTGATTCAAATGCTAATCTTTTTTGGAAACATGTTCATAGATACACCAAGAAATAATGTTTTAGTAGCTATCTGGGCACCCTTTAGCCTAGTCAAGTTGACACATAAAATTAACCATCACATTTGTATATGCATGAAATATCTATGGAAGTAGGAACTCACTGCGTGAGTATGAAATAGACAGAGGAGGAATGATTCTATTACCATGGAAAATGTGATACAATAGAGAAATGTACAAGGTGCCACAGGGGCCCAGAAGAAGAAGTGACTTTTTGTAGGGGTTGGTAAAAGGAAGAGGTAAATCTTGATCCAAAGAGGGTGGTTCTCCAGAAAAAGAAGAAGGAAAGGGACCCTTGAGGTAGAAAAAATGTACAAAGGCTTGAAAGAGGATGATGTGACATTTGGTGCTCAGGAAGAAGTGCTATGTGGCCAGAGTTTCAGGTGAACTGGGACAGAATGGCAAGAGATGAGTCAATAAGGCTGAATTTCAAGCCAAGGAAGCTAGCTGGGTAAAGATTCTGGGGTGGAAAAGAGATTATGTAAATGGTACCAGCCTCATCATGACAGAGCTATTGCCTTAGGTTATAGTAAACACAACTGAAGCAGCAAGGAAGAGCTTTGTACAAACTGACCCATGATTCTAACCCTTCCCTTGGATGCCTGGATAATAACAACATCCTGGTTTCTAGCCCTGCTGTATCAAATCCACCCTCCACTTGGCCGACAGTGTGACTTCTAAGGCTCAGATCAAACCAGTGTTCACCTACTGGTTCTGAGGCTGCTCTACTGCTCTTAAATCAAGTCTGGATTCCTTAGTGTGGCATAGAAGGCTTTCTGTGATCTGGTCCTGGCCTCATCTCTCTGAATGTGGTCCTCCAGCTATCCCGCACCACTTGAGTCTGGACTAAAAGCCTAATGCTATTGCATGCCTTTGCCCTTTTCCCTGTGTAGATGCTCCATCTCCCCTTCCCTCTTGACTCATGGCTCAACATTAAGACACAGCTCAACCTTCCTCAAAGACCTGCTCTTCCCTTCCTCCACCCCAGGCTGGTTTCAGCGCACTCCTCTAACCTTCTAAACTACACCATATACATCCTTGGAGAAGTGGGGAAAACATTAACATTATGGTGCCAGGGAGAGCTTTTTCTCTCTCGTTCTATCTTCTACTCTGTGTCTTGGTGATTGTCGGACAACCACTTAACCTTGCTGTACCTCTGTTTTCTCTGTTTCAAAATAAGGGTCATAATCTTATTTTGCATGATTCCCACGTGGATTAAATGGGATTATGTATGTAAAGCATGATTTACCATCCAACTCAACTAGAGGTACCTAACGCTGCAGGGATTGTTTCAGGCATGTCTCTGCTGTTGCCATTACTATAGCATTTCTATTTTTTTGACCTTAAAATTATCTGTTTATGTGCTTTGTACTTTTGCCTTTTCCCTTTGCCATGGGGGAACCATCTTCTGTTATCTCTGCACCCCTATGCTTAGCATAGTGTGGACCTTATGCTAGGCAACCAAAAGATATTTGTTGATATCAACTATAACATATTTAAAAATATGTAATATATTTATGTGTATAAATATATAATACCCAAATATGGTCATAATAATGGCAGTGATGACGATGTACATTTGCATGACTCTGCAGTTTAACAAGGAGCTTTGGCATACTTTTAAGCTATATTCCTGACTTCATTTTTCTTTACCAAAGAGCATCATTATTTACCAACACTCCCACTTAAAAAAAGAATGTGCTACTTACTGCATTCATTTAAATGTTTGTAAGAAATGTACCTGTGTGCTATCGCTTTGATGACTTTGACCTATAATTTGATTACATAGGAAAACATCTCTGCAGGGGCTCCCCGAAGAAACAGGAAAGAGCGCAGGGAGATGAGGAACAAAAACAGCGGATGGTGAGGCCCACGGCAGGGTGCAGGGAGCGAGCGGTGGTGTTAATAAAAAAAGAAGAAAGAAGATTTTCATCTAAAATGAGAAAAGAGAAGTGAGGAAAACAGCTGCATTTATACAAGATGGTATGATTTGCTTCCATTCATGGGCATAATGGGAAAAAATAGCTTGAACATTGGGGTTAAAATTGGGTTAAATTGAAAAGAAATCCAGCTGGATAAAATGGCAGATCTGAACTGAAATAGAAAGTATCCTTGAAATGGCATTAAAAATGTGAGGAAATGGTCAGACTTTAGGATGGGTGATTCCTCTGCGACCCGGAGGAGGCTGGATATATTATTCATTTAAACTTGACCAGTTTCCAGCCTGTTAGAGTTCACAGAGGCTTTGGTTTCACTGGGCTCAGTCTGCACTCGGTAAGGGCAGGGCGGAGCTGTGTCCGTCCACATGCTATGGCAATTCTGCGGGAAGACACCTGTGTTTCTGCATTAGTTTTTCTCCATCCCAGTTGTGCAGTGGGTCACTATAAATTGAAGTCCAATCTCCTTCACGTCGTCTCTGCCACTCAGGTTGTCATGACCCACTCAGCAAATGGCTCCACAATTCCTAGGAGCCATCCCTCATTCCTCCTTTTCTCTCAACTCCCTCATCCAGCCCATCAACAGGTGCTGTCGGTTCTACCTTCTAAATATGTCTAATCTGAACTCTTCTCTCCTTCTCTACTCCCAAGCCACTAGTTCAAGCCTCCTGAAATGTCCTAGCCAGGCCTGCATTGTGTGACCCATGCCTTCTGTTCCAAACCCTTTTCCTACCGTTCTCTCTCTCGTCCACCATACTCTAGCCACTGGCCTGTGTTCACAGCTTTCCCTTGGCCATGCATATATGGCCATCATCAGTGGGCATCAGCATCCCCAAGGCTCCCTCACCAACCTCACCTGGGTCCCCAAAACCTTGTGGGTCCATGTGTATACAGTCTCAGGTATCTAACCTTGATCTCCAATGACCTGTATCCCTTCATACCTTCCACAGATGTGGTTACCTTTGTCCAAAACACTCCTCTCTCCCCTCCATTCTCTTTGCTGGATTGACAAAGAGAGACAAATCTGGATCATCTTTAAATCCCATCCCTTCCCCCTTTTAGAGGCTCGGCAAGCAGCTGGCACAGTAGTCTGTCATCCTTGCTCCTGGAACACCTCCTGTGGTGGGTGCAGTCCAGCTTTGTCCATGGGATAACGAGTGCTGGGATATTGTGTTTCCTGTGCTACTTTTCCACATATAAATTTCCCCCTGTGAAGCCCATTTCATATATTTTACAGTGCATGGCCTTAGTGTGTCTCTGTCTCCTTTGCCTGATAGCTAACTTCAACTCTCTCTCATAACTAGAATATAAGCTCCATGAGGGCAGGATCCCTTCTGACACCATCCCTCCTCCATCCCTCCTCACCTCCCACCATAGCATTCTCGAGCACCAACACTGACACCCCACAGCACTGGCAGAATCTTAGCACTAAAATTTATTGGATGTGTCAATTTGAAAAAGTTACTTCAAATCTCTGTGTCTCCTTTTTATCCTCTGTAAAATAGGAAAAATAACAGAACCTGCCTCATAGTGTTGGGTGGATTAAATGAGTTAACATACATCAAGCATGTAGGACAGTGCCAGGCACTTGGAAGTTCTCATATACATTTGAATGATCTTTTTCATTAGCACATGATAGATGCTCTGCAAATATACTTTGAAAGAATGAGTGAATGGATTCTGCAGGTGTCAGCTTAAACATCATGTCTTCAGTGAGGCCTTCCTTGAAGTTTAAGCTATAGTAGGTTCTTTTCTATAGGGGCACATTATCAGTTTGTCCTTCTCATCTTTGACTTGCTCTCAGGGTTCCCACTCCTTGACTAGATGTGAACACTCTGAAGCCAGCCCCTATTTGCTTCATGGGAGTGTCTCTCCATCAAGTGCTCAGCACATGAAGTTGATCAACATTCAGTACTGAAAGAAAGAGATGCAACAGGAAGACTGAAAGGCCTTTGTAGTATATCCAAGTAGTTATGTGTCCCAGGAATGCAGGACATTGGTGGCCAAGTTTGGATACCCTCAGATCATATGCACACAGACCTTAAGGTTTTGCAGTTCCAAGTGCAGTTGGATGAGGAAGCTTTGGGGACCCAGATGCCAATGACTAATAGAACCAATTCATTTGAATGTTCATGCACCCACCCTTCAAATCAGGACACTTATCACATATAGCCAAGGTCATGGTCTTTGGGGTCAGAACTGATTTGAAATCTTGGCTCTGCTGCCTACTGGCCAGGTGACCTTAGGCAAATGCCTTTACATCTTTGAGCCTCAGTTTCCCTATCTATATAATAGAGATAATTATGACTCATCTTATGAGATTATTGTGAGAATTAAATGAGAGAATGTATAAAACTTGCCTAAGATTTATAGTATTGAACTTGTATGTCTACCTCAGCTCCCTGCTAAGATTTCTCCTAAAATGAAAGTTGAGGAGTAAAAAAAGGAAGGGAGAAGTGGGAGAGGAAAAGTCTATGAGAAGTAGCAGCACACATGAGTGCATGGGAAGTGCATGGAGGAGGCGCCAGTTAACACAACAGAGTAGAGGGAGCAGAAGCAGAGAGGAATGAGGGTGAAAAGCCAGCCTGTGTTTACCCTGCAGAACCCCAGAAAGGCTTGAGACTTGGAAACACCATGAACTGCTGGGGCCACAGGTGAGGATCCAGACAGAAAGCACAAGAGTCAATTGAAAGTCTGACCCAGAACAGTGAGACCTCCAGATGCCCCCATCTCTACTGCCTTGAGACAGCTCCTCTCCCCTTCTTCACAGGGACCAGTGGTTTAGTCTCGAGCCTTGAGGATGGCAGTCAGGATGCAGTGGAGGAGTGAGGTGTCAGGCGAAAGTCTGTAGACTGAATGTTGAGACACCGCTGACCTCCCCCGTCCCTGCTTCCTGAATGGCTTCCAGAACTTCATCAGCCAGGGGTATTCCATCTTCCATGCACCAACACACATGGGAGACCAGAGGATTCTTCTTTGAAGAAATAGGATTGCTCAAGAGAAAACTGCTATAGATATTGACACTCTCCCATACACTCATTCTTATGAAGTTTTTGGAAGATGAATTTCAGCAAAGCAAGGGAGTAAAAAAAGACAAAAAGAGAAAAGCATGGGATCCAGGGAATGGAAAATCCAACAGAGAGGCAGTGAAAGAAAGTCCCAAAGTCCACCTATGGAGCAGTACTAGAGAGTGATCCAGTCTACATTCACATTTCCAGCCGCAGTATAAAAAGTGGGAAGCCAGGCAGAGTCCAGTGGGCTCTAGGAGTTGAAGAGACAGAGCTGGGAGTCTGGGGAAGCTGAGGCAGCTGAAGTTCATAGGATAGACTACCAAAGAGGAAAGTGTTACAGAGAGAACTCCCGAGATTTACAGAGAACTCTCCTCTAGTATACAGTTGAATACTGATGCATGTCTGTAATACAATCCATGCCTGTGAGGAAACTAGTCAAGACCAAAGAAAATCCATCCAAAAGGATTAGAGGGAACGGTATCCAGTATTTATACAGGGATGGAAATAGTGCTTGTTCCAAACCAAAGTGGAAAACCTCATAATTCACAAGACATTTATGAATAAGGGTCTTGCTTCAACAACTAACCCTACCTGGAACCCAATTAAAAATTATCAAACATGCAAAAAAGCAAGAAAATATTACCTGTAATTAGGAGAAACATCAATCAATTGAAACTGACTCAGAAATAACTCAGATGATAGAATTAATAGACAAAACAGTAAAAGTTATCATATCTGAATTCCATATATTTAAGAAGCTAGAGAAAGACTGAACATGTTAAGCAGAGATATACTGAGATTTTTAAAAGACCCAAATCAAAATTCTAGAAATGAAAATTACAATGTCTGAGAGGAAAAGTACACTGAGTAGAATTAACAGGGGATTAGTCATTGCATAAATCTTATCAAACACTACCTTGATTATGTAATAGCTACGAAATGTTTTTAAAATCCTGAAGGAAACAGTTCGGCTATCTTAATTCTCATTTATAATCAACACTGGACTTTCCTATTGAAAGTACCTGTGTGTTAATTAAGAAATCACTTGGCATTGATGTTAAGAAAATTGGCACATCCTTCATCAAAATAGACTCTTTTCAAGCCATAGGGATAAATGCTGCCTATTTAATGATACCAAGTAGCTGGCTATTTAACTTGTCATGACTAAGTCCCCTTTGCAAACATATGCACTCTTATGTTTTCAATCTTTTGTGTTACAGATAAGAGTCTAATAGGAAAAGCCCAGGATTCGCAGGCCTGGTTTTCAGTACTATTCAATCAATATTTATTGGATGCGTTCCAGGCATGGTGTGAGGTGCCAGTGACCCAGTGGCAAATAAGACAGAGCACCCATCTTTACAATGCCCAAAACCTAATGACAGGAGACAGACAGGAAACTTGTAATTATGATACAGGGTGGTAAGATGATGAAGGGAAGGAACAGGGTGTTAGTGGAAACATATTAAATGCCATTTATTCAGATTTGGAAGCCAGAGAAGACTTGGAGGAAATGAGGTCTTTTGTGAACCCTGAAATATGAGCAGGAGTTTATCCAGTGACGAACTGAAAGAGGGGCTGGGCAAAGGCCCAGAGTCAAGAAATGACAAGGCATCTTTTGGAAACTGCAAGCAACTCAGCATGGGTAGAAAGCTTGAGGACTGATCTGGGTGAGAAAGAAGCCTGGGGAGGTTTAGTTTGGATAGTGTCTCGAGGAAAAGAGAAAGAAATAAAGGAATTTAGAAATGTTGTCGCATTTACTTTTTAAAATGTTGACTTGGGGTTAGAATTGGAGTTGAAGAGAGAGCTGATGCGATAACCTAGGTGTGCCGTGATGTTAAACGGAATGAGGCAAAGTCTGCGAGTGTGGACAGACATGGACACTTTCAAGAGAAATTTAGGAACTGGATTCCACAAAATATGATACTTAATGACAGGGGCTATGAGAGAGGCAGGAGCCCATCATTTCTAGCATGAGCAACTGTAAACCCCATTCCTGGATCAATGTCACCAGCTTTCTTCCCAGAATGACCACCTGGCCCCCGGCCACTGCTGTGCAAAGTCCTCCGCCCCCTAGTGTCTGTTTGAGTTCAGGCTCCTGGTGCTCACCTGGGTCTCCAATGTTGCCTGGCAGCCCTTTGCATTTCTTCGGTCAGCTCTCTTTACACCCCACTGCAGTGTTTCAGACCTCCCCACCCTTCTTAAACCTCCCACCCAATCATCGTGCCCTTTTCAGCTCACAGACTTGCCTCCTCTTTTGTTAAAAACAATTAAGTCCTCTCAACACAGTACTCCTGGCAAAAAAAAGAAAAAGAAAAACTCCAAAACAATCAAGTCCAACCAACTGAACTGATGCTTGTTACTTCCTTACCCCCATATGCTGATTTATCCTCACTACTTTGCCTGGGGGTGCAGAGAAAATGTCCCCTGTTGCACTGCAAGCATAATCCCTCTGCCCATGCCCTGGAGCACCTCCCCCTCACTTCCTTGGCCACCTGGCTCTAAGGCTCCATCAATTATCTCCTCCCCTGCAGCTTCCCTTCTCTTCTGTCTCCTTCCCATCAGTATTTAAATATTCCCAAGTCTCCATCATCTTGGAAAACCTTCCCTTGAGTCTTTCCAGCTTACCACAGCTTCCTCTTTCTTGTTATAGTTGGCATAAGACCTAGCCACCCTCTCTCTCACGACTTCTGACTTTCCCATTGGCTCCTCAGCCCTCGGAGACCACCAGTGCCTTTCGTGGGCTAAACCCAATGAATTTCTTTTTAGCCTTTTATCTTTCTTTTCATATTACAACAGCACTTAACATAGGTGGAACTTCTGGATACGCTCTTGAAATTCTTTCTTCCTTTTGCCGTTCCTTCTAGTTCCTTTTGTCTACTCCTCTTCCTTTGCTGGAACATAAAAAATTGATATTACCCAGCCTTTTGTATTCAGGCCACTTTCTTCTCTATTTAAAGGATTTAACAAATATTTCACTTTCTATTATTCACATAATGGATGCATGAATATATCTCTTTAGAAACCATTCATCACTTATAGATAAAGCCAAGGTTCCCCTAAAATACCACCTTTAGTCCTTGTCTATACTGCAGAGGTGACTGGGGCTATCTTTTAATGAGATTCATTCCTGAGTTATTTTTTCTCAGCATTTACATACACACCTTTGTTCTCAAAGAAAATTTCTATGTTGATTTGCTTAGATCATGCTGCTAAACATGGATTAATTTCATTATTTTATTTATGCATTTAAAGATTGCAAATTAAACCAGACTCTTCTCTGATATCTATCTGCTATCCTGAGAGCCTTCCTCTACCCCAGAGGTCACCACAGTTTGGGCTTGGTAGGAATAGTGCTAGACTTTTTCCTGTGCATTTATATACTTGTATAAATCTATGAGTATATAGTTTGGTTTTACGGAGTTTTAGAAAAAAATCTTATATAAACATATTTTGCAACTTATTTTCTATAAATTAATAACATGTCATGAAAATCTTTCCTTGTTAGTACTAATGGGTCAATCACATTCTGTTAACATACAACAGTGTTCTATGGGCAACTGTATTAGCTTCCTACTGCTGCTGTAACAAATTATCACAAATGTAGTGGCTTAAAACAACTCAAAATTATTGTCTAACTGTTCTAGAAGTAGGAAGTCCAAAATGAGTTTCACTCACTAAAATTAGGGTATTGGAAGGGCTGCCTTCCTTCTGGAGACTATAGGTGAAGACTCATTTCCTTGCCTTTTCCAGCTTCTAGGGGCCACCTGCATTCCTTAGCTCATGGCCCCTTCCTCCTTCAAAGCCATCAGTGTAGCATCTTCAAATCTCTCTTTTTGAGGCCAATCTTTCTGCCTCCCTCTTTCACTTATAAGCATCCTTGTGATTCCACTGGGCCCACCTATATAATCCAGGACAATCTCCCATCTCTAGACTCTTAGACTAATCATCTGCCAGGTCCCCCTTGCCCTATGAGGTAATGTATTCACAGGTTCCGGGGATTACAGTGTGGACATCTTTGGGGGATCATTCTTCTGCATATCTCAGGCCTCAGAGTTTGTAGTGGTTTTCCTCTTCTATCTTTCTACATTCTCTTTGGCAATCTTTCTCATTCTTGTGAATGATTTCACATTTCTATCTCAAACTTCAGCTGTGGCTATTTGTTGAACTTCTGCCCTGTGATGTGCCCCAGGCTCTGGAACCCACTCTGTTCCTCACTTTCAGATCTTTGCACATTTGCTGTTTTGGTTTGAACACTTTTCTCTCCTTTTCTCAAGTCACACTATCTTCTTTGTCCTTCAAGACTCGAGATATGTCCACCCTCCCCCAGGAAACTTTTCTTCAGGTGAGTTTTCATACATTCCAGAACCACATCTATTTGCAGTTTTCATCCTGTATTGTAAATGTTTGTGTTTTACCTGTCGACTTTCTGGGCTTAACTGTAATTTCTTGTAAACACAGTGCTTGGTCCAGGTCTGGCGTACAATAGACACTCAGTAAATATTTGTTGAATATATGAGGCGAGAAAAACCAGTCCTAAGGGCAAGCACTTGCTATCGAATCTGCCTTTAAGGCCACAGCTTCCTCTAAGTTTCTGACCCATGAACTTCTAACATTCTCTGGCTGACATGGTTTAGGAAAAGGGAATTGCACGTGTGACTTCATGCCAACCCTTTGGGGGTTGTCTGAAGATCTCACCTCCGGTTAGGAGTATCTGTGCATGTAGCTACTTCCTCTAGGTCCTGGTCACTTCCCTTCCCCTTGTCCTTTCAGGATGAGAGGTGAACTGCTCGTGACTGTTTCTAGGCCCAGTGCAGGACTAGTCTTCACTGGCTTCGCTATTCCTGTGCATCCCTTTGCAGATATTCCCTTTATTATCCTCTCCTTAACTTACCCAATTTGAACATGCTCTGTTTCCTGCCAGGGCCCTGACTAATATGGGGAGTGGTTATATCTGATCTCTAACCATATCGTTGATATTTTGAACAAGCATTCAGTTGATGTTTATAAATGAGTACTAAATATTCTGTGATAAACTTATTCTTTTTGTAATATCATAGGGTAATCGTGGAATGTTATAACTGGACCTGACTTTGATGTTTTCTAGCCCAGGCTCATCATTTTATCTAAAAGGAATTTTAGTTTGGATTGTGACAGAACCGAGGGTGTGCAATAACAGGTAGAGGAAAGATTTCGGAGCCATATGTATAGACTTGGGTTTGGATAGTAGAGGCAGCACATACTAGCATGGTGACTTGGACATGCTTTGTCTTGTCAATTGCAAAATGAAGACAATATTTTATTACTAGGGTGTAGACAAGATTAAATGAGCTGATACATTCGAATTCCCTGGCATAGAACTCAGATGTTCTGGATTCCAGTTCAGGGTGCACTCCGCCATTTGGCCAACCCAGCTGAGATGAATGTGAGATAGTTTAGCGTATAGAAAGTACGTGATGTGGTCCAGCTGGTGGTGTAAACGTCCATGCTGTGAAATTAGTGATAAGAGGTGAAGACACTCTCACAGCTGGCTCATAGCCAACTCTTCCAGACCCTGATTTTGATATTTATGGTTTCCCCTGTGTTTCATCCTGTCTTTACTTTTTTTTTTTTGTAACTACAAATTTTTATATTCAAACCCACACTCATAGGAGACAGAAAAGGTGAAAAAAAAAATGTGGTTCCAGGGAGCTCCACACTGGTTCTCCAGAACCTTATTTCCTAATCCCAGGTCTCTTCCTAGGAGCAAAGGTTCTTTCCAGGGTGGATGCTCCATAAAGCAAGTGTCCTATTTAGCAAAACCTCCATCAAGATAGTTCTCTTTATTCTGAGGGATAGAGTTGTGGGTCTGCAGTCCTATTCCAGCAAATCTCTTGATATGGCAAACATTTCCTTAAGTTCTATTTCCTTCTCAAATATTTTGAAGCTTGCAAACTCAGATATACGGAGACTTTAGAGTGAACCATCACTCAACAGCATAAGTTATTTTAATGGGCCCATCACTTGAAACTAAACTTCTACCATCTGTTCTACCTTTTAACTGCAAATGCCAAAAGAACACCATTCCCAGTGGCATCATAAAAAGTTAGATATAAGTGATTTAAATGCATGTTTTGGTTCTGTTTTCAGTGCAATATACAACTGAAGGAAAGCTCATATTGGATTTTTTAAATGGCAAAATCAAAATTCAGAGTGGAAGAATTTCTCTGTTAACAAAAGAATACCTTTTTAGTTGGTGTGGAATATGTTCTACCATGTCATTCATTCATTCATTTGGTCAGTCTTTTTTCCTACGAATATTTACAGAATGCCACCATGTACCTGGCACTGTATTAGACACTTGGGATATAGAAGTTAACAGTGGTAATTGGCAAGACCGCTGGCACCTCCAAAGGAAAGTAAAACAAGCCATTTCATATAAATACACATAAAAGTCACATAAAAATCCAAACATAAATTTCATGTTCTGCTTCAGAATGTTAATGAGTAGAAAGAAGCTTACAGTCAGACAGATCTTGGTTTAAAATTCCCAACTACTCCACAGTTTGACCTATCTGAGAGACTGTTTCCTTACTTGATAATTATTTACATATCTGGCTTTGTTTCCTTATCTGGAAAATGGGAGCAATAGTGCCTCCCTCATGGGTCTGTTGTGAATGAGTAAGTTATACCCCCAAAGCCACTAGCCCAGAGCTCATCTCCTAGTTAATGCTGTATGTTAATTCTCCTACTTTGTTACTTGCATTTTTTGCAGATTTGGGGAAATTACCTTTTAGACATAAGATAATAGATTCATAGACCACGAGAGCAGGAAAAATTCTAAGAAATATTCAGGTTTAATTCAATATTTCTTATTGTATAGAAAATCAAATTTCATCCCCAAGAGAATTAGCAACTAGTTCAGAATCTTGCAGTTTGCTGTGGTTTCTAAAGTGTTTCGGTTGTTCACCTATCAGTAAAAAAAATTTTCCTTTTTTTTTTTGAGACAGAGTCTCACTCTTTTGCCCGGGCTAGAGTGAGTGCTGTGGTGTCAGCCTCGCTCACAGCAACCTCAAACTCCTAGGCTCAAGCGATCCTTCTGCCTCAGCCTCCCGAGTAGCTGGGACTATAGGCACCACCATGCCCGGCTAATTTTTTCTATATATTTTTAGCTGTCCAGCTAATTTCTTTCTATTTTTAGTAGAGGCGGGGTCTCGCTCTTGCTCAGGCTGGTCTCGAACTCCTGACCTTGAGCGATCCACCTGCCTCAGCCTCCCAGAGTGCTAGGATTACAGGCTTGAGCCACCGCGCCCGGCCAATAAAAAAAATTTAGCCATGCACTTCTACTATGTGTATATTTGGAATTATATACACGGACTACTACTATATTAACATATTGTTAGAAACGCAGAGGGAGGAACGGGCGAGGCTGAAATGGACGGGGAGAAGTTTATGAGGGCATCTGCGTACAGACGAGCTGAGGCCAAGATGACGTCAGCCCCGAAATGGCGGGCGTCTGGGGCTTTTATAGTTGGATTGGAGTGGGGACTCAAAGGGGGTGGAGCCTAAAGGTCAAGTTCCCAGGGAGCCACCCACCAGCCTCTGGGTTCAGCCCAACACATATCATGTACATTACAACAAATATTTATAATGGTAACAAAAAAGAATAAGATGGTGATTAAATGAAAAATATTTATTGTATCTCCCTAGTTGTAATGGCTTCATGCTATGTTCAAGGCATGCATACCAATCTCTGGAGGCATATTACATGCTTAGGTGAAGTTCATTATTCACATGAATATATATATATAATTCCACAGCCGAACACTCTTTGAAAATGTATTTAAGAGTTTTTTAATTATTATTTCTGTCTTGTGCGGGAGTTGACTAAGAAGTCATACCAAGAGGAAAAGCATCAACTCTACCATTTTCTTGTTTTTCTCCTGTACTGTGCTCAATCCACAGTTTCTTTGCTGGAATATTTTTAGCCACTTCTCCATTTTGTGAAGATTAGCTTGATTAAAATTGGACAATAAGATGCACATCTGCTTAACCAGTTGCATGTTAAAATGCCAACAGTGAACAGACGTGTTAGGGAGCTGCTGCTGTCTTTCCCCCACCATGGAACTTGTCCTTGTGAGTACTTTGTGGACATTATGTGGCATGTGACCTTCTGACATAAGGACCAAAGTGGGTGAGAGTATCAATATGTACCTCAAATATTAGTAAAGCTCTTATTATTTTTTAAGGATAAATAGTTAAATAGTTTTCCTAATATTTTCTTTCTACTCTCCAAAAAATGACCTCGCTCCCCTCACATTGGAGAACACTGAATTCCCGGAAGAGGAAGGACTAGGAAATCTACTGATTTCCTCAAAGTGTTTTTTCCTAGAAAATATAAAAAAGCAAATACTAAAAATTTTATTTTATTGCAGTATGACATGTTCAGAAAAGTGTGAATACCAGAAGCATATACCTTCATGAATTTTCTTAAAGTGGACCCACACACCTGACCACCATGAAGATCAAGACACAGAACCTTCCAGAACCCAAGTGCGGTTGTATACTTCCTCCTGTCCCCATATAACTCCTATTCTGACTTTTAACTACACAGATTAGTTTTGCTTAATTTTGCATTTTATACATAGGGAATCATACAATATGAATTATTTTGGGTTTGGGGTTTGGATTTTTTTAAAACATAATATTTGTCAGATTTATCTGTGTTGGTAGGTGTAGTGGTGGTTCAATCTTCTTTTTTTTTTGGTATATAGTATTTTATTGTTTGAGTATACAACTGCAGGTTTATCCAGCCACTATTCTAGAGTTGATGAACATTTCAGTTATTTCTATTATTTGTCTATTATGAATAATGCTCCAATAAACAGTCTTATACATTTGGTATATATTTGCATACATTTTAATTGGAGATATATATGTATATTGTATATATATACCTATTTAACAGTGGATTTGCTGAGTCATAGAATAGATATATTTTGAGCTTTACCAGGTAGAGTAGAGCAAATACTAATCAACTATTGTTACAATAATGACATGTAATTAACATGTAATCAAAATGAGTAACATACAACAATAAGATTTATTACTCATCCATCTGTGGGGTGGTTGGGATGCTACTGATTTAAACTGGGCTTCGCTGGGCTTGGCTTCAAGCTGGGCATTGGGTTCAGGTCTGCTCCATGAGTGTTTCATCCTTTTTGGACCAGTGGCTTCTCAGGGCACATTCTTCTCACAGCAAAAGGCTGGAACCAAGATAGCTTGCCTTATTGCAAAAGCACATTTTAAGCCTTGGCTCATGTTATGTCCAGTAACATCCCATTGCACAAAAATCATTCCACTCACCATAAGGTCTTTGTTAGTGTGTGAATACATAATTCTATTACAGAGAAATGAGGAATAGTGACTTATAATTTAATTGACCAGATAGTTTTCTAAATTGCACCAATTTACACTGCTAGCAGTTGTCTGACAGTTCCCATTACTCCACATCTTCAACATTTGGCAGTTTCAGTCTTTTTAATGTAATCATTCAATGTCATGGTTTTAACTTATATCTCCCTAATGATTAATAAGGTTGAGTACCTTTTCATGTGTTTATTGGATTTTTCTAAATTGCTTGCCCAAGATTTTTACACATTTAAAAAAATTAGGTTGCCAATCTTTTCATTATGGATCCATAGGACATATTTTGAATATAAGTTCTTTGTCAGTTATCTCTTTCCCCACTCTGTGTCTTATTGTTAGCTTCACCAGGATGTTCCCTGATCCCCTGGTTCCCAGTGTCAAGAATGAGTACTGGAACCGAGTCTAGCCATTGATGGAGTGATTACAAACACAGAGCAATTTTATACAAATAGTTTATCATATAAAAGAAAGAATGAAAGTAAAGAAGGAAGCTACACAAAGTGAAAATACCTTCCAGAGAGAGTGGAACGGGTCAGCCTGCATGAGTGGAGAAAGACCCCAAAGTCTGAGCACACACTGCCTTTTATAAGCTTCCTAGTTTGTCCCGTCTTTCTGTTGGCAGGATTCATTGTCATTTCCTGCCTTTTGGGGTGATTGACAGGTTGGGGTTATATGACAGATCACATGACATGTTACATAACAGGTTAGTTGTGTAACAATTTCCCTTTTTATGCATGTATATTACCCAGAATCCTTCATGAAGCTCTATCCACACCGTGCTAATTAGATGGTAATGGGCTCTAGGTCAGTTAAAGGTTACTAGGAACTTCTTACTATGTATGTTCCCACCAGGGAAGAGTTCCTACCTGCAGTTTGGTTCCTAGCTACAATTCAGTTCCCGCTCTTTGTCCTTAGCCACGTTCTTGCCGCCTGTTTACCCTATGCCAGACCTAACATCTTTTCACTCTCTTACTTGTGTCTTTGGACAAATAGACATTTTTATTTTGAATGTAGTCCAATTTATCAATGTTTCCCCTTATGGTTAATGCCTTTTATGTCCTGTTTAACAAATCTTTGCCTATTCTGAAGTCATGAAGATATTCTCTCATGTTTCCTTTTAAAAGCTTTATTTTTCTTTACAAATTTGGATCTACAATCTATCTGGAAATGATTTTTATGTATTTTTTGAGGTAGTGGTCAAGATTCATATGAACTTCTAGTTGACCCAGTACCATTTATTAAAAGACTATCTTTTCCCTACTGCAATGCAGGGACACTCGCATATCAAATGTCCATTATGTGGTGTCCACTCCTGGACTCCTTTTTCCACTCCATTGCCTATTTGTCTCTGTTTATGTCAATACTGCACTCTTTTAATTACTGTAGCTTCATGATACATCTTGATAATTGATACCATAAATCCTCCAGCTTTGTTCTTCTTCAAGTTTGTCTTGGCTTTTCTTGACCCTATATTTTGATTAAAAATGTTTAAATTACCTTGTCAATTTTACAGCAATCCTTCTGGGATACTGACTAAAATTACAATCATTAGATTATGGAGAATTGATCATTACAACTTCTTTTAACCTATAAGCATAAAATACACCCTCCCCCCGCCATTTTTAAGTCTTTAAAATGCTTTACTCAATGGATTTCTATGTAGAGGTCTTACATTTTTCTGTCTCTCTTTCTCCTGCCTTTTCTCTCTCTGTCTATAAATTATTCTGTTATTTGATATTTTTATAATACAGCAAAAGATGTCTTTTTAAATTTCATTTTCCAGTAGTTTTTGTCAGTATACAGAAAAAAAATTCATTTTTATATCAAGCTTCTGTCTAATGACCTTACCAAATTTACTTAAAAATTCTATCTTACCTGTATATTTTTATATTTCCTATATACACAATAATGTTATCTGCAAATAATGACAATTTTGGTTCTTTTTTCCAGGTCTTACATCTTTTATTTATTTATCTTGCATTATTACTTCGACTATATTAGCTTTATGTGAGATGTTTTCTGAAATGTTTTTTTGTAGATGCCCTTAATCAAATTTAACCAGTTTTCATCTAGTCTTAGTTTTCTGAAAGTTTTTAGTGGTGAATCTTTAAGTTTTTTTGCATCATTAACATGTTCATATAATTTTTTATGTTATTTTATTAACATGATGGCTTATCTCCATTGATGTTCAAGTATTAAATTTACCTATGTTACTGAAATAAGCATAATGTGATAATAATCCTTTTTATGTGTGGCTGAACTTGTTTTGAAAATATTTTGTTTAATATTTTTTCATTTATGTTCATGTGAGATATTGTTCTCTAATTTTTTCTTGCAATGTTCTTTTCAGGTTTTAATTTCAAAGGTGTACTGGACTTATACGTAACATGACTTGGGAAGGGTATCTGCTTTGTCTATAATCTGAAAGAATTTGTATATTATTGGTGATGTTTCTTCATTAAGTATTTGGAAGAATTCCAAATGATACCATCTTGGTGATGTTTCTTCATTAAGTATTTGGAAGAATTCCAGTGATGCCATTTTGGTCTGGAATTTTTTTTATGGAAAGTTTAAATTACTTCAATATCTTTAATATCCATAGGCATATTCAAATTATTTCTTCTCATGTCAGCTTTAGTAAGTTGTTTTCTAATAAATCATCTATTTAATCTAAGTTTTCAAATTTATGGGTATAAATTGATCATAATATAACTTTTAGTGTCTAGAGAATCTATAGTCATGTCCTCTTTTTCATTTGTGGTATTAGTTTTTTGCAGCTTATTTTTTTTGATGTGTTTTATAATGGATTTACCAATTTTATTAACTTTTCAAATATTAACTTTTAGATTTGTTGATTCTCTTTATTGTGTATTTGTGTTATATTTCATTAATTTAAAATTTTGTCTTCATTATTTCCTTCTTGATGTTTCCTTCTTGTCATCATTGTATATTATGATTTCTTTCCTTTCTTCCTATCTGATATGTTTAACTGAGGCTATACATTTTCCTATAGACATGGTTTTAGCTACATCTCATAAGTTTTGATATCTTGCATTTTTATTATCATTCAGTTTAAATTATTTTTTAATTTCCATTTTGACTTTTTCTTTGATCTATGAGTTAAGAATGTAAAGCTTAAATTCAAAACATTTGCAGATTTTCCAGTTGGCTTTTGTCATTCTGTTCTTGCTTAATTTCACTTTGGTCAAAGAATATATTGTGATTTAAATCATTTTGAATTTTTTGAAATTTACTTTATGATATTATATGACCAATTTTGGCAACTCTTATATAGGTACCCAAAAAGCATATGTTTCCTGCAATTTATGAATGCATTCTTCTACATAAGTCAATGAAGTTCACTGTTTCATATATGTTCAAATCTTACATTTCCTTAGAGACATTTTTGATGGCATGTTCCATCAATTACCGAGAGAACTATGTTAAAATCTTCCACTATGATTAGTTCATATATTTCTCCTTTGAGTTTGGTCATTTTTTGCCTTATACATTGGGAAGCTCTGTTATTTTGTGTATAAAAATTTAGATTAAAAACCTTTTCCTGGTAGATTGACTCTTTTATCATTGCTAAATATCTTTTTTTAACCTCTGGTAATATTCCATGCCTTAAAGTCTACTTTGTTTTATATTGGTTGCATGTTATACATTTTTCATTCTTTTACCCTTTTATATTCTTCTATTTAAGGAATATTGCTTACAAGTAGCATAGAGTTAGGATTTTTATTTTTTCCAATATGATGATCTTTGTCATTTAATTAGAGCATATAACTTGTTGACATTTCATGTAATTACTGATCTATTTGGGTTTAAATGTACTGTCTCACAGCTTATTTTTGATTTGTTTCACTTTAATACATTCAATCCCCTTAACTTCTTGCTGCCTTTTGGATTATGTTTTTTTATTATCTCATTTTCCTTCGCTATTTGCTTGTTACTTTTACTTTTTTCTAAAGCTTGTTTTCCTAGAAATACAACTTGACATGAGGATTCTTGTTCAAGTAATTTACCGGACGGATGCTCTCAGGAGAAGTAAAGGAAGCAGCATATGACAGGGGAAAAGCTAAGCAAGAGGGGCTCTCGGCTGGAGACTAGCTTCAGCATAATCTCAGGGAAATCTCTGGAGCACAGATTGCACCATAGAGGTAGTCCTCCTTGAAGGAAGGGCGTTGGTCTTTTGTCTGTCCATCAGACATTGTTCAAGTTCAGCCTTGGTGGCTGGGGAAAGGGTGAGGGTACATAGCCCGCATTTCCCTGATTTTCAATGAGGTTAAATATCTTTTTATGGTTACTGACTATTTGTGTTTCCTTTGCTGTGAAATGTATGTTCATATATTTGCCCATTTTTTTTCTATTAGATTATTGATCTTTTTCTCTTTTTCTTTATACATTCTGGATATTAAATTCTTTGTCAGTAGATGCTGCAAATATTTTCTCATTTTTGACTTTTCATTGCTTTTTGACAAATGATAATTCTTAATTTTAACATAGTTGAATTTGTTAGTCTCTTTTATTATGATTTGTGAGTGTTATTTAATTTTTTCTTGTTTAACAAATCAATTTCTACCTAAAGGTCATAAAATACTCTCCAGTGGTGTCTTCAGAAAGATTTTATAGTAATGCCTTTAACATCTAAATCTTTAACTCATACCATTTATGTATGGTATGAGGTAGGGCCCCAAATTTAATTAGCCACCTTAATTCTAACTGTAACTTTTATTCCCTCTTGCCATGTTACATAATATATTCACAGTTTTTGGAGATTAGGACATGGACATCTTTGGGAAGGAAGAAATTATTCTGCCCACTACAGTGTGCTGTTTGCCCTTAAAGATTCATACCCTTGTTATATGCCAAATATATTCTTCTCCTAACATCCCCAAATGTCTCAACAAGTTATAGCATGAATGCATAGTTAAAAAAAAAAAAAAACCTCATCTAAATTTCATCAGCTTAAAAGTCTCAAATCTCATCATCTAAATCATTTAAATCAGGTGTGAGTGAGGCTTTGTGTATAATCTATTCTGAGGCATAATTTTTCTCCATCTGGAACCTCCAAAACTTAAGAAACAAGTTATCAGTTATAGAAATTTACATTCAAAAAGAGAGAAAGTGGAAGGAAAAAAACCAAGAGTCAGTGGTCCCAAGCAATTTTGAAATCCAACTAGGAAAACTCGGTTTAGTTTCAAGGCCTAGGAATAATCCCCTGTAGTTCAAGGCTCTGCCCTCTGGGCTGGAGGTTTCCCCCTTTAGGCTCGTGGATTTATTCTCACAGTCATAATTCCTTTTTCATAAAAGATAGAATGCATTTACAATTGAGTGGTTTTATCAGTCTATTTCTTGCCTATAGAATTGGGGTGTTTGACAGCATATTTTCATTTCATCCTCTCCCTGTACCTTTTAGTTGAAACTGGCAATATTTCTGCTAGTATAAAACTTCAAAACTTTTGTTGATCACTCACGTATGTCATGGGGATTCACTCCATCCGACAAGAGGCTCTTCCATAAATCTTTCCTGGATAATCCCAACTCTGTTCTTGACTTCTGCTTAGATGGCTGAGGAGATCCATGAGTAACACTCCTTGTCTCTTCAAAACACCATCCGTGCAACTGAACACTCTGATCTTTTGATCCTTCCAAAGCACCAGCTAAAGGCTGTCCACTCACACCCTTGGCTTTCTCTCCAGAGCATGCTTTCCTGAAAGTGAATTTCTGATTTTTATTATCTTTTATAATATGGATAGGCTGAGAATTTCCCAAATTATCAAGTCCTGGTGCCCTTTTGCTTAACATTTCTACAATCTATCTCTGTCCTTTTGTATTTCATTACAGAACCAAGAAGAAACCAGACCTCACCTTCAACACTTAGGTTGAAATCTCCTCAGCTAAATGTCCAAATATGTTGCTTACAAATTTTGCTTCCCACGTAACTGGATACACTTCAGCTAAACTTTCTGCCTCTATATAAAAAGGATCCCCGTTTCCAATAATAGACTCCTCATCTCCATCTGTGCCCTCATAGTGGGAAGCCCATATTTCTACCAACATTCTGTATATAATGATTACTCTCTGAGACAATGTGACTTTTCTCTTCCATGATCCTCACTTCCTTCTGAATCTTCACTAACAGAGTTATTAACATAAATATTTCTACTAACATTGTTTTTGAGACAATCTAAGTTTTTTCCCTCATGTTCCTCAAAATTCTTCTAGCCATTGACCATTGCCCAATTCTAAAGTCAATTCTACATTTTTAGGTGTTTATTGCAACAGTACCCCACTTTCAGGCATCAAAATTTAAATTAGCTCCCTATTGCTGCTATAACAAATTACCATAAACTTCATGGCTTAAAACAACAAAGACTGATTATCTTATAGATATGCAAGTTAGAAGTCCTAAAGGGGTCTCACTGAGCTAAAATAAAGATGTTGGCAGGGCTGTGTTCCTTCTGCATCCTCTAGGGGAGAATCCATTCCCTTGACTTTTCCAGCTTCTAGAGGTTGCTCACATTTCTTGGCTCTTAGTCCCTTTCTCCATCTTCAAAACCAGTGATGGTCAATCAAGTCTTTCTTGTATTGTATCACTGACTATTTTGCCTCCCTCCTCCACATTTAAGGACCATGTAATTACACTCAACCCAAATAATCCTGTTATTTGAAGGTCAGCTGATTAGCAACCTTAATTTCCCCTTCCCATATAAATGTAACGTATTCCAGGGATTAAGGCATACATATCTTTGTGGGACCAGTATTCTGTCTACCACATGTTTGCTATAGGTTTTTGTGAATATCTTTT
>NW_012137191.1:14203660-14238544 GCF_000956105.1 Propithecus coquereli
TTTATGAGGTTGAGAATGTTTCTTTCTATTTCTATTTTATTGACTGTTTTTAAATCATAAAAGGGTGTTGTATTTATTAAATGCTTTTTGCATTCATTGAGATGTTTATATGGTTTTTAGTTTTTTTAATTAATATTTTTAAAACAAATTAAGGAAGTGTTTTTGAAATTTCATGGGATACAGTTACATATTTATTCACTCATTTCTTCGTTCATTATGAAAAGGTTTTTGAACGCCAATCATTGTTTTGGGTACTGTAGCGGGAGTTGTCAAAATGGAAACTATTTCTGAGAGGTAATAAAGCATGTGGCTAAGCTCACAGATTCTAGAATTTTAGCTGTGTCCAGGATTACATCTACTGCTTTAGCAGCAATACTACTTATGAGTTCTCTGATCTTGGGATAGTTACTTATCCCTCCATGCCTCAGTTTCCTTATCTTAACCAAAGGCTTAACATAGTGCCCAGTGTATTAAACATTACATTAAGTATTTGCTTTTATGATCATTTTTATTTTCAGCCCTCAAGGAAGGAACTCATGGGTTGGTTATGGATTCAGATAAATAAACAAAATGTGATCATTTCTATGATTAAGGCAAATTTCAGACACAATGAAGTTTAATGCATTTTGCTTATACTATAAATTCAGTTTATCTCAGAATAAATGTATTTTCTCCTCCTCCACCATCCTCTCCCCTTTCTCCTGTGCTTCCTCAGGGAATGTTACCATTATCCACCACTTATCCATGCAGGAAGTCTCAGTTCCACCCTGCTCTTCCCCTTCCCTCATTCCTCACATCTAATCAGCCAAGTCCTATCAGTTCTCTCTTTAACAGTTAAGTTTTCTCTTCCCTTCCTGCCGTTCCTCTTGATAGTTCCTTTTTCTGGCTTCCATAATCATTGACCTTGACTATCTTAATAGTTTACCAATTGGGCTCCCTGCCTCTTTTATCTCACCCCTTTATTCTATTCTTCACAAAGCTTCCGGGGTAATTTTTCTAGAATACAAATTGGATCGCCCCCTGTTCACAACATTTTTTACTCTCAGATAAATTCTGAACCTTTTGGCATGACATCGGTTAGGATGCTTTTGTCCACTATAAATTAAATCTAACTAATATGAGAGAAATAAGTCCCTAGTGAATACACAGGGACTTATTTTTCTCACATGATAAGAAGTCTGCAAACGGGTGATGACTGGAATTTATTCGTTCAAAGGCTCAGTCAGTATTGCCGTCAAGGATCCAGGGTCCTTCTGTCTTTCTGCTCTGACATCCTAAACATGTTGGCTTCAACCCTCATGGCCATGTGATGCCTGCTACTGCTCCAGGCAACATATCCACGATCAAGGCAGGAAGAAGGAGAAGGGAGAAAAGACTTCTCTTTACATCTTATTGTCTAGAACTGGATCACATGTCTACTTCTTGGCCAATCATTGGAAAAGGAGAATGGTATTACCTGATTGGTTTAGGGCAGTCATGACTTAATCCTTAGGCTGGGAAAGGGATTGTCTTCTGAGAGATCAAGGGATCTCTATAGGTGACCTGAATCAAGGTTCTGATAGCAGGGAAGACATGGCAAATGAAGTTGAGTAAGCCCCAGGCAGTGTCTGTCACAGCAAACGTGTCTGATCTGGCCTGTGCTTACCTCTCCAAGCTCATTTCTCACCATTGCCACTCTGTCAATCCCCACACCACCCCCCATGCTGGTCGACCCAATCTAGGTCTCAGCTATAAATATTTTGCAAGGTTGCTCTTGCTGCAACTTTCCTCTGTGCCTTCTGCTACATGTTGCTTCTGCCTGGCAATGGTCTGTGCCTTGTCTTCCCAGCAAACATTTTCTCATCTTCCTGTAAAATATGCTGTTATCCTGCAAGAAAACTGGAGTATCTGCCCCTTTCTGAAGAGTTTCCTAGTCTGTCTGAGCTTCCACTCTAATCTGCACACACTTCTGTCCCAGCAGATATTGTATTAATATTTGTTTATTATATGTCTGTCTGCCCTCCCTAGACACTAATGTCCTTTACGGTACTACTATCTTCGTATCCTCAGTGTTCTGCTTAGTGGCTGGCACAAAGTTTTTCTTTAACTGCATTTAGCTGTCACAGTGGAGGGGATGCCTCATCTAGGACTTGAAGGCCGAGTAGGGTTGGCTAGACAGGCTATACAGAAAGGCATTCCAGCAAGAGGGAATGGCTTATGCTTCCTAAGTAATCTTCAGGTGTTATCTTAAAAGTCGTTTCCTTCTCTGGTCCCCATGCCAAATTAGGCCACCCTGCTCTGTTTCCACTTTCCTTATCTCAAGATTTATCCTCTCTCCCTCCATTACTTCCCCACCTACCCAATCTTGGCAAAGGGAACCGCCATTCATTCATCTCCTCAGTTGCTCAAGCTAAAAACATAGTGGTTATTCTTATTTCCTTTCTTCCCGACATGCCTTTCATTCATCCCAGCAGCACGCCTGGTCAGCTCCATCTCCTGGTTATACCCTCGCTACCTCTTTTCAAGTCAATTTTGGCCACGTTTGTCCAAGCCAGCTTTGTCTCTCACTTGCACTTCTGCCATCACCTTCTACCTGGTCTCTCTACTTCCACCTCCTTTCCCCCAAATTCCATTCTTCATCCAGTTGTCAAGGTTATCTTTTAAAAACCCCAAATCATACCTCTGCTCTACTTAAAACCACCCATCACATTTAGAACAAAACCCTTTTCCTGGTTTCCAAAGCCCGATGTGTTCTGGCCTCTGCTCGCTGCTCTTGTCTCTCCCTGACTTGATGCACTGCCGCACACTTCACCTTCTTGCTGTTGTTTGCTCTTCTCTCTGCCTGGAACGTTCTTCCCCCAGTGTCTCACATGACTGGCTCCTTCTGAAAATTCTCATCTCTTCTCACCCAGATATTGTACTAGTGAGCAATGAAGGATACCAAGTCACACATCTTGGGATAATATCCAACACTCACTAGCAAGTAACATTAGGTAAGTTACTCAACCTGGCTTTGCCTCAATTTCCTTATTTATGAATGGATATGATCATAGAACCTATCTCAACCACTTTCACGTTTGTAAGTACTTAGGAGAGGGCTTGTGCATGGTCAATGCTATGCAGATGTTGCTCATTATCATTTTCTTAGCTTAAATATCATCTCTTCAGAGAGACGTTCCTTGACCACTCAGTCTAATAGAGTAGACCCAAGTGCCTCTCTGTCATGACAGTCTGTTTTAATTCTGTGTGAAACCCATAGCATTATCTTGTTTATTCATTTCTGTGTTCCTCCCTCCCCCTAGAACATGTGCTCAGGAGAGCGAGGATGTGTTCAAACTCTATCTCTCACATTTGGGACAGAGTCCAGCAGGTGGTAGCTTTTCAGTCACACACACACATGCACACACACACACACACACAAACACATACTGCTCTATCCTGCAAGGTGGAGGTGGTCTGCGTCCTGCCTATCTGACTCCATCTCTAACCTCTCTCCTCTTTCCTCATGAGGCTTTCCTTAGCATGACTTTCTACCCACAGGATTCCTTTGAGCATCTTGCAAATTGCCCTCTTGTGCTTCACCCAACAGATCTAATATTTCCTCTAATATTCCCAAATTTGAGGCCATCAGCCATCTTCGGTCTTTCTCTATGGATCCCGTTGTTCTACATCTTCCTCGAGTCCGTTTCTGTACTTTTAGTCAGTTCTCCTGTTACACAGCTCCTGTCCCTCTGCCTCTCCCCTCCCTTCTAGAATCCCACTTCAAAGAAGTTTAGCGCCCTGCTGTTTGCTTACAAATGGTATTTTAGGGGCACTGTAAATAAATGTCAACATATTGCCTGGCATTCTTGTTCTTTATACACGGATTACAGTCAACAACTCACCATTGACAGAGTGCAGGATTCCAAATCTTTTTTTAAAAAAATAATTACTCTTTACTTCCAGGAAAGACCCCCAACCTGGGAGGCAAACAGCTAAATCATTGTGACTTTACATACCTACAGAGAGAGATAAAATGATATAATATGAGAATAACTAAAAAGTGATTGTGTTGGTTAATTATAATTTTAAAATAATTTATTGTTTGGAGGAAATAAAAATAAATAAATGGAAATACAAAGAAATTATAGCATATAACATAAATATATCTCTTTGATGAGACATGTGTAAATGTTCTTTTTTAAAATAAGGTTTTAATTTTGAATGCGCTTGGAATTTCATGCCTGGTCCCAGATTAATAACAATACAGTAAAATTCCTTAGTATTTACCATATCACTGTGACACAGAGCTTCCTTATAATTTTGAGAAGTTTAGGGCCAACTGGAGTAGTGAGGGCATTAACCTAATTCTCTGAGGAAAAAAAGGAAAAAGCTGGAATAAAATAATTAAGTACCCCTTGCCTTCTAATGAACTGGCATGCAACTGTATCCAATTTCCTCTCTGCTTTTCCTTTGATCTCTTTAAGCTCTCCCTTGGTCAAACCTCTTCTGTTTGAATTGCACTAATTTGTAGCTTGGCTGCTTCCATCTGGGGACACAGATTTGTGCAGACCCGTTCCACGCTGGGCTAAATTTACTCAGCACCTGGCTGAGCATATTGGTTTCAGCATATTTACCCAAATTGTTAGCAAAACATCAGAAACAGTCGGCTTCTGCGAATCGAATCGCAAGCAGGGTCCCTGTCACTTACGCTAATACAATTTAAACTTGGAGTTCGCAGGCAGAAGTGCCACATTTCCATTCATGTCAACTGCAGCCCCTGCAACCCCAGATCTGGCACCTAAAACATCCACAGAGAGGGGGAGAAATAAGTGCAGCGATTCAGCTGGTCCCAGGCTCGTGTTTCATACATATTCCATGAATAATTTCTCGACTCTTCTTTTTTGTCTCCTTTTAACTTCCCCAAGTCCTTCAACTAGGGCTGCGTCCAGAGCTATTGCCAATCTCATTTCCTGTGATCTTTTCAAATCCAAATTTTTTAGCTTCCTCTGTTTGGTTGAGGGATTAGAGCTTCTTAGCCTTAAAGCCAATTTTGGAATGCAGGTTGAGGGTCAATGGTGAAGAAACTGTTCCCTTCTTCCATTTTTGTCTTGAAGTATTCTTTTTGATTTACATGTCTGAGAACTGACAAAAGCCTTCTTATTGTTATGGTAGCTGGAAAATGGCCCAGTTTCAGTCCGGTCCTTTGCAGCAAAGCGATCCTTCCTCTGTTCCCGCCTTTTGCTGTAGAATTCATTATTGTCATGCCTTGTTTACTTACATTTCTATCTGGGGATAATAGGCTTTCCAGCTCTTAGGCTTTAAGGTCCCTGGCTGCAGAGGGAGGGCCAAGAAAAAGACAGAAAAAGATGGGATGGTTGAGGAACTTGCCTGGGACTAGCTTCTCTGTGTCTATTTCGAACACTTAAAAAAATTAGGATGTGTGAATGAACCTTTTTGTTTTCCTAGCTTGGCATCCTCTAGTGTGTTAGAGTGATGGGTGAAGTTAGTCTCTTGTTATCCTTCCTAAGGGGTGAGTGTGGGGTCCCAGGCTGGAGAGAGGCTACTCTGAGCTGCTGTAGGAGGGACAACCTCAGCTGGCCCTGCCACCTTCTACATCAGAGAGGAGACCCTCCCTCCCATGCAGGTGGGAACAGATTCTACCCTGGCTCTGGCCCCTCACTACTCTGGACACAGCAGCCTTAGGAAATCAAATCTCATTTTTGAATACAGCCAAGATTTTCCAAGGAATGGATGGAAATTCTTGAGTCAGAATCTGTGTGTTTTCTATGTCCTTGTTAGCCAGAGAAGTAGTTTTTCACAGTCTCCATTAGTTTGTTTATCCACTCACTCCTTACTCATTCCTTCACACATTCATTTACCAAGCCTGGTGCCCGAGTTGAGTGCCTGCTATCTCCCAGGTCCTGCCTGGGTCCTGACAACAGACGCCCACGAAGTGGTGGGCGAGAGATCAATAAGAAAGCTAGGAAAAGGCTGGAGACTGTCTCACTACAATCCATAACCAGGAGACGTCCGTCACAACCCTAACTAGAGTGGTGAAAAAGTTAGGGGGTGTGGAGGGTTGAAGAATTCAATAATCAGGCAACAAAACATTGAGTTGAAAGAGGTGGGGCTGAGATGAGCAGACTTCCCTCTACTCCGTCAGCGATGAGAGCTGAGAGAGGTTGTCACGGGAAAAGACTGAAGTGAAACTGTGTTTACAAAGCCAAATCCCGGTAGGAAGTCTTGGTCGTGGAGACCGCTTTGATTCAGTGGGCCACCTGAGAAAGTGTGCTGCGTGTTGTAGATCTATGTCCTTTTTCTTTTCTCTCGCTGTCACAAGAACCTACCTCCGTGATAGGGCAAGCTTGTCCCTAAGAAGACTTGCTGACAGTGGCCATTGCAGCACTCAAAGTCAGATTCTGACTTTCCAGGTTTCCTTGTTTGGACGTGTGCCTTAGAATCCGCTACTCAGATGCAAATGCCTCAGGTTGTGAATGGGAAGCTAATGATGCAAAGAAAAGCGACAGCAGAGAATTCATTCTGGCAGCAAGCGGCAACAGCTACCACAGCAACCAGCTTCCAGAGGCGCAGCAGCCACGCGCTGGCATCACTGTCCTTGTCTAGTGGGCGGCACCCGCAGAGCTGGCGTGACTTGTCTCCGCAATGACGCGGTGTTGTTCTCCCTGCAAGGAAATTTAATTTTGACATTTTTCCCTGGAAGCACAGACTCGGAAACTGGTTTCCAATATTTCCTCAGCTCTAAAGAATCCAGGATCCTCTCAGTAGATCCATTTTTTCTTTAAATTGCCAGTGGTTTTCTGTTGCACAGGATAATCCATTGCTCAGATTTAATTCTCTTGAAAGACACATCCAAGTTCGCATAAGCCCATCCTAAATCTTATTTTTAATCTTTTAATATTATTAACTTTAATTAATTTTAATTAACTTTTTACTTTGTAAAAAGAACAACAGCAAAGGTGTAAGAATATTCCACTGAACCTAGTCGTCACTTGGATTCACCCAGTGTTAGCATCTGTGCCATGGTTTTGCTTTCTCTTTCTGTCTACAAACATGCACATATTCTTATCTTTTCCACTACTCCTTCCATTACTATTATTTTGTTTTTGCTGAAAAGTTTGCAGAGATCTGACATTTCACCCCCAAATACTTCAGTGTGACTCCCCTAAAGACAATGACATTTTCTTATATAATCACAATGCAATTATCAAAGTCAGGAAATTTAAATTTAATACAAATTATTATTCAATATATAGTCTGTGTTCAAGTTTTGTTAATTGTTACAATCCTGCCTTTTCTGGTACTGTTTTTCTCCCTAATCCAGGGTCTGATCTGGGATCACGCTTTGCATTTACTTAGCGTGTCTGTTTGGTGTTCTTTCTTGTCTTTATTTTTTATGACATTGACATTTTTGAAGGGCACAGTCTATTGTTTTGCCGAATGTTTCTTAATTTGGGTTTGTCTGATTGTTTCCTGATAGTTTGAATCAGATTACATGGTCCCAAGTCTTTGACCAAATCCTTGAATTTACAACTGTGGTCTCAAATCTCTGAAAACCTTCAGTTACTGTAGTAGGTCTGAGATGATAATTCTGTTCTCCTTAGTTGGATAAGTGATTTTGTAACCCTGGGAAAACATAAAATATAAGTATAGAGATGATGAAAAAATAAATTTGGTATTTAGACTTTCATGAAAGTTGTTATTATACATGTGTAATAAAAACTTTTATATTCACTGAGCTATTTGCATAAACTTGGTAAGATATTTGAAACATTTAAGTGATTCTGACATTCTAGAGAAACTAGACTTGAGATTTTAATCTAAATTGTTAGAAGGTTTTATTTAATGACATTTGTTTAAAAGCTTAAGAGAATCTAAGTTACTAAATTTACATATTGCTTTTGAAGATATTGAAATGCTTAACAGTATCTGACCTACTGATTTTGTAAATTCATATTTATTAAAGTTAGAAGAGTTATTGAAAAGTTAGGAAGATTTTTATTGCTAGATTTGTAAGTCTGTTTTGGCTGTTTGAAGTGCTTAAGAAAATAAAATACATTCAATTTATGACCATAGTTTGACATATTTAAGGAAATTTAATTAAGTTTTAGATAGTATGAGAGATTTTAATTTGTTCTTTATAAATTTTTGTGACTTTTATTTGGTATGTTTGAGAAAATTTGTTGAAGTTTAAAAATAATGTTGAAATGCTTAGGGGAAATTAATCTATGAAATTTATGTGATAAATTAGCAGAAATCAAAGAATGAGAATGTTTTTAATTTTCACAGCCAATTATTAAATTTATAAGCAAATATACTGGACTTGAAAGGTACATTTAAAGGCTAAAGGAAAGATAGATTTTAAGTAAAAAATGTTTCAAGCAAATCACTACCAATGAAAACCCAAGCCATAGTCAATATTTTTTCTTTCACATACCAATTCTCTCTTGGATGTTAAAAAAACAATTTAATAGGTTCTGGGTACATAATCCCTGATCTGATTGTTAAGTGATAAGAGAGATAGACAAATGGATAGAAAATCATGGTACAAAATGCCGAGCGCAGTGGGAAAGGCAGGCCCAGGGGCTAGAGAAGGCACCTGTCTTATCGCAGGGTGCAGTAGGGTCAGAGAATGCTCCCGGGGTGGTGATGTTGGAACTGAGTGTTACGTAGTGCATGGGAGTTAGCCGGCCACAGAGCAATGGAATGGCTTTCCCAACATGAGTTGGAAGATTGAAATAGACTGATAGAGAGAGAGAATTATAGACAGTTCTGTATTGTTAGGATGCAACAGATGCTGCACCTGACAAAATCTAACCCAGCCTCGTGTTACATAAGGCCATGAGAAATGACTTCATATGATTTGTTTATTTATTGTGTGCCTACTATGGGCCAGCACCTGTGTTTCTCTTTCAGGGTAAAGAAATGGAAGATCCAGGCCCTTGCTGTATCACAGCTGTGTTAGTCTTCTTGGACTGCCCTGAAGAGTCCCACAGACTAGATGGCTTAAACAACAGAAATTAATTTTCTCACAATCGTGGAGGCTGGAATTCCAAGATCAAGGTGCCAGCAAGGTTTGGTTTCTGGTGAGGCCTCTCTCCTTGGGTTGCAGGTGGCAAACTTCTCACTGTGTCTTTGCATACTCTTACCTCTGGGCATACAGAGAAAGGTGGACGGGGGACACTCTCTGGTGTCTTTTCTTCTTAAAATGATATCGATCCTATTGGATTAAGGTCCTACCCTTATAAACTAGTTTAACCTTAATTACCTCCCTCAAGGCTCTATCTTTAAATATAGTCACATTGAGAGTTAGGACTTCAACTTATGAATTTTGCAAGTATACAGTTCAGTCCAGAACATTAGCATTCATTACACTGTACTCAAGTGAGTTGGTTTATTGTCGTGTCTGCTTGACAAGGCTGACAGTGCCTTCAGCGTTGGGACACTGACTCACGTTTTCTGTATCTCCGACTCTTGGCATAGAGCCTAGAACGTAGGAGGCAGCAGACAAAAGCCTGTTAAGTGAATAAAATACATTACTAAATGAATAAATGGTGGCAAGTAAACCCAAAATGACAATTCAGTGTGATTAGTGTTAAACTTTAATTCCACAACATTATCTAGGTGCCTATCGTGTGCCACGTGTTTTGATATATCAGTGAACAAAAATGTCAAAAATGTCTGTGTCATAGGTAAAATTCCCTAGAAGCAGAGCCTGAAACAGGTATCCTTGTCCAAGTAATTTATCCAGGAAGTGATCACAGGAGAAAGGGAAGGAAGGAAGCAGGGTGGGGAGGGCAAGAGCTAAGCGAGAATGTGGTCTCAACCGGAGGCTGGCTTGAGTTTGATCCTACGGGGAAGCTTTGAAGCACAGGCAACGTAGCAGAGTTAGTCCCACCTTGAGACAAGGGGCACTTAGCCATTTGTACCCACAGGCCAGTCAGCCATTGGCTGAGGTCTGTTCCATAGGACTGTGATTGTACACTTGCCCATTTATAGGACATAGAACTACCAAGAGACATTCCGAAAGATTATTTTCATGCCAAACATTTTTTTCCCCTGGTTCCATTATGAAGCAGTGGTCCTTTAGCGTCTATTATCCCTGCTGGCATAGCCTCTGCTTCTGAAACTGCTGTTCTACTTGCATTGGGATCCCCAGATGACCAGCTATCACTCTTAACTGCATCCTTTGGTGGAAACATCACCTCTGGATACCAGGACCTCTGTACCTATGGCATGTAAAGTTACAGACATAGGATCTACAGATTTCTCAACTGGCTATTGGACACATACCACCACATAATGGCCATTGATTTAAAATACATACTACATCATAAATTATAGCACCCTACCTTCAAACAAGTGTCATCTTCAATGTGACCCCTCAGATGTACCTGAAAAAGGTTATATTCCATCATTCTATCAGGCTGATAGCTTCTGGACGATTTGCTGTATGGTAGGTCTAAGGGATTCCACAGTTATGTGCCCACTACCATTTTCAGGATGTCCAGATATTCATGGCCCTTTTGGACTATATTAGGACAGAGAATGAAAAAAAATTAACATAGCCCCACAGCAGCTCTGTGAATGGGTATCATTATTTGTCTCATGAGAATGCAAACTGCTTCTGATCTTCCTCTGTCATGGATATGGAAAAGAACACATTCATTAGATCAGTAGTCACACACTGTGCATCTCAGGCTGTGTTAATCTTCACTAGTAAAGACACCAATCTGGCACAGTAGCTACAAATGAGACTACACTTGGGTAAGTTTGTGATAGTCCATTAACATCAATCAGAGTCCATCAGTTTTTGCCCTAGTGAATAAATGGGATATGACAGAGTCTATTACTCTTGCATTCCTTAACTATTTGAAAGTGTCAGTAATATCTTCCGTATACTTGGGATGAGATCTTGGTTTTGATACACTGTCTTGGAGTGGGAAGCAGTTTCAGGTACTTCCTCTTGGCCTTTCCTATGATTATAGTTCTTATTCTATATGTTAGTCTGAGAATTCTGTCAACGACATTTTGATTACACCCTTGGGAATCAGGGAAATAGCAATGAGTGAGTGTGTGGACCCAGTGGACACACTGTGAGATGGGCCTGGGGCAGGGCTCCATTTGTCACCTGACTCTCATCGGCCCTGTTCCAGTAGGGGCGATGTTGACACCTGGGGTCCCTGGGTGTTGGTGTCTACTCAAACTCTGTGTCCTACTGTCTTTGAAAGATTTGGGTATTCCCCTTTCTGCAGTGCACAATTATTTGAGTAAATAGCCATAATTATTTTCTTGTTTTGTTGCTGTTGTTTGCTTGTTTGGAGGGAAGAACTAGAAAAGCACTACTATGTCACTTGCTGTGGCATTGCAGGATTTCTTTTTGTTCATGGAAATCTGATCTTTGCTTTAGCCAACGTGCTCTGGCTCTGAGAACTCCCCAGGTCTGTAAACTGGGAAATCAAGACTTTCCACTGAGGCAGCAGGTCTTAGCCTCCTGGTCATCTACGCTCAGACCTTGTTTGATTACATACTTTAAGCAGTATGCTTTCTGCTTGTCCATCTATTTTGCCCCTAAGAATGCTATGTTCCCCAAGCTACTGCCGAGACCCCTATGGGTCAGGTACCTCTGGCCATTGTTCTCACCTTGCTGCACATTACAGTGACTGAGTTCACTCTACTTGTGACTGTTAAGTGCTGCCGCCTGGTCTTGTCCAGTCCAGAGTCTTATCATCCTCACTGATATTTAGGGAGCCCACTTCTGCAACACCTCCCATCACCACTTCTGACCCATAGAGGACAATTACTCCTCAAGTTTTCACTGCTTGTGACTCTCTCACCAGAGCATTCATTATCACTTTGGTAAAAAAAATCATCCTCTGAGCCGTCTTAAGAACATGCTCAGTTGGTACATTTTCTGGTCTCCTGTAATAGACACATTCTACATCCCCACTTCTCTGAAGCTCTTGAGTCCTTCCCCCATAGTTTTCTTTGGCTGCTTTGGCATGTCTCCTTCATACAAGGTGGGATTTTTTCAAGCTCCCAAGAGTTAACCCAGCAATGTGTTAGAACCATCACTAGGGGTCCTTGTTGGATGTCAAACACTACATTACCGAGAAATGTCCGTGTTGACAAGCTCCCCCTCATCAGCTTCATGTTCTTCTGCTTGGTTCAGTGTGCTCAAGACCCACTCCTGGTCCCATTCTCCAGATCCTGGCAGTACATGTTAGCATGGGCCTGCAGTTACCTTGGTGTACGATCCCTTTCTTCACTCAGCAGGACTGCCACTTCTCTAGTCATTTCTGGCTGAGATTTGTCTCTAATGATGGATCTGGTGGCCAGTATGGAAGGTGGAAAGAGATTCTGATGAGGGCAAGTATTATATTGTAAAACACCTGCTTCGTTTTAGGCCTTTCCATAGTTTTCAGGTAAGGGATTCTCTATCTTCCACAAAGAGGGTGCGCCACTTCTGCAGACACAGAGGACTCAGAAGAATCTGGGGATTGATGTTTTCATGTACATCTATCCAGATATTCCCATCCCAAATCTCAGGGTGCTACTACTTTTGTATCGGGGCCCTGAATTTTTCACTGGATACTTGCATAGGCTAATAATTCAAGTTTCTCTGAAATTCTGTAATTTTTAAAGTTGTGTGTACTGCCTGGTCTTAAGCAGTGTCTGCCTTCTGGCTGTAGGAGATAAAGGTCTTTAAATGTTTTCAAGAATGCCCTATGACTCTTACACTTTGCTGTAAATTGTTGATTAATAGATCTGAGCCTGTCATTTCCCCTTTTTAAAAATCAATGCTGCTTAGAAATAGCCGTCAAATTGTACAGTTATTATTATTTATTCTACAATGCTCAAATGCTAAAGATATTGTACCAGCTGATGTACCTCCTTCCAACTGTGTCCCTTCTTCATTGACCAAAAATAAAAGTCTTAGCAATTGCAATACTTGAATACACCAGAAACAATCTATATCCCAACTAACACTAGTGATGAGATCCTTATTGCCATTCAGCCAGCAAGTGACACAACTTGAAAATCCCATCCTGAGAGCCTCCTAGGACTACTCTACTTCTGGTACTGTCTTAGGTTGGGTTCCCTAGAAGCAGAGTACTCATCTGGTATTCTCACTCAAGTGGTTTATTGGGGAAATGCTTTTCAGAGAAGGTGAAGTGAGGAAAGAAAACATAACAGGGTAAGGAAAAAGCTAAGCAGGGATGTAGCCACAGCTGCCAGCTAGTTGCAGTTTGATCTCACAGCGAAACTTCAGGAAACAATATGCACTATAAAGTTGTCCCACCTCAAGACAGTGAGTCAACTTCAGTTGATTATTGACTGTGGTCTGCCTCCGGAGATGGCGTAGTTAACAGAGGGTTTTTTGTTTAAGCTGGATGAAATAATAGCATATTTGCTCTTGGGAATGACATAGTCGAAAGAGAAGAGCAAAGGTAAAAAATTAAAATTAGAAAGATAATAAAGACAAGAGAGGGGAGAATTGCTCTAGTTAAGTGGCTAAGTGGGGGTAGACTCTATTTTTTAAAATCATGGGTTCATCTAAGCTAGAAGATTGGTGTTTCATTTGCACTAACAGCAGAGAAAAAGGAGCATCTTCAAAGGCTACAGTAAAGGGTGTTCGGCTCCCAGGCATGTGTCCTATGAGGTTAAAAAGCAGAAGCATCAACCCTGGGTGATGCTCACTACAATGGGAAGAAGTCTTCCCAATGAAAGCCACAATGAATCTGCATCTTAGAGAACATAGTATATGTAGAAAAGGGGGCAGAGAAGAGTTTATATATTTATGGTTCTCCCTTCTGGGGAATTTTTATATTATTTTACAAATGAAAGCAGCACCTCTGGAAGATATTCCACAAATATCGTTCTGAATCAAGGGAAGCAAAAGAAATCAGCATATATTCAGGATCCGCTATGTGCCGGTGTAGCAATTCAAACACACACTATTGGTCACAGAATACCTGAGCTCATCCCTACTGGAAATCAAAAGAAACAAGAGACATAGCTCTGCTTTTATGGGCTGAAGAGCCTTTGCTAAGCCGCAAAATTTCTTTGCAATTTTATTAATTCAAATATCACAATTCTCTCTTCCCAATATATTTCCACAAAATGCATTTGTCCTGGTGTACTTCAAGTATTAATTGCGCATTTCTTCTGTTTTGTTCAGCGGATGTATCCCTTTACTCTGCCTTCCAGGGTCTGCTTTGGTGAGTGTGCACCATAATGGTGATGAACACATCACTGACATCATGTTCTGTAATCTTAGACTTAATGACACATCATCTAGTCACTCATTACATGCACACAGCCAAAGTAATTGGGATGAAAGTGTTGTTGTTGATGATGATGATGGTGGTGATGATGGTAAAGGCCATCATGTGAATTCTCAGCATCTATAACAGTGCTCGACGCAGAGTAGACCTTTAATTTGTTGATTGGTTGGATGGATGCAAGGTGAATGCGTGAATTCATGGGTAACATGAAACTGGATTCCTCAGTTACTGTCACCCCTCACCTAGATATGCTCTTTAAAATGTGGAAAAGCCAAAAATCTTAGTAATTAGCTATGCAAAATTTCCTTGTCTTTCTTTATAGGTAATTACACTGCCAAGGGCTGAATTTACTGTTTCCTGTGAAAAGAGGGATTGTGACACAGTGAGAAGAATATGGATTTACAATGTGAAGACTAGTATTAAAACAGAATTCAGTCACTTCTTAGCTGTGTTATCATGGGCCAATGAGTTAACCACTCTCAGTCTTTCTCTAAATCTACAAAAAGTAGAATGATATCATCGATTTTGTAAGGATCACATGAAAAAATGCATTAGAAAGTGGTTTGTGTGCCAAAAGCAACGCGGGAAGGTAAGCTGCTAGTGTCTGATGCAGCCAATTCCAGCCATCTTCTCTTTTTGATTTCATAGGAGCTTAGTTTTTCAGATATGTTATCTTTTCATTTCTGCCTAGAAAACATAACGACAACATGAATACTGCTAATTGACAGGAAAACATGCAGAATAATGACAGCCTTTACCTCTGTAGGATTTAACTGCTTACATAGCACGTTCCAACACACTCTCTCATTCAGTCCTCACAACAGGCCCAGGCAGAGAATGTTCAACTGCCCTCATCACAGCAGTGGGGCTGTGCCCTTGTCAGCATTTCCCTGTGGAGGGAAGGGCCCTAAAGGGAGCAGAGTAGACCCTGAAGCTGAGTTCCCTGTGCAGAAAGAGGAACGGAGGATAGGCTTCTAGATGCCAGGGCTGGAGGTACAGTTGTAGAGAGGTTAGAAGTCTGCTGTCTGGATCGTTTTTGACCCAAACTATGATGGTTAATTTATGTGTCAACTTGACTGGGTCACAGGGTTCCCAGACATTCAATCAAATGTTATTTCTGGCTGTGTCTAGGAGGGTGTTTCTGGTATATTAGTAAACTTTATCTTTTAAAACAGAATAAAGCATTTTATTAATAAAAATCATTGTTTAGAACAGTTTAAAATTTTCAGAAAAACTGCAAAGACAGCACAGAGAGTTTCTCCTATTATTAACACTTACATAAGTGTAGCATGTTTGCTGCAATTAGATAAGCAGCATTAATATGTTATTAACCAAGGCCCATAATTTATTCAGATTTCCTTACTTTTTGCCTAATATTCTTTTTCTGTTCCAGTACTCCATTCAGAATACCACATTCTATTTAGATGTCACGTTTTCTGAGAGTTCTCTTGGCTATAATAGTTTCTCAGACTTTCCATCTTTTTGATGACCTTGATGTTTTTGAGGAATACCAGTCAGGTATTTTGTAGAATGTCCCTCAGTTGGTATTTGCCTGTTGTTTTTCTCATGATTGGACTTGGGTTGGGATTTGGAAACAAAGGCTATATAGGTAAAGTCATACATCATATCAAGAGTAAACACTATCAACATGACTTATCACTGTTCATGTTGACCTTGACTACCCAGCTGAGGTAGTGTTTGTCATGTTTCTTCACTGTAAATTACTCCCTCTTTCTGCACTGTATTATTTGGAAGGAAGTCACTATGCGCAGCTCACATTTAAGGAATAGGGAGTTTTGCTTCACCTTTTTGAGGGCAGAGTGTCTACATATACTATTTGAAATTTTTCTGCATAGGAGATTTGTCTCTTCTTCCACAATTATTTATTAATTCAATCATTTATATCAATGTGGACTCGTGGATATTTATTTTATACTGGGGTTATAATCCAATACTACTTTGTTTTATTGCTAAATTCTATTCTGCTTTGCCTATTTGGAACTCTTTCAGTTAGCTCCTATTTCTTTTTGATATATCTCCATCATTGTGTGTGCGTGTTTGTGTCTATGTATGTTTTAGTACTTCCTTACATTGTGGAACTACAAGGTGCTACTGTCTCATCTTGTACATTCCCTGCCCCAGTGCAAGAATCAGTGATTTCTTCAAGGGGACCTGGTTCCCTTTACTGGGGAAAGGTATTAGAAACCAAGATCTGGGATAGGTGTGCTCATTGCTAGTGGGGTACTGTTACATCTAGGCCTCCTCAGTTGACAGAACAAGGGAATATATGTGTGTATGCTAATTCCTGTGTCCATAAATGTTATGTATAGAATTTATTAATATATCTATATATAATTCTATATGTTACCATCCGTATCTGTGCTAAGCTAAATATGAGTTCATATTGATGACTCCAACTCTAGTTCATAATTGTGGGACTCATTCTAGACTTTCCCCTGGCTTGTCCGTAACCTCCTACTCCAGCATCAAGAAACCTGCTCTCACCATCTGCTATCCATTTACTTAACTGTTCAATTCCAGTAAATATACATAGCAACATCAGAATTGTTAACTTGTGTACCCAGAAGAAACAAGTGTTTCAGCTAGAATATAGTGCTAATGTATTATTTATTTTGCCTTTAGTTTTACAGACTCTCCTCATTTTCAAATTTACTTAGGTGAGCACCTTTCCCCCCAACACCTTCAGTGAGGTTGTTTCATACATGTGTAATACGGTTAGATTGTTTTTTTACATTCTGCATTCTATCCTGGGATTTCCCTGACTGCTTAAATAATTTTTTAAATTTGCATGCATTAAGACACACTCTCTAAACAGTAAAGTTCAATGCGCTTGACAAATGTACTGTGTGATATGTCCACACTGTCATACTATATCATACATAATAGTTTTACCTCTCTAAAAAATCCCCTGTGCTTATCGAACCTATTCAATTCTCTTTCCTCTACTCTGAAACACTTGGAAATCACTGATTTTTTTTTATGTCTCTATAGTTTTCTCTTTTCTGGAGTGTCATATATTTGAAAACATATAGTATATATCATTTATATTAATACATCAGTTTCTTTCACATAATATCTATTTAAGACTAATAAATATTTAAAACTAAATAATATATTTAAGACTAAAATGCCATGTGTTTTCATGGAATTATAGCTCACTTTTTATTTCTAAATAATATTTTGCTGTATAGAGGTACCACACTTTCTTTATTCATTCATCTACTGAAGGTTATCTTGATTGCTTTTAGTTTTGGCAATTATGAATAAAGTTCTTATAAACATTCATGTGCAAGTTTTGCAAGTTTTGTGTGGATATAACTTTTTTTTTTTTTTTTGAGACAGTCTTGCTCTGTTGCCCGGCTAGAGTTCCGTGGCCTCAGCATACTTCACAGCAACCTCAAACTCCTGGACTCAAGCGATCCTCCTGCCTCAGCCTCCCCAGTAGCTAGGACTACAGGCATGCACTACCATGCCTGGCTATTTTTTTCTATATATATTTTTAGTTGTCCAGATAATTTCTTTCTATTTTTAGTAGAGACGGGATCTCGCTCTTCCTCAGGCTGGTCTTGAGCTCCTGACCTAGAGCTATCCTCCCGCCTCGGCCTCTCAGAGTGCTAGGATTACAGGCATGAGCTACCATGCTGTGCCTGATACAACTCTTAAAGTTAGTTAGGTACATACATTTAAGTGCAGGTTGCAGCATTGTGTGGTAAGACTATATTTAGCTTTGTAAGACAATGCCAAACTGTCTTCCAAGTGGCAAAACAATTTTGCACTCCCATGAGTAATGAATGAAAGTTCCTGTTGCTCTGCATTCTTACTAGGAGTTGATATTGTCAAAGTTTTTTTTTTATTCTAACCATTTTAATAGATGTGTAGTGGTATCTCATTGTGAATTTAATTTGCAATTCCCTTATGACATATGATGTTGAGCATCTTTTCTTGTACTTATTTTCCATCTCTATATCTTCTCTGATGAAGTATTTGATGAGAACTTTTGTCCATTTTAATTGGGTTTTTGGTTTTCTTATTATTGAGTCTTAAAGTATTTTTTTAAATATAAAATAAACTTGCAAGAAACAAGGAAATTCTTCAAAGTCTTGAAATGTCAAGAAAATGCAAATCCACAGAAACAAACATGGGAACCAACATTTGTCCTTTTTTTTTTGTCAAATACCTGGATATCTAGAATTTGGTGTCAATGAACCATGCAGTAGAGAATGGAACATAAAGGCTAGGATTTAAACTGGTGGAGGTCAGGTGGGAGATTAACCCACAGCTGAGCCCCTACTGGACATAAACTACAGGGGCTGAACAAACAAACAAAATCCAAACCAACCAACCAAACAACAACAAAAAAAAACAAAACAAAATTCCTCTGCAGATATAAATGACAAAGGAATTTGTTTTTCGAAGCCTCTGGGTGGATGTAATGGGGGAGAGAATAAGCAGGAGTTAAACAATGTCTATTCTAAGAATACTAATTACAAACACAAATTCACGTGGGTATGGGCAAAAGCTCATACTATCTGGATAGCCACATTCATGAAAATCTCTAGCTGAAATGTCATTTAATTGTCACTTATATTTTCTATCTTTTTGTCTCCCTGAATGCATTACTTGTAATTTTTTCATATCTATAATCTTACAGTTCACATCATCTCACTTTGGATTTGTAGGGCCTCCATTAACCTGGCAGAAGCAAACACAATTGTTTCCAGAAGAAAAGACTTCAGACTCAGACTTCAAACAATAATCACGTATAAAATCCCAATGAAAATGAGCTTACGTACATACGTGCACACACACAAACACATACACATCATCATCATCATCATCATCAAAAGCATGAGCAAAAGAAGATACCACAAATAAGTCATCAAATAAAAAAATGTGGGATTAGATCCTCAAACTCTGAAATTTTCATGTATAGAATATAAAACAAACATATTCAAATGTTAAAAATCTAAGAATATTAAAAATATGATAAAAGTACAAGAGACTACCATAATTGACCCATCAAAACTGGAAAGAAGCATATTTGATATCTAGAAATTAAAGAAAGTAAAACTTAATATTAAAACTCAGTGAAAGGATTAATGTAAATTAGACACAGCAACAGAGAGACTAAGTAAGTTGGAAGACAGGTATGAAGAAATTACACAGAATGAACTTCAGGAGACAAAGAAAAGGAAAATATGAATGAGAACACAATAACATGGAAGACTTAGGGAGTCAAACATAAATCTAATAGAATTTCTAGAAAAAGATGATGAGAAAAAGAGGGAGAAGTCATATCCCAAAAGGTAATGACTAAGAATTTCCAGTATTAATAAAATATACAATTTCTTATATTCAAGAGGCCCAATAAATTCCAAGCAGGACATATAAAATGTAAGCCATGCATAGACATATACTGGAATTGAAGATCAGTAAAGAAAAAGAGATCTTAGAATAAATCAGAGATAAAAGACAGAAATGTAAGAAACTAAAATTAGGTTGACAGCTGATTTCTTAATAGTAGTGAAAAAACTGGAAGACTGGAAAAAATTTTTCAATATGTTAAGAAAAAATAACTCTCAAATTATAATTCTATGTAAGGAGAATTATTTTTAAAAAGTAACTTTGGAATAAAAACATTTTTAAACAAACAATATCTGGATGAATTTATTAATACTTTCATTAGGGTTTCACTAATGGAATTTCTGAAAAATGCATTTTGGAAAGATTAAAAATAATCCCAGAAGAAGATCTGGGATTGCAAGATAGAGAAGTGAATAAAGATAATAGTCAACCTGTGAGTAAATCTAAACAAGCATTGATTGCAAATGGCAATATCAACATGTCTAGCTTATGAAGATGGAAAAAATCAAAGTAGTAGAAATAAAATTCTGTAAAAGTATAAAAATACTTGTACTGTGTAAACTAAGAGAGGTATTTACAGTTAACAACATTCAAAAGTCATATTGTGCAGGAGGAAGATAAAGATATTAAATCTCTCTAGACTTTAACAAGTTATGTATGCATTTTAAATTTTCCAGGAAAAAAAAAAAAGAATAGAGGCAGAGTACATAATTTCCAAGCTAATAAAGAAGAAAAGATTGAAAGCATGTGGGCATAGGGAGGAAGGAGATAAATTCAATTAATCCAACAAATGTGTAGGACATAAAAAATAGCAAAAGAGGATAAATAGGATGTATAAAACATAGTAGCAGAAATAATTTAAAAATCTCAATAGTCAAACACCACGTTACATCAGATGCAAGGGCTGCCCAGTTACAATGCACAAAGCTGGTTGCTGCAGCAATGCCTGGAGCAAAAGGTAGAACTGAAGAATATGGTCAGGGTACAATGGAGTCTAATGCATCATTCATTATTTAAAAAAAACTCCTTGAAAACTAGCAACAGATGGGAACTTTCCTAAACAAATAAAATAATCTATAGAAAGCCTATAGCAAACAATATACTCAAAGGTAAAAAATTTAAAGACCAAGATGTCCCTTGTAACCTCTCCTATTCAATCTTCTACTACAAGTCACAGCTCATGTAATCAAATAAGAATTATAACTGAGTTTCAAGGATTGGAAAAGAAAAAAAAAAGTTGCCATAATTCACAGATAATACTGTTTACAAAGAAAAGTTAAATGAATGTAAAAACAAATGAAAAGACTTAAGACTGTTTAGTAAGGCTTATGAATCTAAGATACAAATGTTACAGCACTTTTTTGCATCAGCAGCACAACACAACATAAAACGAAACAAAATACTATTATGTACAGTATGTTTTTTTTAAAAAAACCTCTTGAGAATCAACAAGAAAAGAGCCAAATAATTCCCGATAGATAAACAAACTAAAGACACAAATAGAAATTCTGCAGAAGGGGAAAGACAAATGGTCAATAAACATGAGAAAAGATGCTCAGTTTCATTCATAGCGAAAGAAATGCCAATTAAAATAGGAGATAAGATTTCACAGCCATTCAACTGGCAAGTAAAAATCTTAACAATACATACTACTTGTTGGCAATAATGCGCTGTCATGGGAACTCTTCTACACTGCAGGTGGGACTGTACATTGTCATAATCGCTTTAGAAAATCAATTTGCTATTATCTAATAAAGCTGAAGATATGCACTTCCTATGGCCCTCAATTCTCCTCCTAAGTATATATCCTTTGAAAGTGATCCTCAACCTGTACTGTGCATGTCCCTTGTGGCTTCATGAAGACTTTCCAGAGGGATCTTTAAGCACAGGTGGTTTTAAGTGAATTAATTTTTATGCCTTTGTAAAAATAAGTAATTCAAAAATCTAAGCTGTTGGAACTTTAAATTATTTTGAGCCTTAATGTGATTATGGGGCCTGAGTCACATGACAGGATACCGTAATCTAGGCAGCTGTAATTTTTGTTTCTCTGATTATTGATTAACCTTCTTTCCTACCTATATTGTTTTGTAAAATGTTATAAATGACAGAAGGGCACCACGGAAGACCTTCCCTCTTACTGTTGATCTTCATTATAGATTAACTTCCCTCTTATTTTTCTTACATGAAGACTTCATGGATATCACATTGTCTAAGATGGAATGTTAAATATACTCTTTTAAATTGGAAAGGAAATGAAAATAAGATGTAAAGAAAATAAAACAAACTGTAACTTATTAAATTACAACTCATAAACCAGACTTATATAGAAAATGTTGTAATCCTGTTAAATTTCCTTGTTTTCTTCCTATGTAAGCAAGACCTTGGATGGGCATGGTGGCTCATGCCTATAATTCCAGCACTTTGGGATGCTGAGGTGGGAGGATTGCTAGAGTCCAGGAGTTCAAGGCTGCAGTGAAATATGATTGGGCCACTGCACTCCAGCCTGGGAGACAGAGGAAGACCTTGTCTCTAAAAAATAAATAAATAAAATAATAATTAAAAAAACCCAAGACCTTAACTTTTAACTTTGGAACACTGATCTAATTTCTTTGGAGTTTGTGTTCCCTGAATGGCTGTTCCCAGATTTTCACTTGAATGAACTCTTTGAAACTGGATTCTGATGCTTTCAGTTATTTCAGGTTGACACCTTCAATGTCCCTATGTACTCTTTTCATAAGTTGTTCTGACAACAACATAAAACATCTTGCTGGTTCTCCTTTTCCTCATTCCCCTTTCACAACCACCCTTATCCTTTTGTTACAAAAGATAAGGCAGACCTCCTACCCACCTTCTCTTACTCTGTTGCATTGTTCTGGAATGTAAAAACCCTTGGGGGCATTAAACAAAGAGGCAATGCAAGATATTGTTGCCCTGAAACCGCCTTCATTCAAGATACCATAAACCTGGGGTAGGGCTTTTTGAATTCCCTGGTCTTATAATGTCTTTTTCTGTTATGAGCAAAGTGTTGTGTTAGAAATGAGATATTTTTATGTCCCATTAAGATATTCTGAATCCAGCACCAATGATGACATCGAAATCTCTGTCACCTAAAATGTATTCCCGTGAATATCAAAGGTGGCAGTGCCTTATTTCATCCAGGTGACATGGTTAGGGCAAGGTTACATCTTTGTCATGGTTCAACCATCCATCCATCCATCCACCTATCTACCGATCGATTACCTATCTTAGAGTTACAACTCAAAAGTGAAATGTTTGGTAGGGTTTCATAGTAACGCATTTATTTAGTTTGAGAAGTGAAGACAGATTTATTTTTTTTCTGACAGAAAGTGTATCTGGCTTGTCCGATTAGTTAAAAATAAAGACGAGTTCTCTCTGTTCAGTTATATACTGGATATTTTCCATAGATCGAATGACCTTTATCCTCATTCTTAGGTTTAGATTAAAATGTTTTAAAAGCACATGATGAGATAAAAAGCACATTATCAAAAATATTATACCAGCAAAATTTGATGAAATAAATAGTATTTCCTTCTAACTCTATCCAAGTCTATCAAGTTAAGCAAGGCGCCTCTAAGTGAAAAAGTTACAGGAAGATGAAAGCTCATGTGAGAACAGGAACTGGTGGAAGAAGGTGCCAGTCACTAAGAGCTTTATATTTAAATTTGCACTATCACAAAATTTTACCATACTTATAGCATTACAAACATTATAGTCTTTGCAACTATTTAAGTCTCTTTGAAAAATTTTCAGTGCCTATTTAAAAATATTTGGAGAGATATTTAGCTTTTCAAAAAGAAAGTTTTTAGCAGATACTCAGGCAAAAAAAAATTTGAAGAGCTTCATTCTAGGAAATCCTTGCAAATATGCAATAGAGTCCATATACAAAAATACTTTCTGTTCCAAATAGCAAAATGCTGAAAATAATCAAATATCCATTTGCAATAGAGTTGAGAAAAATGTATGATGCATTCAAACAATAAAAATATCACATAGCAATGGAATTCAAGAAATGACAGTTACATTTATCATTATGGTTTTGAGAAATAAAAGTAAAATCCTAAGCCCTCCAACTGACTGAACAGACTCCATCTTGGCCAAAGAGACCCCAGAGAAATCTTAAAAACTGAGTCCCTGGCCATGATAAAATGAGAGGTCAGACACGCCTTGTTATACCACCTCCCTCACTAACCATCATTAGGCTTTCTTTCCTAAGGGTTAAACAGAAACTAGCCGTTTTGAAAGACTTGCTCCACTGCTGATTTCAACCAATTGCTTGATGCTGGCCCTCTTTTTTTGACATAGCAATTGACCCGTACTCCTTCCTGATAAGAGACCCTGGAGTGGTTCTGTCCAGTTTACAGAGGTTGTGTACTGAGTGCCTTCATGCCCTCTGCTTCACCTTTTGCTGTATAAGGCCTAATTGTAATACATTTAAATGTTAAGTCTCCACCCCAAGGTGAACATGAGACACATGTAACATACATGTTAGCTTACTACACATGCCTGCACCTTTCCTTTGTGAATATCCATAGCTCCTCCTATAACCTGTTGAATATGTATACTTAGCCAACCCATTCAGCATAAATTCCTATCTCATTCTTCACTCCCTTGAAGCACCAGCTGGAGGATCTGCATCACTCCTGCAGGTTGTGTAACCCCCTTTTATAAATAAAGCTCTCCTCACTAAATTTATGGGTTTTGAGACTTGTTTTGTTGACAGTTCTCAAAGTTGAGTGAAAAGAGCAAGTTACAAAAACATATATACAGTATGATTTCCTTTATCAAAAGCACAAGAACTGGCAAAACTGAGCCCTATATTGTTTGGAAATAACCATGGCAAAATCATCAAGAAGAGAAAGAGAATAATTAATGTGAAATTTAGGATAGCAATTTCTTTTGGAGAAAGGTTAAGAGGGTGATGTAATCCATTAGACATATACATATACAGGGGGCTTCACCTGTGCTGATGATGTTCTATTTGTTAAACTGCAAAGTAGATACTGGGTTCTTAATTTTCTTCTTATTATTTAAATTATATATATGCATTATATCATTGCACATATATACACATATATATAAGCTATTCTCCAATATAACTAATATTTTGTGAATACTTTTAGAAGGAAAGGGGAGGGAAACCCAGGAATGTCAATCCAGGCCCAAATACTAATGTCAAGCAATGAAGTGGAAAATGAGATGAATAAGAGTTAGCTGAAAACTCTAACTCAAGGCTCTTGCAGATTGTGACCCTTTCTTTTCTTTTTTTTTTTATTTTTCTTTTATTTCAGCATATTATGGGGGTACAGATGTTTAGGTTACGTATGTTGCCCTTGGTTCCCCCACCAAGTCCGTGTTTCAAATATGTCCATCCTTCGGGTAGTGAGCATTGCACTCCTTGTGTATACAAATACCCGTCCCCTCCTCCCTCCTCCCCCCTCCCCCCTGCCCCCTGCCCAACATCCAATAGATGTTATTCTTAGTGTGCATTTATGTGTTGATTAGTTAATACCAATTTGATGGTGAGTACAAATGGATCCCGTTCTTCTGCTCATGTGGTGCCCCACTTTGGATAATGGGCTTAAGTTTAATTCAGGCCTTTCTTTTCTTGATGAGTCTTTTCTCCCTCTCCTCAGGAGTCTCTAGGCAATGTGGAAGCAAAAGTCAGAAAGGTGGCAATATTCTTGTTCTGCATGATGTTTCTGTTTTGATACCAGACCCTTGCTAGCAGCTAAGGCACAGAAGCAAACTCATGGTTAGGGAAAGGGTCTGGCAGGGAGGAGGCAGGTTGTCAGCCTCCAAACTCAGTGAGGAGCTAAAGTGATTTTCAGGAGCCAAATTGGAAACTGAGGCAGACACAGGTGAGTAGATGTTCAGTGGGCTTGCAGGGGCAAGAGGCTCACCCCAGACTTGGATTCCAAGACTATAATAGTGTTGGAGAAAAAAATTATTCAATGATACTTGTTAAAGCATGATAATGAACACTTTATTCAGGACCATCACAAAAGGTACAGGAACCACTAGGATGGGATTTTGCAGCTGGGGAGAGAGAGTGGGCTCAATCACGAACACAGCATGGACAGATGGGAATGTACAGCCAAGGAGCAGGGTCACGGTCAGTGAATGGACAATGGCTAAGAGGAAACATCAGGGGTTGGGCAGATTCTTGCTGAAGACAGTCTAGTGTGATCAGACATCACCTGGGGGATGGTGGAGGATGAGGAATCTAATCAGATATTGAGAGTGATCAGATATCAAGAGCCGGAGCTTCTTGACAAATTGACTCAGCAGAGTGATTGGCTACAACTGAATTTTACAAGGAAGTGCACAGATGGGCCTAGGAGGTGGTTTTCTGGAGTCTGACTAAAGTTAGCCAAACAAAGAATATTTGTCAATAGCAAGAGCAATTCCGATGGCATCAGCCTGTGTGCCTGGGTTTCCCAACAGACAGTCTGCCTTGTTTAGAAGCTGCTCATGACCTCGGCTGCCAGCATGCACCCTGAGCCTTTGAATCAGTCTGACACCCTTCATGCAAGATGTCTACTGGGTCCATTCTAAACCATGACTTAGACCCATTTCTTTTGCTTCTAGAATTCTTCTTGTTCTTGCTCTTTGCTCATCTTTAACGGCTATATGGGCTTAGAGCCATTGTACTTTTTCTACTGTTTCTGCTTCTTGAACTTCATATTTGACGTCTGAGTAAAACATTCTAGTTTAACATTGGCCCTTATGTAGTCTCACTCCAGTTCTTCCTTCACTTGGAAGCTCCACCTAGGCAAGGCTAATACCAACTTACTGCAGTGTCCTGAAGGGGCCTTCCATGCTGGCTTTGAAGGTCACTGAGGAAGTCAAGGATTGGCAATAAATCCACACTGTGTAACATTCTTCTTATGATGCCTAAAGTATCTGCAGTGAGGATAGCTGCTAAGTACTGAATGTTTGTGTCCTCCAGAGCTTCATGTGTTGAAACCTAATCCCAATGTGATGGCATTAGGAAGTGGGGCCTTTGGAAGGTGATTCGGCCATGAGGGCAGAGCTCTCCTGAATGGAATTAGTGTCCTTATAAAAGAGACCCTAGAGAGCTGCCTTGCTCCTTTTGCCACATGAGGCCACAAGAAAGAGATGGTGTCTACGAAACAGGAAAGGGGCCCTCACCAGACATCGAATCTGTTGGCACCATGATCTTGGACTTCTCAGTCTCCAGAACTGCAAGAAATAAATTTATATTATTTATAAGCCCTTCAGTTTTATGATTTTTTTTTATAGCAACCTGAACAGTCTCAGACAAGAGCTGAGGGCTTTGCAGAAGCCTGAGCAAAGAACATTGACTTGAGTCATAGTCAAAAGGGAAAGGAGGAATAGAATATTTTGTCCAGTATCTTCCTGATTTGCATGGAATGTAAGTCCCTCTGATACACCATGCAAGTAGAGTACTGAACACTGAATATCCAAACCTCCGCTTGGAAAGTCATAATGCAGAGGTTATTTTTTAAAGGCTCTGAGAAGGAGAACCTTCATATGCTGTTGGAGGGAATGTAAATTAGTACAATCACTATGGAGAACAGTATGGAGGTTACTCAAAAAACTAAATATAGAACTACCATATGACCCAGCAATCCCACTGCTGGGTATATATCCAAAAGAAAGGAAATTGTATATTGTATATTGAAGAGATATCTGCACTCCTGTGTTTATTGCAGCACTATTCGCAATAGTGCTGAGAAATCAACCTAAGTGCCCATCAGCAGATGAATGAAGAAAGAAAATGTGGTACATATACACAATGGAATATTATTTAGCCATAAAAAGAATGAAATCATGTCATTTGCAAAGACATGAATGGAACTGGAGAACATTTTGTAAAATGAAATAAGCCAAGTACAGAAAGGCAAATTTCACATGTTCTCACTCATGTGTGGGAGCTAAAAATTAAAAAGGATTGATTTCCTGGAGACAGACAGTAGAATGACGGTTACCAGAGGTTGGGAAGGGTAGTGGGGATAAAGTGGGGATGGTTAATGGATGCAAAAATATAGTTAGAGAGATAGAATAAACAAGATCTAACATTCGATAGCACAAAATGGTGACTATAGTCAACAATAAGTTATTGCATATTTTAAAATAACTAAAAGAGTGGATCTGGAATGTTCCCAACATAAAGAAATAATAATTACTTAAGGTGATGGATACCCTAATTACCCTGATTTGATTTTTATACATTGTATTCCTGTATCAAAACATCACATGTACCCTATAAATATATACTATCTACCCACAATAATTAAAAATAATAAATTAAAAAAAATAAAACCTCTGAGAAGTCTTGCAGTAAAGATTGTTTAATCCTGTGTTTTCCAAACATAAAAGATCATGGGAACTTTTCCCTTCCTCCTTTCTCCTTCCCTCCCTCCCTTCCTTCCTTCCTTCTTTCCTTCCTTCCTTTCTTCCTTCCTTCCTTCTTTTCCCTTAACATTCCAAAGCTCTAGACTCGCTTAGAATATACTTTGGTGACATGATTCAGTCCAAAATAGCAAATGAGAGGTGGGTCTCACAGCCATTGTGTACTGACCAGCCAGGTGACCTTGCCCCCTGGGTGCCCTTGAGGAAGCATAAATCAATACGTTCTGTGACATCACTGAAAAGAACATGTTGGAATGTCATCCTGACAGATGTTCCATATTATTAATTGAGTTGGATGAACTCATTATGCCTAATGAGAATGAATTTATGTCATTTTATTGACATAAATTTACCAGTAAAAATGTAGATCTAAATAATAGAATGGTCCCTTTGCACGTAGTTTTAGAATCTTTCAACGTGTTTCTCTAATAAATTATTTTACTTAATTGGCACCTTCTGTCATTTTGGTGACATTTTGCCTACTGATCAGGTAACTAGTTCTCATTATTGATGCTCAACTCCTGAATCATAAGGTAGACATTCCAAACACTGTACCATGTTTAAATCATTTACATGTAACCTTAGAACACACACGCATTCTTTCTATAAACATTAGTAGCCTACCGAGATCACAGTTCTGTGGTAAATCAGAGAAATAGAGGATGGAACAAAACAAATTTCACTTCCACAACAGAAATTTTAAAAAGTGTGAGCCTCCTGCATGCAAAGTAGTGTAATAGACCTTTCCCCCTTCCCAGGGCATTTATTGAGTAGGTATTATCATCTCCGTTTGCAAATGCGGAATCTGGAAACTTAGAGACATTAAACTGTCCCAGGGCCATTCATGCTGTGAAATTAAATTTGAGAGTAAAATATGAGACACTTGACACAGGCTGCACACTTAAGCAAGGAGATTTTATGCTTCCTCATTCTGCAAACTTTAAAAATAAAAGTAATACTCAAAGGGTGACATTAAGAGAGTCAACCCAAACCTCCCTGCCAGCCAAATTACGCATCATCGACAATTTCCCCTCTCAGCGGTGCTGCGATTTCAGAATTGTGTTTCCAGCCAAATACTCTTCATAGCCTAATTTGGTCTTCTTTGGACAGTTGAGAGAAGTGGTTTTTCATCTTTTTTAAAAAGCAGGATTTGAACCCTTTTGAATGAAGTAGTGCACAGATGTCTCAGATAGAAATAGCTCTAGGAAGTTCCTCAAGCCCCCTCCTCTTTGGCCTCTTCTTGCCTTTGGCTGTGGTGGCTCCAATGTGTCCTTATGAAAAGAGATTAGGGCCATTAATCATGTTGTAAAGGGGCCAGGGGCCCTAGACTATAATTAAATGGCAAAGTTTTATTAGACATAGATTATTTACGCTTTTATTAGCTACAGCTGATTCTTATTATAGGTTATATTATATTACATATACTATAGGTTATAACTTACTATTATTATAGGCTTTCATTAAATATAGGCTATTATATGGGCTTTATTAGATATAGGCTTTTATTAGATTATAGGTTATTTAAGAATCCTTGTGTTTGGGGTAACTGATGTAGAATATTGGTGGATCAAGTCTCTCTCCACTAAGGTACCCACTTACTTGCAGCCTTTGTCCCCGATCCCGTCTGCAGAACCCTCTGTGGTCTGGCAGGCAGCTTGAGCAGCTCTGGTAAAGGGTGAGAGCGCAGCTCTTGGCATGTGGAGGACAAGCATCCTGTGACCTTGGCAAGCGCCTTCCTCTCCCCGGACACAGTCTCCCCAGGCACAAGAGGATGCAGCATCTTGCCCCAGGATTTCCTGAAGACTAATGATATCAAGTCCACAAAGCCCTCTCTGTTCCCTGGGGAACAGGGAGATGAGGGGAAGAGAAGAGGAAAGCTATCATTAAATTGAATTATCAGGCCTGACCACACCAGGGCAACATTCTTGAATCCAGCCTGTTGCATTTGAGACTTTGGTTCACTTACTTACAAAAGGGCCCAGAGCCTCCCCCTTCTTCCCCTTGCATCAGGAAAGCATTTGAAAGTGACTGACAGTTCTGTCTTCCTTCTGGCAGCTCTTATATTCTTTCCCTACTCCAAACTCAAAGGAGATCATCTGTCAGATAGTAAAAATATTGGCAGAGGAGGTGGGATCATGTGACCCACAGCTAAGCTCCCATCCTTGACACAGGCTTAGGCTATGATCTGGTCTGAGACAGGGATTGGCGAGTTACTGCAAAGAGAAAGCCTCTCTAAATGCTCAGACTCACTGCAGACTTGAAGGATTTGGCTGCAAATACTTCTGGAATCCTCCCCTCTTTGTTCTTGATTAACCATTGAGATGACAATGTAGATTCCATGAGAGGTGACCCTCATTCTGCTCTGCTTGAACCAGAGAAAACTGAACGTGATAGTGATACTAGTGTTTGTCCTCAAACATCAATCCATTAATCCATTCATTCCTTGAGTTATTGATTCATTTATTTGTGTGTCAGGCATTGTGTAAAACAAAGGAGATGCAGAAACAAAATGGCAAAATCCATACAGTGCTTCTTACCTGGGCTTTTGAGGTCTGTGGACCCTCTGATGGGACATGCAAAATCCATGTGAGTGCTTTTCTAGAGAGGTAATACAGAGCTTTGGTCAGATTCTCGAAAGTTTAGAAGCTGCTGGTTCTTGGGAAAGATCTGTTGTAAAGGCCGTTGTGGTAAAAGGTGAATCCATTCATTCAATCTGAGTGAGGTGGGGAGGTGGTGGGATGTGCAGGTGAAAATATAAAATCCTAAAGGGGGCCAAAGATGACCAAACATCACAGCAGTTGCACACAAGAAGCAGCAATGATTTCTCTGGGGTGTGTTACCTGATGCCTGAGGACAGAAGGCGAATGCAAACCTTCCGGGAGACAAGAAGAGGACGAAGCTATGGAGAGAGAAGCCTGCATGGAGAGTGTGTGCCTTAAAGGCTCTGAAAGGTCTGCGAGGGCTCTGGGCAGACAGAGCCAGCATTCCTTTTCCCCACCATCACCGCTCCTACACTAGCAAGGAGAATCACAGAATTCCTTTACAAATGTTGTGTTTCATAGAGCCTTGACTCCCAAGGCTGAAAACTTTGCTCAGCTGTTGGATGTCTGTGAGACCTAATTTAGCATAATTTAGCATTTAGCAATCATCTGCTAATACATTTCCTTTCTCCTGAATTGAACTCCTTGAGGACAGGAACTGTGTCTTAGTCACCAATAAGAGCAATAATACCAATGAATACTACCTGGATGTCTTAGGTCTTTACCTGGTAATTCCTGCATCTCAGCCCTTTGTACCTCCTACCAGGAGGTGGCACCGTATCTATTTCTTCACTCCTTGAATATGGACTGGTTTTGTGAGTTGTTTTGACCAACAGAATGTGGCAGAAGTGACACTGTGCATGTTTTAGGGTTGAAGTCTTAAGAGGCCTCGCAGCTTCTGCCTTTGCCCTCTTGGAACCCTGAGACACCAGGTCCAGGTTGTCCTGCTGGAGAGACCATGTGGGGAGACAGAGCCTGGAGGATGAGAAAGTGCACTGGAAGAGACGCTCAGCAACACGTGGCCCTGTCTGACTGAGCCCAGGTACTGGACGGATGCCAGTGTGGTCTCGTACCCTCAAGGCAGTTGGGGCTGTCCCGCTGATATCATGCCAAACTGACACAGCTGTCCCCACCAAGACCTACCAAAATCACAAAATGGTGACAAAATAATTGTTGTGGATGTTTCAAGCCTCCAAGTTTTGTTTGTTCTTAAAATTCACTAAGTTCTGAAGTGATTTGGTGTAGAGCGACAGATAATAGATATGGTAGCAGATGGCTAACACCCGACATATACGGATGGGTGAATGAATGAATGAACCTGGCCTTGCCTGGAAAGAGATGCAGATTACCTGTTGGGGATCCCAGGTCTATTGGCACGTACTTGGTAACTTCTTGTCTGAGCAGGTGGAGCTAAGGTAAATACTTGACCAATCTGTACTGTGCCGATTATCTTTATATTGGAGCTCCCTGGGGGATGTCTGGAAAATTCCTTTCTGCTTCACAGACTGGAAAGCCAACACACAGAGGGCAAGGAAGTAAGCGCTATGGCCAAAGGGCACGCTTGGCTCTGGGGTGTTGTGGTGACAGGAGCTCATGGCTGCCTAGAGAGGTCAAGGAAGGCTTCTAGGGCAGTGACTCCTGAGATGAGGGGATTTCCTGCGACATCTGCAGCACCAGAGAGCACCTTCCATGCAGTAGAAACAAAAGATACAAAGACACATAAGCTGGAGAGGTTTTGCAGTGTGTACATGGTACCACAAGTTGCCTCGGGACTTTTTTTATTCACTAGACCTTACTGACGGTCTGAGATTTCCCACTTAGTAGGCGGAGTGGCTGCGTGGAGGTGATGCTGGGGGTTCGGACAAGGACCTGAGCGTGAGCAGCCTTGTTGGCCCCTGGGAGCAGAAGCTTTGCCTAAAGACATAGGAAGCCACTGAAGGATTTAATGCAGAACTTGAGTTGTGAGGGCAGCCCCCACATTTTGAGATGTCTTGAACTCTGACCCCATGCGACAGGCTCTGCTTTATGGTTGATGCTGGCTCCCCTGAGGTGACTGCGTGTCTTCGCTCCATCCCTTTCCACTGTGCTTAGAGAACTTCAAGGGGTTAGTACCAAGATTAGGAAAACTGCCAATTCATTAATTCATTTGCTCATTCTTCAGGCATTGATATGGGTAACAAACTCACCAATAGCATGTCCTCATGACATTAGTGACAAAGATTCTTTGCTTGGCCAAACTTAAGTCAGGATCCTAGATCTTCTCTCCCTGGCCCATCTATGTGCACTTCCTCATAAAATCCACTTTTGGCAAAAAACCCTGCTATGTCACCTTGGCAAAAATTTCCCACCTTTGATACCTGATCAACCTTGACACCTGATTGGACTCAGCATCTTCCACCTTCCCACAGGTGACGTGTGATCACTCTGGCCTGTCTTCAGCAACAATTCTGTTAGGTCAGTTTGGCCAGAATCTTCTTTATCCCAATGTCTTTTTTTAACAATTTTTCATTCACTGACACCATCCCCCCTTGACTATGGATACCCACTTGGCCAAGCTGTATTTGGAGTTGAGCCCACCTTACTCCTCCACTGCAAAATCTCATTGCCACAGTGGCTGTACCTACCATGATGGCCCTGAATAAAGTCTTCCTTATCATGCTTTGACAAGTGCCATTGACGAGTATCATTTCTCTTTAACGTTAGAAAACAAACATATAGTGCCTTGAGTCTCTATGAACACCTGCTTACACTGATAATCAACATAGAGAAAGTAGAGTCTCAAGGCATGTGTTTTCAGAAATAATTTGGAAACATTTCTGAGTTAGCAAATTGTGTTTTTCTGCAATAAATTTCTAAGGTCTCAGAAAAATATTAGAGGACTTCTCTGAGTGGGGTAGGTACTGCTCTGGAATGTATTAGACTTTAGGGGCCAGAGGAAGTTTGCTTATCCTTCTGATCCCTAGGATTTATGACATTTTTAATCAGGGAGAAGGATCTGCAAGATTTCTTCCAGTTTCAAGTGAAGGCAAAATTTATGAGTGGTTGGATGAATTGGCCATCTCTGTCTAGAAACTATTTCATTTCCAGCCTTCATTCAGAGTTAGAATTGATTTAACCCTTTGGTTAAGTGCCACACAGCCAGCCCTGAGCCAACGTGCGTGTGAACTGTTTATTAGGCTGAAGCATGGGCCTAGTGGTGTCCTGCCTCCAGTGGGCTCTACTGTCCTGTCCACCACCAAACCACTGCCAGGCTGCACAGGGTTGCCCTCAAAGCTATGCCAGTCCCAAAGCAAGAATAAGTGCAAGAAAATTGAGAGCCTCTCAGATAACGCCAGAGGGAATCTGCATCTCATTCACAGTGAAAGTCTTTTAATTTTCCATCTTTTGTGCGTAGATTTTGCTGCCATATTCCACCCCAACCTCCACTTCTCTCTAAATTCCCCATAAAACTCTCTGAATCAGAGCACAGCAGATTCTTTCTTTTTCTCTCTTTCCCTTGCCCTCTTTGAGGTCAGCTCATTTGTATGTCAATCAAAATCATTCCCCTCGTTATCTGGACTGAGCCAAAAGAAGAGTCAGGAGTGAATTTAGCTAGAATTCCTCCTCCTTCAAAAGAGGATGTGGGGACGGTGGGGAGGAGTATGAGTTCTGAGTTCAGGTCTTGTGAGGCTTTGCTACGTGCCTGCTCTCTGAGAACTCTGTCATGGCCACAAGAACCAGCCAAGACACGAAGGCATGAAGCAGAGAGAAGCCATCATTGCTGCGGTCATCCTCGACCAACCAGGGCCACCTGCATGCCAGCTGACCACCAATGCAGGAGCAAGCCCAGGAACAATCTGGTCCTGAGGCTGTTCCAGGTTGGCAGAACCACCCAGCTGTCTCACGAGAATTAATACATGGCTATTGTTTTAAACCCCCGAATTTGGGGGTGGGTGGTTGTTACATAGCAATACCGTGGTGATAGAAGGCAATGGCAGCTGTCTACTGCCTTAAATCCATCATGATTCAGACCAAGGTCTAACTTCAATCTTACCTCTCCCCAACTGGATATCTTTGACTACTCCAGGCCACCATGATTTTTCTCTCAGCCAAATTTCTTTTTTTTAATTTTTTTTTTATTTCAGCATATTATGGGGGTAAAGATGTTTAGGTTACGTATGTTGCCCTTGCCCCCCCTCACCCCCTAAGTCCGAGTTTCAAATATGTCCATCCTTCGGGTGGTGCGCATTGCACTCTTTGTGTATGAAAATACCCGTCCCCTCCTCCCCCCTCCC